>NW_002060945.1:2322732-2680902 GCF_000150275.1 Trichoplax adhaerens | reverse complement strand
CTCTTTTCATTTGGAGTCCGATTGGAAATTTCCATGGCCTTGCCGCTGGTTGTCGGTGTCTTTCTAGTAGCCAGTCTGTCCGTCTGCACAGTAGACAGTCCAAGACCCTACCGTATCGTAGATGCCCGCGTCTCTCCTTCTCTCTTGCCAGAACTTCACAGTACAGTGTACTGTACTGTACAGTACGAGTCACGCCCATCCCGCCATGTACAGTACAGTATTTTAAACACTGCTGTACAGTGTACAGTGGGCAGTGGACAGTGGATAGTAGTGTAAAGTACTGCTTGAACAATACCGGTGGCCACTTAGCAGCCAACTAGAAGAGACTCCATTACACACACTACTTTTAGAGTTGAGGCGTAGGTATGTTCTGAGGCACAGCGCCATCGATCTCTTTTTATTTGGAGTCCGATTGGAAATTTCCAATGGCCTTGCCGCTGGTTGTCGGTGTCTTTCTAGTAGCCAGTCTGTCCGTCTGCACAGTAGACAGTCCAAGACCCTACCGCATCGTAGATGTCCGTCTCTCCTTCTCTCTTGCCAGAACTTCACTGTACTGTACAGTGTAGGATGTAAAGTACTGCATAAATGACGAGTGTAAAGTACTGTACACTGTGTGGTCTCTGTACAGTGTACAGTGGGCAGTGGACAGTGGATAGTAGTGTAAAGTACTGCTTGAACAACACCGGTGGCCACTTAGCAGCCAACTAGAAGAGACTCCATTACACACACTACTTTTAGACTTGAGGCGTAGGTATGTTCTGAGGCACAGCACCATCGATCTCTTTTTATTTGGAGTCCGATTGGAAATTTCCAATGGCCTTGCCGCTGGTTGTCGGTGTCTTTCTAGTAGCCAGTCTGTCCGTCTGCACAGTAGACAGTCCAAGACCCTACCGTATCGTAGATGTCCGTCTCTCCTTCTCTCTTGCCAGAACTTCACTGTACAGTGTAGGATGCAAAGTACTGCATAAATGACGAGTGTAAAGTACTGTACACTGTGTGGTCTCTGTACGTACAGTGTACAGTGGGCAGTGGACAGTGGATAGTAGCGTAAAGTACTGCTTGAACAACACCAGTGGCCACGTAGTAAATGGCCGCAGGTCAAGGGACTCTGTCCTAACTGGATGAAAATATTCTCGTCATTTATTCATTAACAAGCTTATAACGTCTTTAAAATATTCTTGAAATTTAGTCGTCTCCACACCTAGTTTGATTAGAATTGATAGCACCACGAGTGAGTGTTGATTGAATTCTACTTTACTACGACGCTTGACTAAATCATATGGGTGGATAGGCCTAAAAAGTCGCTCAAGTTCTTGACGTGTTGGTACGCGTGTTCAATAGTAGGTAAGCGTACTTACCATAACTGGATATTATTATGAATAGTAATTATTAATGACTGTGAATCAACGTAATCAATCGTACTATGAATTAAGTCTGCGATTCTTCCTTCTTTACCATAATTCTCCATGATATAGATTAGCTAAGCGTAGTACAAGATGTGGAATCGAATTAGTGAAGCTGCTAAAAATGCTCGTGAGATTGTGGAAGATTATACTCGTCCTCCTGATAATTCGTCTCTAGCGGATATCGAGTCTGGTGCTCATATGGCCAGTACGCCGCAAAAGGTAGACGGATAGATACTGTATAGGATAAGATAACTAGTTGGATAGCTGGAATAGTCTTCTTATTCAGATGACTACTTAACTACAACATGAGTTTAAACTGACGATCAGTACTACAGTCTTAGTGAAAGTAATAAAGGATAAATACTTAAACAGGTTGGAATAGATCCTGTAAGTTGTACTTATTGCAATGACTTAAACAAGTCATACGATGATGCTTGATGTCATAGTTTGCGAATACTTCAAAGTCTCATGATTGATGATATTATGTAGTCTAGATAATACGATACTGTAATTCAAAAGATTAGTCTCTCTACTCGTTTTGTAGTCCATCATCTTGCTTGATCGTGTATTTGCTTGGAATAAAATCAAAAATCAAACTAAGCAATGAATGAACGAGAAGTTATTGTCATTGATATTGTACTATTAATAAATAGATATTACTCATGTTGATTGAATCATATGTAATTACGTCAGTCCCTTATTCTGTGCTTGATGGGTGAAAAACTGAATTTCTTGTACTAGGCAGTATAATATTACAAGATACAACTTTGACGTAGTATCATACACAACCCAGATGAGATCGGATAGTCATGCACTTGTAGTAAAGCAATCCCAAGGCCTTTGCTTGGTGTAAGCTAATTAGTTATGACTTCCATTCTGATCCAGTACCTATGCATAAATATTTAAGGTACATAATATTATTTTCTATTATATCTTCGAGCTTATGAAATCGGATAGTTGAACACTTTTTAAGGACAGTCTTCTATACTAGATATACGTTATGATAAATTATTACTTAAAAATTCGACGTAATTTTATGGATTGTTAGTAAAATTGGATACTGTGCATTGACTCATGCTAGAATATAAAACTCCTATACAAAATCTCAATCATCATACACTTAATCTGAATTAGATATCTGATAATTAAACACCTACGAGTAATATCTACATGACTCAAGTTTTAGCAATATAATTTTAGTAATATAGTGTACACTAGTTCGTATACTACAATACAGAACTTAGATGAATACCGGACAATCGCACACATACGCGTACATAAAAAATGCTTAATGCATAATAATCATCACTTTATTTTTGAAACTATGTACCGGCCGTATATTACAGACTGATTATCCTTATATAACTACAGAATTTATTTGAAACATGATAAATCAGACGCTCTTTTAAAATATTATAAGCTCAATAGATTCAATTAGATAATGTGGTAGCGTATCCATAAATGGACCGTAATAATCGAGCAAAGAGATGTATTTATCGTAGAAATGCTCAAAAATTCAGTCGAATAAATGATGACGCTAAGCTATTTACTTCGCTTATTTTTTAAATTCAGCCTCTCTTTGTCTAGTTATCTCAAATCTATGCTTTTAAGATCTCAAACTTAATTGATTTTATCAAATTGGACCAAATCGTAATATCGACGCTATCATGATTACGAATATAAACAATCAATGGTGTTTAGAATTTCGATAATTTTATAGAATTATGTATACAACACCTTAGTGTTCGTCAAGAAATACAGATTACACTTTGTTGGTGTTAGTAACACGGCGCAATATGTGTGCGCTTATTTACGGCGGCTCCCTCAATGAATGCTTTATCTGTGAGGCACGTTAAATCAACAGCATACATTGTTATAGTTTTCGTCTCAATAGTTACCTTTAGCTAAATTTACCATTCAAACGCAGTAACAATTAGACTCTAACGAGCTCAATTAACCAGGATATATTGCTATATATACAGTATGTTAGAATTCTACCGACAAATTTTATCCAATTCAACGGTCGTCAAAACATAACTTAAAATTTCTGTATGCAATATAATATATCCTGATATCTAACTTTAATGGCTAAACGTCCCTTAGAAATCTCTCATCAGGAATACAACAGTAATTATTTACTATGATTATTTCAATATGAAAAATACTGTGTAGAAGTATTCAATTTGATCGATTGGTATTAAAAGTTTTCGCCGATAATGTTAATGTAATGCATTTATTACTTATACAATATCTTTTCTTAGCTACCGTCACAGAATTTCCAGGATGTAGCATTAGCTATCTCGGAGCCGAATGAAGAATATTACAAGCAAGAAATTGAGCAGTTAAAAAACATAATACGAGAGCGAGATAAAACTCTTGAGGTAGTTACCTATGTAGTCAAAGCTAAAATAGGATGGATAAAAAATTTACGGATATTAAGAATTCTTAGTAGTTTAAAATGGTAATGGCATTACTTTTTTGTACTCCAGAGCCGTGAAGAAAAACTTAAGACTGTAACACTGCAAGCAAAGGCGAAAATTACTCGATTAAATAACGAGCTAACAAAGCTTAAGGAAAAGCTACCGAATGATGATGTCAGTTCATAATTATTACTGCTGTTTTACCATTAATTATTTATTATCAATTACAGTTATATGCTATGAATATGTCATTGCTTTCAGTAACAAATATCTCACGTTAATGATGTAAGATTTTTAACTATTTATTTTAGAGCGCAAATACTGATCCAAATGGTAAAGAATCTGATAAGACAATGCAGAATGATAGCAATACTAGCGGCCAAGGTAAAATGTTTGCAAATTTGAAACAAAAAATGTTAGAGAAAAGAAAGAAGCAAAATGAGATGCAATCTCAAGGACAGGGAGTAAAAATTGATACCGATACTAAAGTTAACAACGAAAATACCATTCTTGAATTAAGGGATCAGCTATTATCGAAAGGTACTTTTTCTAAATATCCTTAAATGTATTATTTTACTTCCGGCTTATGTCCATAGACATATACTCGTTTAACATAAATTAGTTGAATTACTAAGTACCAAATGCCGATGTCCGTTCGTTGCGCAGAAACAGAATATCGGACTCTAGAATCAAGGGTATCTGGGCTGGAGCAATCAATCCATGAAAAGGATCTTAGGCTTGAAGAGGTGGCAACGCTATTATCTGATCGCACAATGCGTGTCGCTGATGTAGGAGAGCAGTTATCTGCTGCTGAGCAGCTACTTTCCGAAAAAGAAGAGGTGATTTAGCAATTTTATACTGTATTGCTTTTGCTATGATATTTCATATTGAAACTTAGTTGCAACAACTTTGAGGCGATTATTTTTACTTTATTTATCGCCCATAATAGGCAATCACAGCAAATTTTGAACTAATAGAAAATTTACGAGAAGAAAGTATAAAGAAAGACAGTTCAACGAAGGAACTTTTAGACGTTATTGGGCTCCTTAAAAAAGAAGTAGAAGATAAAACTGAAGCATACAATATGGTACTTAGTAAGGTATATCAATCATTAATTGGAACAAATGCTAATTATAGCCTAAGTTCTCTACCGTACTCTAGCATTTAACGCTCTAGGTTGCTGCCAACTAGTGTTGTATATCGCGAGTTATGTAACACTTATAAAACTGAATAAAAAATTTAAATTCAATTTTGCTAAATTTAGATGCAAGCCAGCGAAGATACTTTTCGAAATGAATTAGCAGACTTAGAAGCGACTTTGCATGAAAAACAACGACGATTTAATGAAGAATTGGAGGAAAAGGAGAATTTAATTAAAGCTAAAGACGAAGCGTTACAGCTTTTCAGACAAGAGATAGGAAAGTCCGAAATGATTGAGGATCAACTAAGACTAGCCAAGCAACTTGAAGATCGAACTGTTGAATTGTCTGAAATGCTTAATGCTAAAGATAAAATCATTGAAATGCTACAGAAAGAACTAAATGATATGAAGATGAGTAAGATGGAAGCGGATAATTCGACCTCCAATTCAAAAAATAATGGTATAGAAAATACTTTCCGTATAGTAGTATCAAGCTGGAAGCATACCTTTCAAGCTAATAAATCTATGGATCATATATTTATTATAGATCAGCCTGAAAATATTAACGACGGTACGAAAGATAATGCTGACATATTAACGTTTAAAGAAAAAATTGCAGAATTAGAATTAGAAGTTAAAAGGGGTAATGCGAAGTTTATCAAGCTCCGAGCACAAGCGAAATCAAAAGTAAGTTATAATAATATTAATACCATAAAATGACGTTGGAAAAATTTTAGCTAATACATTCTCAATATTTATAGAACGAAGAGCTACAAAATAAAATTAAAGATTTACAGTCTGAAAATGAAAAGGTTACTAGTAGTTTAGCAAAATCAGCGAACGATGAAAACGACATTAATTCGGAATTTGAAGGATTGAAACAGAAAATAGCTGATTTAGAATTGGCCAATCACGAAATTACTGATAATTTAGTAAATAGCGAAGATGAACGAAAGCGATTAGTTACAGAATTATCTAAACTTCATGATACTTTAATATCTAAAGATCGTGGTGATAGTACGAAAGAAGAAGATGATGATATGAATTTAAAAACAAAATCACGTGAAGATTCACTTTATTTTGATGCTACAGCAGATGCCATAATTCGTGAATTTAGCAGTAAAATTGTTGAAATTACTGGTCAACTGGATGAAGTTACTGAAGAAAGAAGTGCTGCTCTAGAAGAAAATTTGTTTCTTAGATCACAAGTTACTCAATTAAGAGAGGAAATTGAAAGTTTGCAAAATGAATTCTCTACAAATCCAAATGAACAAATAACTGCATCCGATATAAACGAGTGGAATAATTCCTTAATGTTGATGCAAGAGCAGAGGGATAATGCCATTGATGAAAATGAACGACTTAAAGATGAATACGAGTATTTTGTTAGGGAAAATAACGCCTTAGTTGAAGGTAATCAAAATCTTAAGCAACAACTCCAGCAACACCAAGACATTTTATTGCAAGAACAAGAAGAACGCAGGAGAGTAAATTCTAATTTATCATTATTAGAAAATAAATATGAAAATCTTGAGCGCTCTTATCACTCACTTGATACAGAGTATCGAGATAATCGTTCTCGATTAGATAATATTCAGGGCGATCTTTCAAAAAATTATGACGATAAAATGATCCTGCAACAAAAGTACAATGAACTTTGTGCTGAACGCGATGATTTAAAGGGGAATATAGAAACTTCACAAAATAGTCTACAAGACGCAAAAGCTAAGATAGTGTCAACTGACGAAGCGCTAGATAAATTATCAGCTGAAAACGAAGCATATAAAAAGAAAAATATAGCGATTGCGGCGGAGATGGATAATATTAAGAATAATTATGAAGAAACAAAAATGCTACTGATTGAACGAGATAGTAAACTACAAAATATTGAATCAAATAAGACATCTTTAGAAAGTCAATTTCAGAAGGCTAAAAGTAGTTTAACACTTCTTGATGAGAGATTATTGGGTTATCAAGAAGAGATGTCTAAATTAAAGGAAAAAGTTTCCGAATTAGAATATGAAAAAGATCTAGACTCTCGAAAGCTGGATGATTGGAATATAAAAGTAAGATCACTTATTGACGAACGAAATCAAGGACTTGCAACAATTAAGGAATTATCTAGCGCTATCTCCAGCTATAAGCAAAGTATAGCCGGTGCAGAATCTTGTAATCATCTCTTAACAGATAAGATTAGTATGTTGGAGGAAAAAAATCGTAATTTAGAGGAAAGTTTGAGGGCTTTATCAAACGAAAGAGATAAGTTAAAGGAGGAAATAAATTCTCTTTACGAAGCAAAGAATAATCTCGACAGTCAGTTAGCATCGTCACGGTTAGATATAGAGAGCTCCAAAGATCGTCGTTATCAACTTGAGCAAAGATTGCAAGAGTGCGAAGAGAAATTAATACAAAAGGATAACGTAATCGAAGAATTAACTCTAACAGTCAATTCAATTAATGATCAGTTACAAAGTGGAAATACTGCCCTTGCTGAAAGTGAGTTAGCTATTCAAGATTACCAGCAGAAAATTGCTGAAAAAGAACAGGCTGTATTAGATTTATGCGATCAGAATGAGGAAAAAGAAAGTGAAATTTCGAATTTACATCAATTATTAGAATCGAAAGATAGCTTAGTGGTTCAGATAACAGAAGCCCTTCAAGTAAAGGAAGGCGATTGCGAGAAATTGCAGTGTTCTATTGAAGAATCTTTCGCCGAATCTGGCTTATTAAAGTGCCAACTCAATGAATTGCAAACTAAAATGGATAAATCGTTGGACGAAAAAAGTGTTATAATTGCTTCATTGGAAAAAAATTTGAGCGAAAAAAACGACATACTTGCTGATGTAATGAAAACAAAGGAAGACTCGGTGAAACAGTTAAAGCATGAACTAAAATCATCTGTTGAAAAAGGTGAAGAATTGCAAGTTCAACTAAAGGAAATTACAATTAAATTAGAAGCGCTTGAAGCTGCAAGTGTGGATAAAGACAGCATAATTCAACGATTGCAGGGCTCCTTAAAACAGAAAAATGCTGAAATAAACGAATTAAGTCAAGAGATCGAAGACAAAAATTTAGAAATTAAGGCATTTCAAGTACAGATTGATTCTCTTAGTGAAGATAGTAGCAGCAAGATAGAATCAATTATCAAGACGAAAGATGAAATTGTTGCGGAAAGGAATAAATTCAAGGAAGAGATGAATCTGAAAGACACGACAATATCTCAGTTGCGACAGAAGATTTTCGATGTTGAACAAGATGCTGAGAGTCTCCGACTTAATTACGAAAATGTTAATACTTTATTGACAAATGTAAGGAAAGATATAAATCTAAAACAAAACAAATTTAAGACAGAAGCTGATAACTATAAGCATGAACTATCCGAATTATCAAGAGAGCTTTTAGACAAAAATGAATATATCTGTGAATTGGAAGAAAAATCAAAGGAATATAAAAATGATATCGAAAAGCAATGTACTGAAGTAAAAAGATTAAATGATGTCATAGATAGCAATTATCAAGAGAAAATTATTTTAGAACGGAAAATAGAGAAATTAGGAGAAGTAGAGGTTGAACAGAAGTCGCGTATTGATCAGTTACTACGAGAACATGAGAGAATTAATCAGCAAGAGTCAGTAGTAAGATCTGATTTATCGTCCATGAAAGAAAAATTCAACCTTCTAGAAAATGAATTGAATGATAAAATTTTAATTGTGTCTGAGAAAGATAGCATCATCTCAACTTTGCAAAGTAGTCTAGCATCCGCCGACAACTTAAACGATGAAAATTCAAAACTGGTTCGCGATTTAAAAACTCTGGCCGAGGAAAGACTAACCGAATTGAATGCGCGGAAACAGCGTATTAATGTTTGCGAGGATGAAATCAATAAGTTGGTATTATCAAAGCAAGAACTTAATTGTGAGATAGACTCTTTAAAGCATGACAATGATAGCAACTCGGGAGTGTTAGAAGAGTTAAGATTGGAATTAGATACATCCAATCAAAGTTTATGTGCTTTAAAAGAAAAATTTGAGCAAAACTTGCAGAAATTAAATGTACTAACAGTGGAAGTAAATGAAAAACAAGGAGTAATAACTAAGTTAGAGAATGAGTTGTTGAGAATGGCTGAGACATGTAAGGAAAGAGAGTATAAAATTTCATCGTTATCAGACCAAATTGCTCTACTAACTTCAGATAATTCTGGCAAGCTATCTGAACTTGAAGTTCTTATAACGGAAAGAAATAATTTAAACACTGAAATTGAACGCTTAACTACCCAAGTAAAAGTTCAAGAAGAGTCTATTGAAATGTTAAAATCAGAAATAACTAAAAATGAGATTTCTATCCATGAACTGAGTGTTGCAGTTGACGAAAAAGAAATCAACCTTAGGAAAGCTGATGATAAGTTGTTTTCTTTGAAAGACAACTACATGATGGAAAAGAAAGTGTCAACAGAAAGAATGCAATCACTTTTTGAACAACTGAATGATATGGAAGAGGAAGTGGCATCGTTACAACAACAGCTAGAAAAGCGTAATGAAAGAATTTTCGCATTAGAAGATGATCTCACCCTTCAATTAAAAGAACTTGAAAGCGTTAAATTACGTTATTCAAGTTACCAATATGAAGTAACAGATACTTTGTCCATTAAAGAATCATTATTAGTCACAACGCAGCAGCAACTAAGTGATACTAAATCTGAATTAAGTTCTTTACGACAGAAACATTCTGAAATCAAAAAAGCGTTAGAAAATAGTAATACAGCTGAATTAAAGGCTTTGGAAGAACTTCAATCTGCGAAAGAATTGATCACCTCCATGAAGCAAGAATTGATTGATAAAAGGGCTGAATTTGAGTCAGTATTAGCTGAAAGGAATAATTCCATTTTTAATAGTATCAAGGAACAAGAATTACTAACAGTCGAATTACGCTCAAAGAATGATTTACTCGCTGAGCTAGACCAGAAAGCTAATATCGAGTTACCAAGTGTCAGGGATGATTTTGAAAAGATATCTTCTGAACTTGTAAAAATAAGTAAAGTAAACAAGGAATTAGACGAGCGGGATCGCCATTCGACAGAGCATATTGAAAGTCTAAAGGAACGACTGAAGGATATAGAGAAAGAATTAAGCGCGAAGACGTATGAAGTTATTACATTAGGACATGAAGCTGATGAAAAGATAAAAACGATTTCACAAGCTGATGATATTATCACATGCTTGAAAGTAGAATTGAAGGAGAAAACTTCGGAAGTTGAAGGCTTAAAATCTAAGTTAAGAAATGAACGTAATATTTTAGCAAAGGAGAATGAAGCTGGAAATTTAGAATTACTGAGAGCTCAAGATGCACTTGAAGAAAAAGAAAGACTATTGAATGAAAATGTTAACTTGTTGAAGGAAAAAGATGACAAGATTATTTACTTAAACCACCAACTGGAAGCAGCTGAAAATGATAGCAATAAGATAAAAGAACAAATCATTGAAACGAGTGAGATAATAGAAGAGAAAAAAGTACTTGATAATGCGTTGAAAGTTATAAATAAAAAATTAACTAAATACAAGGATGATATCATATTAAAAGATGAAAAGATCGCTGTTTTGGAAGGACATTTATCAGAACAAACGCAGCAACTGGAGATATTTCAAAAAGTTATTACAATAGCTGAGGAAAAAATCGATGTAATATTTTCTAAACTCGATAATCACAAGGTTAAGATAGCAAACTTTGTGTCCAAATCCAGTGACAATGAATCAGTAACGGAAGGCAACCAATTTCTATCCGTTGCAAAGACTGCGGCAGATTTAGATGCTGCTGAGGACGTATTGCCAGCTGCAAATGCTAGTGATTCAAAGATAACAGAGGAAAAGACACATTCACATGCGGACACTTACCAAGCTGGTAAACTTGAGTCTGGAGTAATGCGGTTGGAAGTTCTGCTCTTCACCACTATAGATGAATTACTTGACACTAAAGAACAATTTCTACAGACTCGTGTGCGACATGATGCATTACAAGAAGATATTTGTAATTTCGAGGACAAGCTAAAAGCACAACTTGACAACAATAAGTTGTTGGTGGAAAAAACAAACTCTCTACAAGAAAAATTAGTGAAACAAGAAGAGTACGAAATAAAACTGAATGAAGTAACTAATGAGAAGGAAGTAGTATTAAGTAAATTTAACAAAGCTAAACAATTGATAAACTCTCTTAAAAAAGAGCTACAACATCAGAAATCTGAAGTCGAAGAATACAAAGATGAAAATATAAAGTTTAATCATAAGATTAAATGCCTAGAAGATGAATGTGCTAGCATTAGTGATGATAAACGTAATCGGATGCTAGAGTTTGAAAATGAAAAAGAACATCTTAATGGCATCATTAGAGAAAAAGATAATTTGCTCGAAAAATCTATGACTGAAAGAGACAATATTAATACTACTTTGGAAGAGAATCGTATAGCGAATGGTAATCTAGAGCATTCGCTAAGAAAGATGGAAGAAGAATTGGAAGATATGAGAGTGAGATTAGAGCATAAGGATTCTGAACTTGACACTGTACAATCAAACTATCGTCACGCTTTGCAGTCATTGGAATTGTCACAAGCTGATTATGATTCTTCGATAAAGAATTTATCTGCTGACCTTCAACATAAACTAGCTAAAGTAGAAAACCAACTATCGGAATCAGTGGATGAAATATCTACATTACGTCAGAAACTAGATGATACTGTAAGAGAGCGTGACGAGCTACAAGATCGAAATTGTATTCTACACAAAGAGATAGAAGCTGAATGTCAAGAAAAGGAATTGTTAGCAAAGGAAAATGATATTTTTCAAATTAAATTACTAGAGTATAAAGACTATGAAGCAAAATTAGCTCATACGACTAGTGAAAATGAACAACTAGTTATTAAATTAAGTAAAGCCAAACAAATGCTTAATTCCCTAAAGAAGGAGTTGCAACATAAGAAATCTGAGTTGGAAGAATTTAAAGACAAGAATACTAGTCTACAATCTAGGATAGATTTCTTGGAATCAGATTGCGCACGTCTTATTGATACTCAAAATAAGCAAGCAGATGAGTTTCAAAATGAAAAGGCCTGTTTAGATTGTCTTTTAAAGGAAAAGGACGACTTGTTGGAAAAATCTATATTAGAACGTGATAGAATTACTAACGATCTAGCTGAGAAATGTACAGAAAGTGCTCGTTTGACAACTACGCTGCAAGGATTGGAAGAAGAGCAAAAGACTACGACAAATCAAATAAAAGTGAAAGATTCGGAACTGGAAGCTCTACGTGTCGATTACAAAAATGTTTTATCTCAGTTTGAGTTATCAAAAAGTGCTCATGAAACTTCATTGGAAAATATGTCGTCCAGTTTGCAAATTCAGGTAGCAGAATTGCAAAATCAGTTACACGATTCAGTATCCGAAATATCTAAATTACGACAGGAGGCAGATGATGTTGTTGCAAGTCGCAAATGCTTGCATGAGCAAATATTAAATTTAGAAAGAGGAATCGAAATAGAACGTAATGAAAAGGAATTGCTGGCCAAAGAAAACGATTTATTTCAGGAGAAATTGCTAGAATATAAAGATCACACAGAAAAGTTTGATAATTTAACCAAAGAAAATGAGCAGTTAGTCAATAAATTAAATAAGGCTAAGCAAGTCCTCAGTAATCTTAAGAAAGAGTTAATACATCAAAAATCTGAAACTGAAGGATATAGGAAGGAAAACATTGATCTACAATCTAGAGTAGACGTCTTGGAAAGTAAATATACTCAAGTTATTGATACTCAAGCAAAGCAACTGGAAGAATTTGAA
Organism: Trichoplax adhaerens; assembly: GCF_000150275.1. Classification (NCBI taxonomy): domain Eukaryota; kingdom Metazoa; phylum Placozoa; class Uniplacotomia; order Trichoplacea; family Trichoplacidae; genus Trichoplax; species Trichoplax adhaerens. The sequence continues at coordinate 2,668,112 of NW_002060945.1, read as the reverse complement.
AACGAAAAGGGTCAAATTGAGAGTGTAATAAAAGAAAAAGATGAATTATTAGAAAGCTCTCTAGTGGAGCGAAGCAGTGTGGCGAAAAGTTTGGAAGAAAAGGAGCTTGAGAATAAAAGTTTGACAAATATGATACATAAATTGGAAGAGAAACAAAATAGTACGGTCCACGAAATAAATGCAAAAGTTTCAGAACTTGAAGTTCTGCGTAAAGACTATGATAGCGTTATATCTCGATTAGAACTTTCAAAAGCTGATTTCGAATGTTCGTTTAATGATATGTCATCAAGTTTCCAAAATAAGGTAACAGAATTAGAAGCACAGTTGTCAGCTTCAATGGATGAGGTATCTGGATTACAGAAACAAGTAAACGATACTGTTAGAGAGCGTAATGAACAACAGGACAATGTTCGCAATTTGCAAAGTGAATTAGAGGTACAGCATCAACAAAAAGAGTTAGTAGCTAGAGAAATTGATGCCTTACAAGAAAAACTACTTCAGTGTAAAGAATATGAAGCTAAAATAGAAGGAATAACCAACGAAAAGGAGCAGTTAGCGATTAAACTTCGTAAAGCTAAGCAAATGTTTAGTTCTCTCAAGGAGGAATTGCAGCTACATAAAGCTAAAGCTGAAGAATTTAAAAATAAGAATAGCAATTTACAAATGAAGATAGATGAATTAGAAAATGGCCGTGCTCATCTAACCGAAACTCAGGATAAACAAATAGAAATGTTCCAAATAGAAAAGGGTCAATTTGATAGCATGATGAAAGAAAAAGACAGTTTATTAGAAAAAACGTCTACAGAACGAGATGCGATTGCTAATGATTTAGTAGAGAGAAATGCTGAGAATACCAATTTAAAAGATATAATATGTGAGATAAAAGAAGAACAAGCCAATATGACCAAATTAATGCAATTAAAGGATGCTGAATTACAGGCTGTACACACAGATTATGACAGCGTTGTGTCCGAAATACAATTACTTAAAGCCAAACACGATAGCAATTTAGAGGAATATCGTAATGAAGTTGAAAATTATAAAGAAGAAATCATTAAATTGAATGAAGTAGTTAATGGAAGAGATCTGGTTATTGAAGAGTTGAAATTGGAACTAAGTGCTAAGGTAGACGACATTCAAAATTTGTCAATGACGTATCATATGTTGGGAAAAGATTATGATGAAATACGGTCTAAGTATGATAGCGAGATGGCAGCGCTGCGTAAAAATCACAATAACACTCTATTAGAGTTGGAAGAATGTCGTACCGACTTGCAAAGACTGCAAGATCAGTCATCTAGTTACTCCGACAAATTAATTTCTTATGAGCAACAAGTTGAAAAAGGACTGAAGGATCAAGAATCATTAGCAGTAGAGATTGAAGATAAGCGGGCTAAATTGTGTCAGTTAAATGAAATACAGGAGGAAAATAATTACTTAGGTAACGAGAATAAACGACTATCCTCAAGACTGAATACTGCTAAGCAAAAATTTATTGCATTATCAACTGATTTAAAAGAATGTAAAAAAGAAATTCAACACCTTCGGTCCCAAAATGAAGGATTAGCCGCTCAACTTTCTTCCACTAAAGAGACGGACGCATCACTTACTGAAGCAAGAGCTGTTCTAGAAAGCTGGTATGAGTCACGAAAGTCGAAATCAGAGTACACCAATGATATTCACAATCCAGCTATGCAAGATTGTATGTTAGAACGGGAATTAATTCAGACAACTTCGGATAGTAACCAATTGACAAAGAAGGATGATGAATGTTACGATCATATCAGTGAAGCAAAAGCTGAAATTACAGCAAATGAGAAAAGTTTGTTACCTAAACTTCAGGTACTTGTTGAATCCAATAACGAATTGCTACAAGAATTGAATTCTATTCGTAAAGATAGAGATAAATACCAAAAGGAGATGTCTGACTCGAAGAATTCGTACCAAAATCTAAAAAAGGATGTTGATGAATCCGAAAAACGTTTTAAGTTGCAATATACGGAACTTGATAATCGCTATAATGAATGCCAGGATAAAATGAAGAAGTTAGAAAATAACTATCGAAGCTTAAGTGCCAGATATGATAGTGTAGTCGACGAGCTTTCTATAAAAGATAATAAAATTAATAATCTAGAGGATCAAATAAGTAATTATCGAGACTTATCGGAGACATTAAAATCGGAGGTTGACGGTAAGAATTCTGAGATTAGCAAAATAGGAGTTTCCAATGATAAGTATTACAAAGAAAATAAAACACTCACGGATGAGCTAGTACAGCAAAGGTGCGATCTAGAGGTACTAAATGCCAGCTGTGAACGAATTTTGGAAGAGAATTCCAGATTATTAAGTCAATTACAAGACGAACAATCTAAGTATTCGCTATTAGAGAATTCTTTTGAAACTGTTCAACAAGAAAATGCCTTTCATGTTGATGAAAAATCAAGAATTCTTTTAGAAAGAGATGAATATATGGTTAAAATTAATGATTACTTGTCAGAAAACAAGTTATTACAAAAGGAAGTAGAGAATTTGCATAATCAGTTTCAAGAGCTTAACGAAAATCTCCGTCAGAATGTTATGGAAAGGGAAGAAATGATAACACAGCTACATCAGAAAGCTGCTGTTGAGTCCGGACTACGTAGGGAAATTTCATCTCTAAAGTTCTTACTAGAGCAGGAAAACTCTAATAATGTTTCACATATAGATCGATATGATGTATTGCAGAATGATTATCAACTTGTATTAGAAGAACGAGACCACTTACAGCAGCAGGTTAATACGGTTATGGCTCATATTGAGAGTAACCAAGAAATTGGTAAAGATCAACATCGTAGTAATTTGGCTTCATTGAATCAATCAAACGAAGACCTCAAGAAGCAGCTAGTTGACGCTGAAGAGATTTGCAAGCAGAAAATTGACGAATGCGATCGTATGCAAGGAATTGTTGATTATCAAAATGAAAGAATTGAAGGATTAGTAGCTGAGATTGAGGTAAGTATTTGCCATTTTTAGGTGCTGTAGATATAGATCTTTAATTCTAGTTCGATTTAAATCTTTATCTAGGCTCTATCGTTATTAAAGAATTATGAAAGTGCTAAAAGTCAACAGAAGTTAAGGTAGAGTTCTTCATTAAACTTTCAACATAATTTTGTTATTAATGAATTAAATATGCTCTTTTTGGTAACTTGAATGGAAGCAGCGAGCCTGATAACTCTATTATGATTAATGAAGCTATTATAACTTCAAAAAGTGTTGTAAGTTAAAATAATATTTGTTTTTCCTATATTAATATACTGTTATACTTTAGCTTCCTACAAACTGATTGTTATTTGAAATTTCTGTAAACGTTAGGAAGGATCCTTGAGCCCGTTAGACAGTGGAGAGCCAAGAAACTCTGCTGCTAAAGGTTCGTTCTTTAAGTGTTACTTGACTAGCCTCTTCACATGTAAGGTGACTTAGTAACAAGAAATGTCCTAATGCGATAGTCTATTAAAATTTCTATACTTTTTCTCTAACAGATATAATTGATGGTCAAGTTAAACTATTACCAGATGCGTCAATAGTAAATGAAAGGTAGAACATTCTATCGTACCATGGCATATGCCTTGCTTAACTTGTTGTGATTCAGTCGCTGATTCCCTTTGAATTGCACTATACTTGCATAGGCTTCAGTATACAGAAATGCAGAATGATCTGCTAAGGAAGATGGATGAACTACAAGTAATAAGCTCCATTCTAAAAATTAATTAAGGTGTATGTGCTATATTCTTTAATCTATCAAATTATTTTAGGAACGTTTACAGATGGAACAAGATAGAAGGATAAATGCTGAAGAATCACTTCAGAAAACTAAGGATGAGCTGGCTGTTTATGTTACGCCTTCATTTGAGAATCGAGAGGTGAGCGCTCTCGGAACAAAGTTTTAAATGCGATGTTTCCGCGTTGATTTATACCGCTCAATATCAAAATTTGATAATTCAATTTTACGAGGTAATAAACCAGAAATTTTATGAAATTTTATAGGTATTTATTAACATGGATGAAGAAGATGACAATGAAATGGAAATCATTGACTCACCTGAAGCAAGCCTATGTATGCTTTTGTTTTGGTTTTCTTTTGTAGATTATGATCATGCAATTAAGATTTTTAGTCCTAAGCAATTCTTGCTTTTAATGTCAGTGCAAAAAGTTACGAAACAAATGAAATATAACTCTTGGCCACGATTGAAACGGTAACTATTGCATTAATATTATGCACATGTTGATTTTTTTAAGCCTTTAAATATGCTAGAAAATTGTAATTGACTTTGCGAATTTTGCTTTAATCGCTTTAGTAATATCCGACGGCAATTGCGGCACTTACCAACGAATAGAATCTGGGTTGTTATTTATTTTGCTTTATTGCATGTTGCATTAATATCACTATTCGTTACGCGCAGCTTCTAAATTGGCATTGTAAAGAAGTAACGCCTTTGGATTAAAGTTACTCCAGAATTGTCTAGATGGTGTAAAAAATTTAGTGGATCTGATTTGTATTGTCGAAATTTTAATAACTAGTTAACTGGGTATAACATTTACTGTATCATAATTGTATAGTTATTTTAAAATGGTGGTAGCTCGTTAAAGCAATACCGTGATATTTAGTTATTCAAATTTTACAAATTGTGAATATTTCTTCCAGTGTATGAAAATTTTAGTAGAGAATGCGGGACACGTTGTATGTGAATTTTATACAAAGTGTTGTGCTGTAAGTATAAAAATCTTGAATGTATTATCATGCAATCTAAAAATTTAGTTTCAGACTTTTATTGCTATATCTTTCTAATAATGTTGTATGTTATTCAAAGGTAAAGTTATTATATAATGGTAAATGTTGTGCATTCGAGATATCCTAAATACAATGGTCGCACTTCAATGAAAAATATTACTTACATTTATTATTACAGAGTATATCAAGAGGTATTAAAATACATTGTAATCGATTATTGCTCTATTATTATCTATTTTATCATATTTATCTAGATATATTATATCAACTGAGTCCATAGACTACGTTATCGATTGAATTGTAATTAGAAATTAACAAATAAAGCTCATTTTAATAAATCTTTGATAGTCGTCCACAAACAAGACGTAGATGATCGTAACTAGGAAGTAAATCCAGATACAGATACAGTTAAACATTTATCTCGCAACTTGTTACCCAGCTTTATCTATTTCTGATTAGCGCATAACCTGTATCTAGAATTCTTTTATTGATATTTCTTCGAATGAAAAGAAAAATATTATACATAATTACAAACAGTAAAATCAGGAAAAGTACTACTGTCCAAACTGTCAGGATATCTACGTTGTTCTTATTTTCAGAGCCGTTAGAATTTTCATATTTAATGTGATCTATTACGGAATGAACAAAATTATTCGTCAATCGTTTTTACCTGGTCATTGATTCTAATACTATCTCATATATTATAGGTAAGTATTAATTACCAAGTTTAAACAATGGACCAACTGAAACGATACTAGAGAAAACTTTTTCATCTTGACCAAGTTCCCGTCTAATACGGTTTCCGGAAGTTACTGTTCTTTGACAACCTTGAGCACAACGACTTAGGTTATCATGCAGAGGACAAACCATAAGTTGGCAATGTATGAATATGAAAGGTTGATTAAATAAGAATGAAAATGCCTTGATGCTAAACCGAACAGTTTTAGAGATTTTTGAATAATGCTTCTTAATAGTCTTATCTTCATTACACCTAAATAGATCCAGTGAGACTATATTTAAGATTGTACGCTTGAATACAGGGTACTACAAATGTATTTAGTCTTTACGAGTATAGTGAAAATTTTACCCGTTTCTGATAATCCAGTAGTGAATAGGATCGCTTATATTCGTATCAGGTGTAGCTAAGCAATTCTCGACAGCTACTCGCAAATTCGCATCACCAGCGTGTACACCAAATTCGAGATATGCTCGTTGATTTAATTTCAATGGCAGTGGATACGCACTAGGCGGGAACGCATTAAAATATCTTGCTGTTGGATAAATTTTAGCAAAATAGGAAAAATTGCCATATCCTTTATGCCAATTATGGGATATTAGAGGCTTATTATCAGGATTATAAGCAATTCCTATCCAACCTTGATTAGAATAGGAGCATAGGAAAGCTAACCGTAATATTTTTTTCCGAGTGATGAGACCAGATGGGTGATCAGGTCGATTTCGAAGTCGATTCTTGTAAATGATAGAATTGGAATAATGTTTAATTATTGTGCCACAGCTGTGTAAAGGCTGAATCGTGATTAGGAAATGAGTCCCGTTGAGGGTTGGAGAGCATGAAGGATCTATAAGCTGGATGTCTCGTCTATCGATATCGGGCAATGATGACCGTGGAATTACTACCTTGATATAGTCATGGTTGCATTCAATTCTTAGCTTGGGTTTAAAATTGGCTAGAAGTTATTAAATTTAAAAATAAGGCAATACGTATTGATTTAATCAAAAGAGAAATTCATTTGTTAGAAATATAGGTAAATAAGGCTTTAAAATGCTATTATAAATAATCATAAAACAAGGATAATAGCTGCTCATAAAAACTATCAAATTATAAGCAATTTTATTTTACCTATCTGAGTCTGATTAATGCAAGTTCTTTTGTCGCTACCGAGTGTTAAGTTGCTAGGACAATAACACAGAAATGATCCATGTATATTATGACAATTGTGACTGCAAATATTACGATCAGATTTGCATTCATCTATATCAAGGCATTGGTTAGCATTTATCGAGTATCCTTTGGGACAGCTGCACTTATAAGATCCATAAGTATTTAGGCATAGAAATTCACAAACATCATCATAATCGCATTCATTGATGTCTTCACATTGCTTATCATCGCTAGCCAATCTTAACCCCTTTGGGCAGCTGCAGTAGTAGGAACTTTGTGTGGTTAGACAAATATGACTGCAACCGCCGTTACTATTACTGCATCGATCAATATCTATAAAAGACATTACATATTTTACTGCGTTAGCAACCTATAACAAATCATTATATACCACATAAACACAGCGTTCTACTTCGGTAAAGAAATAAAACCTTGTGGAGGAATAGCGCTAACCTTTCCATTTACAAGGAGGAATTGGGCAATAATCCCAACTGTTATTATACCTGCTGATAGCATTGCTATAATAACACCAAGGTCCTCCATCCTTGAGATCAGGATTTCGACAATAGTTGTGATCGAAGTTGTAGTAGGAAACTTGACTCCAAGATTGACATCTAGCTCCAGTCTTGGTAAAATTGACGTTGCCATTGTAATTTCGTCCTAAGGTTTCTTTATCATAGCAAGAATCATCGCCTATAGCTTGCTGCAAGATGACTAAAGGAATTAGGCCATATAGTAAATTTGTGCAAGATAGTAGCGCTACGAATCTACTAATACTTAGAATGGAAAACATTTTGCAAAGTATTCAATATCAAGCAAATTTCAACCGATATTAAATCACGGGTTCACAGCTCATCAGAGCCGTGAGTATTTATACCTTATCTATCCTTACTTTTTACTAATGCTAGTAACCAACAATTGCTATTTTTGCACCTACACATTCGTATTAACAGAGATATTACCAATGCACGAAGAATTCCTATTGCATTTGCTCCAACTCTCGACTGCTACGTCAATATAACAACTTGTTCGCACCATATATTTACTGTAGAAATACTCAGCAGCAAGAATCGATCATAATAAACTTAATCGTTAAAATTTATAGTATTTAATCATACGTAATTTGTCCTGATCGTAAGTTATCATGATATTTGATGAAATTGTTTGCTAGTAAACTATCATGCGGCCTGCACCGTCATTTATACTACAAACAGAAAGGGCGGTATGCACCTTTAACGCCACATCAAATGAATTAAGATTCACTTTTTCAACTATAAACGGATCAAGATAGTAACTGATTATGCACAACAGTATTACTGTTGGAAAACTTTTATACTGTAAGTAACTTTCTTAATTCTATTCGAATAGCTATGAAAGTGACAGTATATGATATATTAGTATTGATAGCTAAGCTTGACACCTATCGCCGATTTGCTATATCATCAACATGCAGTCAATGTTTAAATGATGAAAATTTGAAGCGTCTTGACCTAATTGCTGCATGGTACACCAGCGCTTTAATCAACTTAGCAATCAATTTTAACGGTAGCAGCTTTACACTAGAATACTAATACGTAACAAGTTGTATGCTACCCTATACGTAGACGAGTAAATCCCACGCTAGAGAAACTCTACTACAGGATCTAACAATCACAGGAAAATGCACCCTAGATTACCATAAAATTCTTTTATTTTAGTGCTTAGTCTCACTGCCTGTACATATATATTTCCAACAATGACGATGTTTCAATCAAGGTAGAGAGATACGCATTGCATACTGCAGTACACAGTGCAAAAGGATTAGCTACCCATCTAATATAAGCGATAGGATTTACCCATCGAACTTTTAATATACAATGCGCGAACGTTTTGCCAATTTTTCTTCAATAATGATACCAAAAAGTTAACGGCTAAATGGATATTGGCAGCCAATTCATCTTCCGACATACTAACATTACCAATGGCAACACCAAGACATAACACTTTTTTCATTTGGAACTTGATAGTACATTTGACATCTTCAATCTTGGCATTCATGTTATCGTTGTGAGTCAACATGGTAGGAAATTTACCAATCTTGTTTAATTGAGGTCCCATGATACGAGGTATTTGTTTGATTAAACTCTCAGAAGCAATAAATGCATCGTATTTTTTAGCCAATTTTTTAATCAATTTTCTGTTCTTATTCAATTTTTTCAAAGCGTCGACATCCATCGATGGTACATTATTTGACTTAGCTTCATCACAATGGTGAGCATCGCCAAAGACACATACTTTTTGATTTGGCCGAGGCGTATGTCTCAATCTAAAGAAGATTAAAGGTAACATTGCATCAGATCGATGATTCTTAAAATTGAAAAATGAGCTTTGCCACATTTACGTAAGAATACTGCCTTTAGAAAGAATAAAAGTACTGTACAGTAATACATGTTTCTCTGACGAAATTAAGAATCTAATTATGCCTTGCACAATTATAGCACACATGGATCGTAAACCATGATGGCGTCAATTCCTAACTCCTTCAAGATTGAGACTAAGATTTGCAAAGACAGACGAGTAATGCCAACCATCATGATTGATAGGAAGTATCAAATGTATTGCGTTTATTGTGTTCAATACAATCATCGATTCTGTTCGACAACGGATTATCGTAGCCTGTAGTTTATCTATATAGATTGGTCGCAGAAAACTGGACAAACTACTAGGATTTCATGGCTTCAACTTAAATTACAATGACAACGTGGAAATGTCTTCCATTCGAGTACATTCACTTAGGATAAAGATTGACGAGTATTAAATTGCAAGTGACATCACATGCTGCTACTCTACATGTATATATCAAGACTATTATTTTAGTTTCTAGTTTAAGCACTGTCCTCATCAAACTGCTCTTGTGTTCATAAACTAATCGATATTGGACCAGAAGGATTCCATAGGCTATACTCGAATATACAACATGGAACGCATGGATAAAAAACAAAAACTGATCGATAGGATGATAGTCAAGTAACGTATGACCAATTTGATTGGTCACGATGATCGACTTGTACCGTTATTTTGTGCAAGATCGAGGCGATCAACAACTGTTAAGTAATTTACGATACATACTTGACAGTACCGCTAAAACGCTTGTCCTTTTGTGGATCGTAGTTCTTCAAGGCAACTTGTAATTCCACCGTTTCCAAGAAATTTCTTTTCTTATCTTGTGAGCCCTGAAGGACATCACGAACACAGTCGTACAACGTATCGCGCGAAATTTTACTACAGGAAACATCAAGGCCAATAGAACATTAGTCAAGAAAAATAGGACACATAGATAAGTTTATTCTGCAGTTGATGTCTATCTTATGGATAACAACATGTTGTAACTTGCAAGAGTAAGTGAAAAAATTGATCCATCTACCCAGCTATTGGATCAAGAAACCCATGATCTACTGTACAGTATAGTAATATATGAGCTAGCAGTCTAACACCCTTAATGGAATGCAGCAATGCCAACTACAATCACATCCAAAATCAACTTAAATCGATCTGATGACAGAAAAAATGGATTTTAAGCCAAGATGAACCAATAATTGCTTCAAAATTAGGCTTAAACTATTTAATTTCATTAGGATGAAGGAGATGAAGGAAAGATTTCTTACCTCATGTTGCCACACGGTCGCCAAAACGACGGAGAAGAAAGAAGGGAACGACAGTCGTGGTACAGCAAGTCAAGTACCTTGCCGAAAGTCAATGACTCAGTATCGAAGGGAGTGAAATACGCACGCGTGGATTGGACCTTTTATTATACTGTATTAACTAGGGATAGGTCAGTAAATGTAGCGATAGCTATACTGTACAGTGTACAGTATAGTAGTTCCAGTAGTGTTCAGTACAGTACAGTGTAAACTGTATAGTACTGTACTCTTTCACAGTAGTCCCTTGTACTGTACAGTGTACAGTACTGTAAAAATGGTACCGGATAGTACAGTACAGTAGTACTGTACACGTACACTCGCATTCCTGTACTGTACTGAGTGTACACTGTACACTGTACAGTCCTGTCACGTGTGTGTGCTACAGAAAGAATGACAGAAGGACCATCCACGATTTTCTTTAGCCGAAAATATGGAGGCTGACTATTTCTCTGGTCATTTTAACTGGTGTGTCCATTTCAAACCGTACACTGTACTGCTTTCACTACCATGCAGTTCCATGCTTTGGGTTTAGAACTTCAGCTCGGATTGGTGGCGGACTGATCAGTCGTTTACTGTTCCTGAAAACCTCTTCGTAGAAGAAGAGATGCACTACACAAGTACTCGCACAGCATTCAAGCTTCTACTAGGAAGAATTTTTCAGGAATAGATATAGTAAACCAATGATCAGTCCGGCACTCGTACAGTAGCTGCCTAATCAGACTTGAAGTTCTAAACCAGTGTCGGGAGGGTCGGCCATTTTTACTTACTTAACGAATAACCATGACACAGCTGTCATGTGACTCTGCTGCGATGCTCGTAACTGCACCTGCGCCACTTTTCAGGCGGTCAAACGATCGTCCGTCCCATCCTAGGCCAGGATGCACATTGTGAGCCACCGTATTTCTCAGGTCTAATTGCAACTCTTGGCAAATTAGTTCCCCGGGTACCCCGTTTCATCCCATCAACTTTAAATTGAGCTCCAATAACACGCAGACAGATCAGTACAACGTTGAGCAATTGGCTGTTGATGTTTTTATTGCAGTATTGAGTAACTTGATTTCTTTGAAATTTCGAATACAAACTATTAGTCAGTGGTAGATGAAAGAGTTGTAGGTTATTCGCTTTTGCAAGTACGACTCCCGCTGTACCATACAATTTTGTTTCGTATGGCGATTGTATACGTTTACTACTAGCAGACATCAAGGGTTTGCTACACTATACTAAGAAAATTTCACAACTCTTGACACATTTAAATCTTTCAAAATAAACATGCTTAATGAACATACTATAGTCTAATTTGAATAAAGTAACTTGAAGCACATTTGATAGATAGTCAACTAATATTATTATATATATATTCAAAAGTTTTGAAATATACCGTACTGGAATAATGAATCATTGATATTTTCAAAACTTACTGTAAACCGTAAAGTATTCTGTAGATAGAGAAATCAATCTTGAAACCTTTTTAACTACTAATTCAAAGTATTCATCAACATCATTGGAGACTGCCAAAGCGGAAGAAATTTCCATCATGGAACAGACATTAGGAACCATTGCTCAGGCTATTGGAAGTAAAGCAGTACAACAAAGCCTTGATTCACATCGAAATAAAGTCAAAATTTATCTCATTACACAAAACTCGAATAGAAATCAATTACACTCTGCTATCACTAAATTATGCGGTCAACAAATCAAGGCATTATCAACTCAACAAGTATTAATAAGAGTAGGTAAATCACAATTCTACACAGCAAAAAATCAAACTCAAGCACAAGCTTATACTCAAGAATTACAACATTCAATTAATTCTCGGTTACTTATCAATAGACATCGATTACAATCTATTTTATCTAGCAACGATGATCAACATAGCCCAAGAACAAGTCCTGCCAGAGAATTACTAGAAATGTGGGATCAAAATCCCGAAACAAGACCAGAAGGTCATGTATATTATCATGGATTTTATCCGCCTAAATTAATTACTGATCCACATCCTGATCAATTACCTGATAAATGTAGAGCGTTGTTTCTATTTGCAAAAAACCTTCCCAATAGTTATTCACCGCGTTTCCGAGAAAAGGTACGCCAGTTACCTAATATTGGTGACGAAATCGAAAGTTTACCTAAGAGTATAATTACTATTCTACATTCAGCCGCTGTTAATATAGCCTTAATTTATTGGAATTACTATGGAAAGGTTAATGGATTTGATATTCCTAAATTACCGGATAATCTACAAAAATCTTGGGTACATTGTTGTAGAATATTAGATCGAATTCCTTCAAATACAAATGATACTCAAAATATAGATAATATTGATTTAAAAAGGCCCGAAGAAGGATTCTCATTTAATAATTTAAAAATGAGATTTCCATTCTTTAATGTCGAAGATTTAGGTTCATGTACAGAAATTTCATTTCATGGATACTCACTTGCATCTCTTAGATACGCATGCTATGATATCGTCGATGCAGCATTAGATCTTCAATCTGCAATGTACAATGGCGATAAAGATGAAATTATAATCCATCTTAACAAATTAATAGAAATAGCTAACCGAGGATCCGAAACACTATCGGAGCCAAAATTTAATTCTTATGCTGAAATAAGTATTATTCCTTCACACTGGAGACATATAGGTCAAACTGGACCTATAGCTCCAAATTGTCTTTTAGATCCATCAAAGGAGAAAACATCTCATCTTTTAACTGAAGCGAACCTGGATTGGTACACTGCTAAAGATGAAGAATTATTCGCTATAGCGGAAGAAAATAGCTTAATTGGAAATTCTACTAGCGGGTTATTTGATCCCATTTTCGCTGTTTTCGATATAATTATTGATCGAATACGTAAGTCTCTCATTGGAAAAATGTTCAGTAATGGATATAGGCTAATACCTAAATCTTATAGGCAATTTTTAACAGCGTTTAAATTAGGATTTGAGAAAACTGGAAGTCCTAAACAGTTTATAAAAGCATTGAACGATTCACAATTAAATAAGACTTTTGATTTATTTGAACGTTCTTATCATAGAATGTTGGATATACATCGTAACAAGGCATTAGGAGTTTTATCTCTTGTAACTCAGCTAGATAGAACTGTTACTGTAACTAACCAAGAGACAGAATCGAAGAGCGCTCATATACAACTTAATACAGAATTTAACGAATCAATCGATGATCGCCAATTTACTAACCGATTATTTAGTGCAACGATTCATTCTACTCCTGCTAATCTCAATCAGCGCAATACTCTACAATATGTAACCATTTCTATTTACGATAAGAAATTTTCGTATCAAGAGGGTGATAAACTTGGTGTACTTATACCGAATACTATTACAAATTATGACAGTGCGCCCCAATATTTTGTATTAGATATTCATACTAAAGATACTACTGAAAAAGAGTGGATAAAATTCGTACATAATCATTTTGGAATATCTAACGGAAAAGTATCTAAAGAAATATTTATTAAATACGCCGATTTTACAAATAATAAACCTCATGGCTCTCCATCTATAGTTCCTCCGCAACTGCCACGTACGTATAACATCGCCTCGTTCGATAACGATAATATTAAATTACTTGTCGAACGTATCGATAACGGTAAAGTATCGCCGATACTTGCGCCTATCGATAATCTATTCGATCAACATCAAGTAATTGATGTATTCCCTATTAATTCTTCTTTCCGACTTCCGCAAGATAGTTCTAAACCAATTGTGATGATTGGTATAGGTTCGGGTATAGCTCCATATCAATCGTTTATCGATCGTAATAAGAAGATGAATGAAAATCGTCGTATGTTGTTATACTTTGGTTGTAGAACTATAGAAGATGCTCCAGACACAGTAAATTATACGAAGCTATGTCTATCAGCTGATAATATACAAAAGTGGAAAGGATCGCAATATTCGTATATTTACAACGGTCGAGTTACGAGTTACTTTTCATCGAGCGAAGGTCAAAATAAATTAATCGAATTATGTAAAGAAGATGCATTGATCTATATATGCGGTCCTACAACTTTGTATAGAGATATGATTAGAATATTCAAATCGGCTATAGGTATTAAAGAATTAATTAGAATGTTAACAACTGATCGAATTAAAATCGAAGTATATAAGCCTATAACAAACGATTGTAAAATGAATATATCGATATACGATATTGTTACTCATAATGGAGGACGTAACGGTTGTTGGATTGTTATAGACCGTCGTGTATACGATATCGGTGAATATATTGATCTTCATCCAGGAGGCGACGAAATGTTAAAATTCGTATTGGGTACAGATGCAACGGAGTTATTTAATCAATTTCCTACAGCACATGGAAAAATGGCGCGATCTATATTAGAATTATATTATATTGGAGATGTTATAACATCAGATAGTTATTACGAAAGATTAGCATACGATGTAACGAAGAAACAAAATTGTATTGCTATATGGTACGGCGATAAACAAGAAAAACAATATCACTTCTTGATGAAGAGTCTCGATGCTCATATTATATGTCGAAAGTATTTTAATACAATGAATGAAGTCTTGGTTCAGAAGGATATTTTTGCTGAAGAATTCTCCGCATTACAAGTTATACACGAGTATAACGAATTAATCAAAGATAAAAGATATATATTTCCGTACAAGCGAAATAATGAAGGTGATTTACTAACAGAGGATGATGAATTTAAAATTATGGAAACATTACATGAATATAAAGCGAAAACAAGATCAGTAGATATTTATTACTTAGATAAACTAAAACGAGCATTGGCGAAACATCTTAATTGCATCAATTCTGAAGCCTGATAAATTGCGAATTGTTAAATCGCAATAAGCTTTAACATTGCTAGGATGCTGTATATTTTATTTCTATTTTATATTATATATATATTTGAATAACAAATTGTTTTTTAGTAATGAAAAGTATATATTATTCATTATGAGGTAGTAGTTAATAGTAAACACATATGGTATACCAGGTACATTCTATTAATAATAAAACTAACTTACACTAAATTGTAGCGTAATTCCAAGTATTCGTGATTTATCTTTATTAAATTTATTCGCGGAATTCTATTTATGCTCTAGCTTGATTGTATTGTAGAAATACCTTATCGTAAAAGTAAGTTCTTCTAATAAATTCTTTCACGTTTACAATTAATTCTCCCGTGTTGTGCTTTCCACAATATAACAATTCTTAAGCATCAATTTCATTAGCTAGTTGTATTTAACTGAGCTGTAGTTTGTGCACTTTACGTCTTCTACTTTACTTAAGCTACTCCAGTATTTCATGTCGTTTATTAATTATTGTAGCCAAAATTCGGTTTCTTCAAACACATACTATAAATATTACTATTTTCTTCTATTAATCTGGTGTAATTACTTGCTGTTATGACGAACTCTCAATCTTCCGAAACTACAATAAGTGTTTATCTCAATAGTATGCTCTACTCGGCTAATATTTAAGATTATGTATATTTGGATAGCGAAATTTGCCCTCGCCGTCAATAGAATAGGGTCTTATTTAACGGCGCTTAATTTAATCATGGTTAATAAAATCCTATTTTTAGTTTAACACAAATTTTGGTACTCTAGTTACTCCAGGTTTGAATTTAAATTCAAAAAATGATGAATTAAATTGAAGCTAATGCATCGAGCTGCTAATGGATGCTCTTGAAAAGTTTAGAATCAGCTTAGTTTAATAAATTGGAGAAATATCTTTTATTCTTCTATCTTAGAAGATACTGCAGTATTTGTATTGCAATGTAGGATTAATTTTGAATAAAGCATTCCACTTATGAGATCGTAATGTTATAATTCTCTTGTATGCTAGCTTAGTTTCTGGATAAGGGAATCATAGATACTCCAACTGTTATTGTGAAGGATCACAGATAATTATCTCAATTTAGGATTAAATTTAGAAATTTCTTTATTTTGTACTATGCACTATATAATAGTATTCTTATGCTAATATAATCTAAGATCAAAATCATAACATGGAGCTTGTTATTAATGGCTAAATACTATTAGATAAATGCAAAATACTTTATTACAGAAATTAAAATCAAGATAGCTCAATGTGATATTTGAAAGGGCAGTATTGCCCTCAAAATATGGTAATAAATGCCGATTTAACTTGGCAGAAACAGGATTTGTCTAACTTGTTGCTAATTATATCGAATATTTATTGTGTATTTCCATAATTTATAAATAAATTATCATTTCGATTGAATTATATATTACTGCTAGAGCCGATCATTCACACTTTTTAAATTAGCAATATTGCATGAAATAGATTTAATTCTGAAAATGATGTAGTCGCGGGATTATTCTATCGCATCTTAAAAAGGCTAATTAATTATATTCTAGAAATGAGTAAGCTAAATGTTTGTTAAAGATTCAAATTTTTGAGATTCTACTGCAAGAAATCGTAATCTTGCTGATAATTAATTAAGAAATAGCGTAGCTGTGTTATCTGGAAGAATACTTGGACATCTGAGTATTTTCTCGTACTGATACTACTTTTCATTCCAGTTTCCATTCGATTACATCAAGAGGTAGGGGAAGAGCAAATTTATCGTACAATGCTATTAAACAGCTTCAGTTCTTGACTCTCATTGGCCATCATATGCGATAGAAAGATGATCAAAACTAAATTATACTATCTAGGTTTTGTTTATAATTCATATTTGCAGTAATTATAATCAAAAATAAATTTATTCTTGAAGCAGTTCAAATTTTTTCGTATGATATTGCATTTTAATCACGGAAAGTTTTATAATCACAATCAGCAAGTTGTGTCCTATTAATGATATCAAGACTAAACTAATACAGTACATTTGTATTTTCGTTAGAACACATAGTCTTACAAAGTATTTCGGAGCCATTACAATCTTTCATTTGTATCATTAATTATAAAAGTATCAAAGATAAAACTTTATTTAATGCGTCAGAAAAAATAATATTAAATTGCTGCATTATTATTTATTCCAAAGTATGAATGCTTACTTCGAATTATTAAATTAAAATCCATTACACTTGGTAACCCCAACGGCTGTTACGCTATCGGAAATTGATAATGGAGTATTGAAAATTTTGATATTACCAATACATCCAATCATTCCAACAGAGAATCGATTTCCAGTTTTAAAGGCAATATTCTCTGCACCACCTACAGAAATCGAATGAATTCAATAGGTCAAATGCATTATCACTCTTATTTAAAGTTATGTACAGAAACAAAATCCATTTTAGCTCCTAAAATTGGGATAAACTTGTCAGTCAATATGAATTTCTTATAGGCAATGATTTTACGGATTTTTAGGTACTGTTAATCAGCTCTAAAACTAAAAATAAGTAGGTTTATTCAATTTTAGGAAGTAGCTATAAGACTTGTATGTAATCTTACTATATAAAAAATTTTGCGTATGTGCTCACACTACAGTGCATAGTATTATAAAATACAAGGATTTTAACTGGAATTGAAATGCATGTTTGATACCTATATCTACTTAAACTGTACTGTGAATTGTGCGAGTACATAAATTAAAAATTAGTTACGACGAGTATTACAAATGATGAGTGAACTAGACGTCTCCAACGGGTGTATTTATATACGCCTAGGTACACTAGTATCTAGCTAAAAATGATTACAGGATGGCTATTACTATCTACTATTTGCCATTACTAACGATAGAGAAGATCATACTATATTGTGTATATCTTTATAAAGAATCATTTTAACAATGGATGACTATTAAATGGTCTATGATGAATATTTTGTGCTTTGAAACTTTATCTATCGTTATATAATTGCTCTGATCCCGTAGTATAATTTTATGGCCGGCTATCAATATACTAAATTAACATTAAATTGTTTGAGAAGTAGGCAGCATAATTCGAGCAGATTTAGGCTGATCTATAGGCTAATATATACGGATATATGAGCCATATGTATACAGAAGTTATTATCAAGGTAAACGCAATTTGCCTGGTAACTTATGGGTTAGATCAACTAATCTGATGTGCCCGTTTATTTCACTGTTCTATAATATATAATTGAAGCAATGCTTTACATACACTAGGATCAACAGGAGATATTCTAAAAATAGATATACTTTGCAATCTAGTTACATTTAAACATTTATAACAGCTTAATACAGAGACAAGCTCCTATTCTGGCAAAGGATATATGTAGTGGAACCTAGCTGAATCGACATAAAATAGATGTACATACCAAAATAAACATTTGAGAAATCTGCCAAAGATTCATTTTGACCAGGTGCTTCATCAAGGCCAGTTGCAATCACTCCATCAACTGCTAGATAGCCTTGTCTACCGCTCCTATAATTTATAATTCGTTAATTTAACTCTGTTTATACCCGTATTGACAAGACCCTTCAAAAATATCTTTTAACCAATAATTGCTAGGTTTCATTCCTGGTAGTAACATCAAGTAGATAATCATATAAATAAGTGTATAAACCTCATAACATGAACAGTGTGCTTTTGGTTGTCATTAACAGTAGCTGCTGTATTTAGGACTGCCTCGCCACTACCTAAGTTGAATCTGCCAATAAATTTACGAAGCAAAGTTAATCGATGTAGTGTTCGATTGATTAAATATATATATATATATACATATATATGGAGAGCATAAAGCCCTTAACGACTGCTCACCTTAACTGCACGACACCGCTGCTTAACCTTATATACATGTATTGGTTGGCATTAAAATTAATCTATAATCGAGTACAGTTTCAAATGTGAAATTAGTCTCAATTAACTGAAACATGTATTTTCATAGCTTCTATTCTTGTAGAGAATAAATTTTCAAAATAAAACAAACATGCTTTTTATTCGCTTATAATATCCAGCTGCAAACAATGAAATATTTTTTAGTAATTTTTAAACTAATTTTTATGTTAGGCTTAAACAAATTTAGTGGTTAATAATTAGTATGGACAAGAGTAAATGGTTCTTGCGCTTTCGTGAAGCTTGTTTTCATTACGAATGAGAACATAGTGTCGATATGAAACTGTAGAATAGAGTTCAATCTGATATTTTATTGAAATTTCATGTTATTAATTTTTGTTTCTACATACGGTATTAAAATTACAGCATAATCATATCGATTGTTAATGGTAGAGTAAAATTAAATTTGAGATCTTATTCTACACTACACGAGGTTAAAACGAGTTGAATTTCAAAATATAGATGGAACCTAAACTTAGCGATTGGTAATAGTAGATCAAAAATTAAATTTGACACCTGTTCTATATACTATTATTTATTTAATTCAATTCACGATGTTTCGCGTATGTCTACTCTTAGGATACAGTAAATTTTAAATGCTCTTTCTCGTTCGTAAAACTTTTCGTATGTATTGTGTTTCATATTTCATTTATGCGTATATACAATTTTCATGCGATCTACACTGTTATTTTTAGATACAGATAACTTAGAACAATCTCAAATACCTGTACTGTATTATAAGAATTTATACTTCTATAAAGTGATCTATTTGTCTTAATACTTTATTATAAATTAGCGAATAATACTGTTTCATGAAATATTCCAGATTGATTTGTATATTAAATAAATTTCGATGATATTATCAGGACAAAACTTACATCGCCTTGCCAGTAAAGCAAAGTATTTGCTTCTGTTGTTTTAAATTGGAATTGTATATCTTGTTGACTACATAAAAAATAAGAATTCAATTAGGATTATAAAATTTAAAGTAATGTAAATGCTATATAACAGCAAATATTGGTTAACTGCGATATTAAATAAATGGATGTTTATAAAAAGCTTAAGCTGTAATTTTAATCTAATCCTCTGCTGAGCTTGACGAATTTTATCTATTACACTTGTTGTTTTGCTTACTTATTAACTGAATTGATGCTGTAGCGAAGATATCCATATCGATCAAAATTAGCAGCATCGTCAGCTTGGAGAGATATAGCTGTAAAAATGGATCACAATTGCAACAGAATTGAATTTAGAGGATAATTTTTATTAGTGAAGTATACCAGTTAGTAATTGCCATCATATACTTACTTGAATCACAGTTTGTTATTCCTGAATAAGGTAAAGCACATTGGCAGATATAGTTACTACCACCCGTACTTACACAAGTACCGCCATTTCTGCATGGCGCACTGTAGCAAGGATCAGCTAACGAAGCAAAGCTACTGCTGCATAGGTAATCGTAATATCCCGATTGACAATCGCAATAGTAATATTTATTATCTGTAGGATGGCTTTTGCACGTTGCTTGATTTTGACATTTATTCAATTGGCAAGGATCGCCACAAGCCAATGTGTTACTCTCTTCAAGTTTATTATTGGATAAATCATAGGTATGATTGTCAACAGAAAGATAAGATATACAACCGGAGAAGCCAACAGTGATGTTAGGAATAGGATTTGAATTCATATTATTTAAACTTCCAATATACAACCAGTCAGTTAGGGTAATTACAGTTGATCGACCACTCTCTCGGCTGTAATTGCGATAGACTGGTCCATCATTAATCTGTATTGTTGCATTGCCATACTCATAGGTAGCTGCGATTGAATACCATGTATTTGTTTTCATAGTATCTGGAATTATGATCCAACCAATGATACCTGGATTATTAGCGACATCTGGTCCACTAGAATACATAAAACCGAGATGTTGGTCAGTAAGGGCTAAGGCTAAGAAATTTATCGTGTCAGGTGTATGATCTTCGAAGCCATTGCCTTGGAAAAAGATTAAGCTATCATTGAGTGAATCGAGTTTCAGACGGATATTTAAATAATGAGTGCTGGATGACGTTTCATTAACTGAATTTTTTGTAGAGAAAGCTTGGTAAGAGACAGTAGATCCCGGTGAATTAGCAAAACGCCTGACATATGCTTGGGCTAGCAACGATCAAAATTAGAATAAGAGGCATGGTCAATGAATTGAAAATACACACAAAGGCTGGCGAAGGACTGTACTTACATGCTACTTGAACGTCTAACGTTGTTGTTGATGAACCAATGCTAGAAGTTCCTGTGCAGATATACGTAGCCTGCTTAGCTGCAGTAATTCGACGGAGAGTTAAACGATTAGCTAAGGTATCAGCAAAAGTAAGAGAAACACCATCAGAGCGAGTCCATCGAGGACTAACTACTACCGGATCTCCATCCGCTAGACAAAGATGAACACCAACATTTTCATCCACTTTGTATATAACCAAGGATGAATTGGGATTCAGCTTTGCTCTAGGTAGTTCTAAATACAAAAGTCCATTTCAAGAAGTTACAAAGCATTAATCCCAATATATTTAATCTTTAATAAATTAAAATTTTCCTATCCGATAACGGAATCAAATTAGTCCTACAGCTTGACCATTCTATGCAAATTAACCTTGTACGGTTAGATAAGATACACCGCTGGCAGTAGCAGCAAGATTGCTAACGGAGCAAGTTATACTTCTATCGATATTTTCAAGTTTGCTAATTGTTAATTGTGTTCCATTGATGGTATGACGATTAGCTGGAAAAGAACCAGTAGTGCTTGACCAGCTTACACTAGAATAAACTGAAGTTCCTGGATCGCACGTAAATCTTGCGGTACCTCCGCGTAAAAGAGTTAAAGCCGATGGCAATACTCTCGGTACAGGGGGGTCTAAAATATGAGTTAATTTATGAAAATAGATGATGTTTAATTGTATCATACGATTTAATATAATCGATCGATCGTTTACTACTGTATCAATCTTAGTATTTTAATCAAACTCTGATTAAGTTAGCACATAGTAGGGAAAGAGAATTAATCAAATTAATTGATAGAATTTGATAGCATACCAACAACGAAAATATGAATAGAGGAGGAAGCATTCCCGTCTTTTATAAAGATTTCACATTGATATCGACCATTGTCGACACTACTGGCATTAATTAGAGTTAGAACGCTATTAACACCAACTGTGCTAACGACAGCATTAGATGGTAAAGAACTTTGACCAACTCTACTCCATACAATTGCAGTTGCAGGAATAGTTGCAGCTGCACAGCTATAGGTGATATTAACACCAGCTGCAATAGTTGTGTTGCTTGATGGGCTAATTATAGCTCTAGGGGTTACTAAAAGTAGATTTGCAGACATTAAAGACGGTGTATGTAATTCTATGTTTGAGATATTCAGAATCGAAAACGAGCAGAGAGAGTAATGTATATATTTAAAATCAACTTTACCAGCATCGCATTTTTGTCCAGTATATCCAGGAATACAAGTACATTTGAATCCGCCTACAATTGATGAGCAGTTACCTTGATTGCATGGATTAGGAGAGCAATAATCTAGCCGATAAGAGAGTTGTAAGTGCATCAGTAATCCAAATGATAAATAAGTTCTTATGTTTAGTTGCTGAAAATGTCGGATAGTTTTATTTTAGCCGTGATCAGCTACAATCATGCGATCTATCGCATAACGGCAATATTCAACAGAGTACCAGTACATTAAATACTTATAACCATAACAGCACTTGAAATATATTATTGCCCATTCACTGGTTTTGTTATGACATAAATAACTAGTAGATAAATATGTTTCTTATCAATTTCCAACAATTATATAATGTGGTGGGGGTCAATGAAACATTTACTTATATCGCAATGTTTTCCTTGATAATCTCCAGTACATGAACAATTATAGCCGTCCTTAAAAGCATTGCAAGTGCCTTGAACGCATGGACTAGGTTGGCAATACTCTGAAAGCATAAATTTACATATTATGTGCGGTCAATAAATATACAGAGTCTATTGTAGCTAATTACTAAGTTGTATAACAGAAGGTAGGGGATATATACAATTCGACTTAACAGGTTTAATTGTAATACATCTTACGTTGGCTGCAAGTTTTTCCGTAGTATGTTGTAGGGCATGTGCAATTATAACCGCTTTCGTTTGATTTACATTGACCTTGATTTTCACAAGGATTGGGCTGGCAGTAACCTACAATATCATTCGTAAAAGTGTAGTTATAAGCGTTTATAAATATATGATATTATGCATAAATCACAGTATTTCCTGATAACTAAATGACAAGAAACTAGATAGCGAAAAAATTTGTGTTGTAGAGGTTGAGAATACTGAAGGTAACGCAGTAAACGTTTTAGAATAAGGAATTGCAAATTCTGAATACACCAGAGAGAAATAGTTAATAAATAAAATATTGCTAAATTACTATTAACTATAGATTAGCTAAAAAGGGGGCGACTAAGCAGTTAAGTGAATAGGATACATTTGGATAAACTACTTTATGTAAGTACTAAGGAATTAGTTTATATCACGTAAAAATTGTAGCGCAGCAGATGTACAATTAATAGTTATTTAATAACTTCAATGCAGTTAAAACGTGAATGCTAAGATCATATACTCGTGCATACAAACAGCCTTATAAACATTAATTTATAATACTCTGCGACTACTGTATTTTTAAATCAATCGGTACTTTTCATTTATGCGAGAGCAGTATTACTTTATATTCGATGAATTCAAATGCGAAGACGTAGATATCCAGTACTACTATACATAAGTATAGTACTGTCAAATATGTACGGTAAATATCAATATTTTATAAACACAATTTTCAAGCGTAGTCAATCACTGTAAGATTATAATCTTCTATAATAAGAAAACGTCATTATTAGAGATAATATGGTAAATATTGCTTCAAATGAATCGATTTCTATTTATAAATGTTAAATTTTAACCGAAATGCTCCAGTATATTACCTATCATGGATTTAAAGTGTTATTTCAATTTTATCAGTTTAGAAACTATAAGATTTTAAACCTTAATTGTATTCTAAGATAATCTTCGGGTATATCAGTATACAAATATCGTTTTTATTTTATGTTGGGTATTTAATTTTTGATATAGTGGAATCTTAAATATTAATCTTACAATTTACCGTTATTTGATTTGATTGTACAGTATTTATATGTACATAATGATTTGTAATAACACTTGGTAAGAGCTTACTTTGATCACAGTTCTTGCCATGATAATTATTATTACAGATACAATTGTAGCTATCCTTTCCTGAGTTGCAAGTGCCATAAAGACATGGATTAGGTTGGCAAAAAGCTGTTAAACGAAGAAAATAGCAACAGATTAATAGTTATATATATAATTAATCGTTCAGCGTTTAATTTAAAATGTAAATCATATATCAATGATCATGATTCTGGGAACTTACAAAATCGTTCTGTACAATATCTTAAAGAACATAAAGGAGGTGCAGGCAGTTTATAAGTGAAGAATGTGCCGCAATTTCTAATTTGAATATTGCTGGACCATTTACATTTTTCATTAATGAAGGAGTAACAGACTTTTCGCGCAATGATTCCTTGCGGACCTAATGAATTCAAATAGTGAGTAATGAGCTGGTGCTGAATTGTGCCATTGCATGCGACATAAAATAATCATAAATGAAATACCAAAGCTTTATTCGGTAAAAATGAAAATATCTTAAATCTTTTATCAAGATTAAATATTTAATTTTCGGTACAGAAGGCGTTGGCTATAGTCATAACGTGACAGGATTATGGCTTTCAATTATATGACATGGAAATGCTTGGAAACGATAAGCTTAGGGCAATACTGTAAACGTGGTAAACTGATAGCGGTAGTTTGATTAGATTTCATGAGTATCATGAACTGAAATATCAGAAATTACTTTTTGATTATATAGCAATGAATAAAACCCTCGTTATTCCATTTCAGCAAGCTATATAAATCAGTACTGTATATCTTTACTTTAATAGTAGTAACGGATTCTAATAATACGATATTTTTCTATCATAAGTTGTTATAAAATTTTATGTTGGCGGTGTAAATTCAAGTGATTTTTAGTGATATTAATAATCAATGAATTATAATTTATCCGTCAAGGTGTATTAATTGCACGACCGTCTATTTTACTCATATTTAGGCCATTCCACCTAAAATTATAATTGGTGCAGACTAGATCTTGAACGTTGCAAGTTATACCTGTTGGATGCATATCTTGTAGCCAACCCGAGGAAAGCGAAGCACATCTGCCATGTTCGACGTAATTGCTAGCCAACATTGCACTATTTTCTCCTCCAGTAAAGCGATACCATTCGTTTCTAACGACTAATAGATCGCATTTAACGATGACATTTCTTTCTGTGTGGATAGAGCGATCGGGTTCATTTAACTCTGTATATTGTTGGCAGGGGTCTATATAAATGGATGTGCAATCGCAAGATTTCGCCAATTAGGATATTTTCGTAGGAAAGAAGATATAGAATGAGTAAACAAGTTGAATATATATTATTAAACGTAAACTGAACGTCTGTAAGATAGAAATTGACATCATTTCCGATCTAAAAACTAGTCTTATTACAAATTTGCCACAGAATCAACATTTTTTAGCTCATTTTTACCTATTTCGCATAGCAAACCGGTGTAATTCTTATTGCAGGAACATTGAAAGCTATTACCGGATTGTTGGCACGCTCCATGAACACATGGATTAGAGTCGCATGGATTACCTACCAAGATAGATTTATCACTTTATCATCAGTAGCGGTATTTATTTTAGAGACCATATGCTATCCAAATAATGCGATATCACTGTAACTACAAAAGTACTGATTTTATTTTAAGTTTGGCTTTTCAAAGAAAAAGTTGTATACTCCTTAAGTATTCAAATTTAAGTAGATGATACTGGAGTGGAGCAATAATAAGAGAAAATAAATTCCGAAAAAAAATTGTTATACTACTTTATTAGTTATGGTATAGGATTTCGAAATACTGAAATTAATATAAAAGCAATTCTACTTATGGAATAGAGTAATTCGAATCGAACAATGTACAAGGCCTATTCCTAATCGATGTGGCTGCGTCCTTCGGTTAAAATTTATAGAATCTCAACAAAACTGTGTGTAGATTTCTTCTAAAGATGAAGAAACTTTATAGATTGAATTATTTTAATGACAAATGGAAATAGGTGACAGATAGATTGGACAAATATTTCCGATTTGAACTTGATTTAGACCGAAATAAATCTCTTAACATATATTTAATGTAGATATTGAGCAATGGCACTACTGTATTGTTTTTCTCTATAAAGTGTTAACAAGGACCATGAATACATCCTTCTAATAATGTCTACAAGACTGTATGATAAGATTGTCAGTTTTCACCACTTCTCTTCCCCATAAAGTAAAGCTGCTTTTAATTTAACTCTCTATACTTAGACTTTTGATTTTTTCGTTCAGATATGCAATACTGATAATTTGTTGGTAGAAATACCAACATTAATTTTTAATGTTGTATTTGCATCTCAAAATTTATCTTCTTTTAAGTTTCTTTATATCTCATAGATAGATCTATCAGTTGGATTGTTGCTTATTTATACGTAGCTATTTCATTTATTTTGACAAGATCTATTTTTATAAGGAAGAATCCTTACGAATTATGTATGATATTGATTTTAAAGAAATCTTTTTATCAAATCTCACCGAAATAAATCAATTCCTTTATCAGGTTATTGTAGCAGCTAACTAATTCAGAGTCAGGAGCATCATGGTCACATAACGATTAGGACAAACTGAACTTCGAAAATTTAATGTAAATGAGCTAATAAATTAATTTAAATTAAGGTGATACTTAAGTTCGATATGACTACTTATAATTGTTAGTACAGGAATGAGCACTCAGCTCTTAAGTAATGATGGACGAGTCTTAGTATCTGTAACTTAGTATTAGATTACAAATTATTAACTAGTCATGATTAGAATGGTGCACGGCAGCTTAGATTTCTATATTTATCCTAAGGTATACTCTTATTTAGTACCCCATAGCCATAGAACGTAACTGTGGATTCTTATTCGAGTGCAGATGACCATATACCATATACAGTACCGTATTAGGTCATACTATTGAAGCCAAAGCTTAAAATAGGTGCAAGTATGTAATTCATATATTAGGATATGATTAAATCATCGTACTGTAGTGTGGTAGGAAGAATAACTTCTACGTAACTACTGCACTCTAGTGTACAGTAGTAATTAACATTTTGGATTACAGATGATCCGCTGTATAATTGTAAAATTAGGTAGGATATTGCTATACTGATTGTAGCTGCCATATGCTACGAAAAGTACATCGATAGACAATTTTAGGTTATTCTAGTAGCTCTGTCTAGAAATTTTTCTAATATTTGCATTTGTATTCGGCTAAAGTAGAGCAATGTGTAGATCATCTTTGTATAGAGATCTTACAAAGTTCTAATTCTTTTCACAAATTTTGAAATTTCTTGTCCGGCAATTTCATAGTGTCAAATACTTTTAAAGCATGAAATTAATTTCAAAGGATGTAATAAGTGCGTAATTATGATTTTCAAGCCGATAGTGTTCTCGATAGAAATTGCTTAAATAGCGTAAAGTGATCATAGAAAGTACTAAAAATTGCAAAACTATAAAGGAGATACGCTGAATGGAAAATTAATCTTAGCTCAGGCGCATGAATTTGCGATACCACACTAAAGATATGATTGAAGTTATAAAGAAAAAGAATTTATCATTAAATTATCTCGTCTAGAAAGGATTAATATTGTAGATTAAATGTGATTCAAATCTGAAACGAGTTATTTTGTTCAAATATGAGTGTTCATAAATGATTTTAACATATAATCTTATAACAAGTAGTTGACACTATGGTTAAAAATTGGACTAACAATTGAAAAGCTGAATCACATTTCTAATAATGGCAAACTACCATCGTGTGAACTACCATATAATCATTGCATGTAGGTGTGCCATTTTTTGATTCAATGAGATCGCAGAAATCTCAGTAAAGTAACGGAAATCGAACTATTTTAGTTCATTCCAGCGAGGAATTAAGTAAACTATAAGGAAAATGATCCAGATGCCAGCGATAAAATGACTTTGAAACTCTATTTATTAGTTCTCCCAAGTTAAGAGCAATTAAAACTTTTAACCTGATGATAGAACCTTCTGTCGGATATTTTTTAAGGTAGTTAACGATAAGTAGCTACATTGCAGATTGAATGGTAAGAAATACTAATAATTAAGTAGAAATTGATTCGTTACATTAGTGTTAGGTTATATTATAAGAATGAATTAAAACAATAAATTCTGATTAAGAGTATAATCATCATCATTTTTTCCTATAGTACGTGTTGTAGAAGACTAAGTTATTTGATTAATTGGAATCCTTCGATGAGGGTAAGTGTACTATTAATGTGATGGAAATAATAACGGAAATAGTATCAAATTTCAGGATCATATCTAGCTATAAAGGTCAAAGCTAATAAGGCATCTTACCTTGGCCGAGGACAAGTACATGAAGGATCTACGCATAAATTTACAAAGTGGATTAGTACATTTTAGATAGCAATCGCAAGCCAAACTTTAATTCATCATGTATTTATTAGGTCTTTATACGACAATAAAAAGAGTTTTAACGCTTCGATCGTTACCGTGAATATATAAACAAGCGTAAAAGCTTGCATTAGCCTTAACGATGCCATTTTCTGGAATTACATTAATTGCTAAGATCTTTAATTCAAATGACCAAGCTTGAACTGATGAAGAGCGCTATTGGTATATTGCTGCGATCAAGCAAAATTTTTTAATCAGTTCGATTAGCTGGGGTTGTGGACTATGAGCTAGCTGGTTTGCTTAATGAATCTGCATTTCAAATTAGTAGCTTATGACGTTGTTAAATATCTCACTGATATGACCAATATTGGCCTTTTATTGACATTTTTGATATATTATTATTATTGGGATAAAAAATAAATTGAGATAAAGTATCTTTGTTGAATCTGCTACATGCTTCCATGCTGAAACAATTGCAAAAAATGAATAAATAACACATATAAGAGCCGTACCGTGATTAGAAATTTTTGAACACCGGTATACAAATAGCTCAGATTACTTGACCGAAATTTTTTTAGAGATATTTAGCCTTATTTGTTAATTTTGAAAGCTAAAAATTTAGAAATTACTGGTATAGTATTGGTTTTACCTATATCAGAAAGCTGGATGAGTGATTTTATATGATAATAATTTAGGTAAGATTATATAGCATAATCTAATAGCGAGTAGAAGTTGCAATAATGGAATCTTTGTGGCGGAGCCCGATCAAAGTTGGACATTGATCGATTTCTTGTTGACATAAATCAACATGTTTATTTACTGTGATCAACAGATTTGCGTCAGAATTTTATAACTGAAATTTCTTATAGCTAGATTTCATACGTTCAGAGCGAAGTCACCCTTGAACTTTTCATTTTTGTCGTTTTTTACTCGATTCTAATATTATTATAAGATATTTGTGAATGCAGTGGAACTAAGAGAATGATTGGATCAGATTAATGACC
Source organism: Trichoplax adhaerens (assembly GCF_000150275.1). Lineage (NCBI taxonomy): Eukaryota > Metazoa > Placozoa > Uniplacotomia > Trichoplacea > Trichoplacidae > Trichoplax > Trichoplax adhaerens. The sequence continues at coordinate 2,638,328 of NW_002060945.1, read as the reverse complement.
GAGTTAGCTCAATTCACTTTTCAGTTATTTACTGGTATACTGCAAACTTATATGCTATCCATTTACAAAATAAGTTCATAACGCGACTCATGATCTTTCAAAATGAACTCTCTGTTTGTCTTCTTCAGTGAGCATACGTTTGAAATATGTGCATGCTAATATTATAATTTTTAACAATCCATTTTAGAATAAGATATGTACAACCCATTGCAGCAGTATAACCCTAACACATAGGATACAGCCTCAATCGCAACAGCAATACAGTCAGTATCCGTAGATGCTGCTTTCTATTTAGAGTTAAATTCATTAAAGCAGTTAATATGCAGAAATCGACTTTAATATAATTGTTAGTCCCTAAACTTTACTCTTTGGCAACTTAGAATATGGTAGCCATATAATATTTAAAGTAGCGACATAAAAAGAATAGCATACATAGACGAGTAGCAGGTGTTAAATCAAAGGCATACTATGGAAGATGTTGCAAAATTGACTTTGTAGTCGTAGTGATGAAGATTTATCATTAACCTTATAAAAAGATTAAAATTAAATTCTGAATAAACGCGTGTTAATTTATTTATTTAATCGAATCGCCAGCGGGAGATGGAAAGGAATCTTTATTGCAACAGCCTAATTATTAGCGACGGTACTTAGGCTTGGATATCTGATGACAACTTTCGTATATTTTGATCATAGTCCTGTAGAAGTAATCTTATTCATACCGTCTTCAAACGAACACCTACAAAGTTATTTCAGAAACTTTTTACTATATAAGCATTAGGTCTGAATTATATCATAACGATATGGATTCAGAAATAAGTAATTTACGGTCCTGTCTTAACTTTAGGCAAAAAGCAAGTAAGACTAATTAACATGAAATGAAAAGGTGTAAAAATTTTGTCGTGACTCAGTTAACTTTTGTAGCAATAAAAGAGAAAATGAATATTAAGGTAGAAATCAGCTCATTTAAATTATTGAATTCCTACGTGTAAATTTTCTTCAGAAAATACGGCAGTAGTTTAACTATCTCCAACTAACTTAGTAGATTTACTGAATAAAGACCAACTACTTCTACACAGTAATACCACTGCTCGGTTAACTTGTAGTAAATGTACTTTACTATAGTAAAATCTAGCAGTAGTAATAAATCATAAAGGAACGGCTGCTCTAACTCAGGACGTAGAACGAGCTCATATACTTTTGTACGCTATTTACAGATTTATGTGTAAGGAAAAGTTAATTAATAAATTAATAAGTCAGATATTATTTTCTAGAGCAATTCATTTAATATATAGCATAAGCTGTAGAGAATGTTAATTAAAATATTACGCTAACTGATACCATCCATTTATTTGGTCTTAACACTAAGGTCTAACAGGAAACAAGTTTAAGTATTAAATTCTCCGTCTTAATTTTAACACATACTTTCTATGCTGATCCTTTAGTTCTACCATTAACCAGTTTTATAAAAGCTTAATAGACAAAATATTATTTACGGTAAAACACCAGCCGTAATACTACTCCTTCCTCCGTTTCGAACCTGGATTCGAAATCACAGCAATCAAATTAGTTCACTAATACATATTAGAGAATTAAATTAAGTTTAATAAAGCAACTTGTTTCCGTCACACTGAGATGCTTTACACCTCAGCTCCTTCTGAGTTAAAACTCATATAAATCATATACCGGTACTGTTCTAATATTTGTTAGCGCATATCTGAAGCAATAATAGTCTGCTATACTCCTCTCAAAAGTAATAATAGATCAGAGTATTCTGTATTATTTAATCAATTATAACTAATCACTTGCGATTTTACTGTTACTATCAGTTTTTGGGCATACAAAATCGAGTTTATGTCATTGATCTTGTAGCCAATAAATTAGTAAAAATAATGAATCGATAGCAGGAAGTATAAATAGATTATATGCATTCTACCATTTAGTGTCAAAAATAGAATGATGATAATTTTAGGATACAATGAATACCATCACTCGTTGAGCATGCAAGTTGAGTTTGCATCATTGATCTAGTAGTTAAGCAATATATAAGTGAAAATAACGGACCGATCGTAGAAATTATAAATAGATTATATATTTATTACCATTTAATGTCAAAAAATTAAAAGATGATAATTTTTGGAAGCGATTATTACCATCAGTTGCTGGACATGCAAGCTAAATTTGTATTAGTGATCTGGCAGTTACGTAATACATAAGTTAAAAATAATAAATCAGTTACAAAAAGTAGAAATAGATTATTTATTTCCTGCCATTTAGTGTCAAGAAATTAAAAGATGATAGTTTTAGAACTGATCTAAACGTAATTTTAAGACCCTAGTAACACTAAGTTTATAGAAACCTAGATTAAGGATGCGATAACAATATACTCTTAAAATATAACAAATACGAACAAAGTCTATTTTTTATTGGAAATTAATTTCACTAGTACATCATTAAAAATCACAGTTATGTTTATAGTTAAGAACTGTTAACAGAAACGTAAAGAAATTAGTTATCATTATTTGGTGCTAGCATTAATTGCCAGTTAACAAATAATTAGCTAAACAGCTTTTAGACGCAAAGAGTTTCACAATGTAGAATAATATTTAGATCATCGCAATTCGAATTTAAATTTAATACCACGAATGACAAGGTAAGGAAAATAAAGTCACATTTAAAAAAAGTTTCAAATTTCGATAATGTTTTAGCTGATAACTTCTTGAAATCTTAAAGCTACCTCGAACCGCAGAATATACGATCATCAGTATAAACTGCAATACTGATAGCTTCAATTTAATAGAGTGGAAGAATGTTCAATAAAATTAATCACTTATTTGATCCATTAAATTTTACCACCAATCCACCAATTGGTAGTACTTTGTGGGCTACTGCTACATGAAAATATGGGATTATAGTATTGATAATAGCCAAAATTATCTTCATTTCCAGTTGTACTGCTGTAGCATTGCCTGCCAATACAACATAATTTTGTAGAATATTTAGTGTGGAGGTGAGTTCCGCTGTCTGCCCAAAATGCTCGTAAACAGTTACTACATTGATGGCCATGAATATCAATGTAATCAACAAGACGACATTTGCCTTGGCCAGTATAGCTTAAGATATTAAATTGATCAAAGTAACCACGCATATAATCGAAAGGGTGATTTGAATAATATCGGTGTGGGTTTTCAGGGTTATAATTGCAAGTTGCGCGCCACATTGGTGAAGTTAATAGGCGATCTTGCTCATAGCTGTAATGCATTTGAGCTAAGCTTAGGCGAAAATAGGACCAATTGCTACCTCGCCTTGCTCCATTATTAACACCACTGCTATATCGAAATGCAAGATTAATGTTTGGGTTATATCGTTGATAGCGTGAAAATGATTCAATTAATGTCCATGCATAACCGGGCTCAGACGTAAAATCGCAATAAATCCACCAAATCCTCGGCAAATAAGCGTCGACTAAGCATGCTCTGGTATAATAAACACGGTATAATCCATTACGTGGCGTTACGGTCTTATTTCTAGCTATATCTAAGCAAGATTTAAAGCTCATTGAACATTGTTCTAAAATAGAAAGGTAGTGATTGATTAGCAAAGAATGATGCTACTTATGCGCTAGGTAAGCGATCTCAGTAATAGAACTGATCAAATTTAGTATAATTGATGAACATTTTCCTTAAATCAGAAGAAGTTTATACCATATCATCTTTCATCAAGTATTAGTGGTTAAAGGATTATTTAGAAAGTGAAAAAATGATTACAAACTACTACCGGTTGTTCATTTCCAGTTGCGTAGTTAACATCTTTACATAAATTGAAACATAAAGCCACCTACCAATTTCACAATGAGCTCCAGTATATTGAGAAAAGCAGTTGCATCGATAGCCGCCATCACTCTTAATAACGCAGCTTCCATGAAGGCAAGGATTCCTGTGGCTGTTACATATACCTGCAAATGATAGAAAAATATGGGCAGTTTGCAAAATGACCGATTTCGCATACGGTCACGTTCATATATATTGTCATGTCAAAATGTTTAATTTTTTTCTATTAAGAACAAATAGCAGATTAAAATTGGACAAGAAGTCTAATTGGGTGTTAGTCATTGTTGTAAATTATATTGAAAAACAAGTAGACTTACTTAATTCACAATTTGTACCGTTATATCCTTTATTACAAATGCACTGGTATCCACCATGACTTAATAAGCAATGGCCATTTACGCAAGGATTAGAGTTGCATACGTCTGTTCAATACATATATAAATCGTACTCACGTATCGATATTTATATTGCTTAAAAATGAAACTCTACTATAATAGTATTTGCTAGAACACTTGATCTTTTTCTCTATGTAACCATTATTCGATTTTATTATAGATTTAATATTCGAACAGAATAATTTCAAGGGAGCTGCATTATTATGCAGCCTGGTACAGTTCTATGCTGATCTTTTGCTCTATACTACTATAGCTAACCGAATTCGCATTGCTTTCCATAAAATCCTTTAAAACACTGGCATCGATATCCATTTGCTGTAGGCTGACAAAGGCCACTGTAGCAAGGATTTGATTGACAGACACCTATCCCAAGGATATATTCGAAAAACAAGAGGCTAAAATTTGTATCGATTACTACACTAGCGATTATATTTGACAATTATATGAAAGACTGATGGATTAAATAATTGTAATAATAATAAAAACAGCAATCATTTCAAAATATTGTAATTTAGGTTACTTAATTGGCAATAGCGTCCAAAATAGCCATCTTCGCAGTGGCATTGAAAGCTGGTCTCTTTCATGATGCATACTCCATGATGGCATGGATTTGATAAGCAGTCGTCTACATTGACAATCGGCAGAACATTTAATATTGTAAGTTAGGAAAAATCATGAGGCGGAGCATTACTGTATGTTATCATAAAGTATTAGTAACTACCTTGGATTTTGCTGCAAGCATTCAAATAGCAAGCAGTCACTGGCTTGGCTCCGTACACTGTGTAACCTGCACACTTTTTGGCATGAATTATCGCTTTGCGGGCACAAGAATGAGAGTTTGCTTTAATACATACCGTAAAACTCTCAATTTGTTCATTACTCTGATTGTCTAAGAAAGATGATTATATCTAGTTAGTGAACTGAAATAGTGCTACTATTATGCTGTTCTTAATTTAGGGTAAGATCAATATTAAGATTTTACAGTTCCTATGCTGATTTGCGTTAGTAAACTTTTGCTAAAAGCAGAACGATTACTTGTATAGGCGTCAGCTCGCAATTAATTAGATATTAACTATTTTTACTTGGGGAAAAACAACCACTATATAGAATTAGGCCAAAAATTACGATTGTCCGCATTCCATTAGCCAGTGAAATAAATAGTACATGTATAATAAGAATACACTTCCGATTTTAAAATATGATCGGTAAGAACATTATTTCAAACTTCTATTTGCGGTTATAGAAACACTTCATTATTGCCTAACACGAAGCTTACAGAAAGCGCTTGAAAATTAATCGCGTAATCAGATTGTATATACGGTTGATTGAGAAATCCAAAGGTGATTGTTTCACACTTGGAAAATATTTTACCTGTTTGCTTAACACCTAGTCTTCTAGCTATGCTTGTGCAGGGTTTTGTTTGATCAGCACTGTACCAATGATAATAACTAATCCATGAATTATGCGATTGACATTCTTGATGGAGTTTTATAGCCTGATTATAGCTTAAAGACTGTGATGCGGTATTATTTAATTTTATGGCTCGAATTTCGCAAGGATCTAATCGTGTAAATGATTATCGATACTTGAGATTCGTTCATTGTAACAATAAAATATTTAAGTACTTGAAATTGTGAATTCCTTTGATTACTATAAAGCAATAGAATTTTATAATTATACCTCTACAGGTACGTCTGTCATCAGCGAGGATTTTATATTTCGGACACTCGCAATCGTAACTTCCATACAAGTTAACGCAGATATCGCTGCAGCCACCGTTGTTAATTGAGCATTCATCAAGATCTAGTTGATGTTATGCAAAGCGGCACTTAACACCGAAATCAATTACTAATTGCTTATTTAGAAAATTGCACTACCTTGATTACAATTTACTCCCGTTGTCCCTGGCATGCATTTACAAACGTACTTATTGATGTAACTAATGCAAGTTCCCTCGTAGCATGGATTAGATTGGCAGGCATTAATAACTGTTAGGCGAAAAGGAAATGCTCATATTGAGAACAAAGAAGATAATATTGCAAGCGTAAATCACTTGAGTTTATAATTAATCTTTCAGAAAATTAATTGGTACTGCACAATGATATATCGTGAAAAATTTAAAGATGGAAAATGATCGTTATAAATTTTACATACCAAGCTCACATTGCTTTCCTGTATAGCCAGCTTGACACAGGCAATGAAAATGTGTAGCATTAACTGTAAAACATTTACCATTATTCAAACATGTGTCAGCCTTGCATATGTCTAAAAAAATTCAAAATATTGTCAAATTAAGGTCTATATTAATCGATATAAATATATCAATATGTTAGAATCAGAATTTGCTCATCACCGTTCTGGTATTCAATTAGGAACTTACTGTTTTCTACGACGCAGTATCTACTAGGTGGATTACAATTCACCTCGGGAAGGTTGTACACTATGTAATTAGAACAATTTTTGACCCTAATATTGTTGGATTTATAACAGCAGTCATTTGCATAGCTAAAACAAGCCTTTCTGCTAACAATTCCTTCTTGTTCTAGATAACGATCATGATTACATAAAGAAAGAATATTTATTGCTGTGATAGAAGCTAGCAGTACATATTACTAAGCAATAACACTTTCAATTCTCTTTCAAAAGTACATCGTCAAAAAACATTTTAAGTTGTTTGCTCAACTTTAATACCATTGAAGTAAATTCTATAAGCTCATGGAAAAGTGATACATTACTTGAAGGATGTGATCCGTTCATCCAACCGGACAATGTAGTTTGGCAACGTCGCATAGGAGTACATTCTGTTGGAAGGACCATTGATGTCGAATTAATATTAAAGCGATACCAAGTGTTTTTGCTGAAGTGATTATCGCAGAGGAGAGGGAACTTTATTCGATCAGAAAGATGCCGTGATCGATCAAAGGACTGTAAGTAGTTGTTGCATGGATCTAGCGGTGGAATGGGTATAACATATTAACCAAGTTCTTACGTAACATCATTAGTAGCATCCTAAATATAATATTGTCTTATCAAAATCAACTAGATTTGGCTTAGACCATTTATATTGGCTAACCTATCGGAAATAATTGCTATCATCTAATGAAGCAGTTATGTGTTTTAATAACACTTGACTCCTTAGATACTTACCGTAGCAATTGTGGCCATTCTGTGCTAAGACTAGATCTGAAGGACATTTGCATGTATAACTGCCGAATGTATTATGACAGTCATTAGAACAGCCACCGTTATTATTCTTACATTCATCAGTATCTACGGGAAATAATAATATAGTATATAATTAGTAGCTTACTAAAGAATTTATTATAGCTCAGAAGTTGCATTAATTTGAAGTGTCGCATTAGGTCAATGTTATCGCACGCGTATACTCTAGGTAAGAGTTATTTAATATCTATATGTTATAAACGAATTTTTTTAAATTCTTTCAACCTTTTTCGCAGTTTATTCCTTTGAAACCTGGATTACATCGGCATTTATAACTGTTTTGATGTTGTACGCAAATACCGTTTTCGCATGGTTTACGATCGCATTCTTTCAGAGCTAAATGCATTGGTTGGAATATAACTTGGTTTAAATGCGTCTTAGGTAGGTTTATTAGCATTTTATATCATATATAGAAGATACACAAGCTATTTTAAATTCCTAGAATAATAACGAACGATACTTGGATTAAGCGTAGAGGTAAAAAATAGCCTATACTCTAGAGAGCTAATTAATTTAGCATCTCCATGTCAATAGTTATGTAAATTCACTGGTACGATACAAAAGAAAATCAAGGTAACTAGATTTAAAATATACTTTAGATGGGTTTATTAGCATTTTATACCACGTCCAGAAGATACACAGACTATTCTAAATCACTAGAGTAATAACGAAAATTACTAGGATTAACCATAAAGGTAAAAATTCCCTCAACTCTAGAATGTTAATTAATTTAGCACCCTATATCAATAGCTACGTAAAGGCATTATACCATATATAAGTGAAAATCAGGTCAATCTATATATACAAATATAGCGACCGTACGACTCGTAATGAAATCAGAGCTTTTGAATCAGGAATATGACCGTCTTTTATGTCAAGATGACGGTTCTCTACAATTTATTTTTACCAAGCCTACCTTGATGACAGTATAATCCAGTATACCCATGATTACATTGGCATCGAAATCCTGAAGGACTATCAGTGCATGTACCATTCAAACAAGGGTTAGAGCTACAAAAATCTGTAAGAAAAAGTATAAACCACCGTCGTAAAATCAAAGCTAACTGTATCTACGATAAATACACCAAATTCAATCTTACATCGAGCAAATGCTCGCTAAATATACTGCTATGCATAGCAAACTAAGATTTTAATTTCATCCTATACTAAGTATGTATTGTAAAACTGCTGTGTTTGCGTACGTATGCATATCACTAGCATCCTGGTATATCCTCATGTTGCTGGATGATTTTAGTAACAAATAGTGCTAAGGTACCAAAATTATAGCTGCTTGTAAGTTACTCAAATTTATTTTATACCAGATTGAATATAAAGTTGTAGCGCATTACTAATATATGCTACTAATCCATTAAAATGACTACTGTGAAACCTCTTAATTTATTAGTGAATCAATGCAAACTTTACCATATCTATCTGTGCAATAGCGTTGATAACATTCAGATACAGGTGGAAGATAATAAACAAAGTAGGAATGACAATTTTTGATCTTAATGTATTGCTTTTTTTGGCAGCGAAGAGTACCAGATGTAAAGCATACGGTACCATTGATGATGCCTTGCTTGACTGGAAATAAATTAGAAATTGATTTTATAGCTGAAATAAAGTCGTGTCAAATATATGTCGTTTCATAGATTACTTATGAATGAGATATGAGTTTTAATGCTGCCTTTCAGTTTTAGATGTTTACTATTATTCAAGCATAGCTTAAAGATAAAATATCCAGTAGTGGAATTCTTGATGACTATGATGATAGTTAGTTAATTTTAAAAGCAAAAAAATCTTAATTTGATATATTAGTAGCTTAGATAATGCTGCTTTTAAGTAGATGATATTTTAGCAGCGTTACCTGTAGGATGATTGCCCTTTAACCATCCAGGGAATATCGTCTCACATGAAGTAATTTTGACGTATCCTGTCGCCATCATCTGGCTATTGACTCCGCCATTAAATCGATACCAAGCCGTCTTCCAGCCTTCTTTATCGCATTTGAGGAAATTATTGCTCAATGTGTAAACTGATCGACTAGAATCATTAATCATAATTGCATTTTTGCATGGATCTGCAATTGGCGGAAAAAATAAAGAAATGCCAAATAGTTTTAACTTTGAGCTTTGATATTGAAAACATTAAATAAGGATATTTTTAACTTATGAGAAAGGCTTATATAGTAAGCAAATAATACCGTAACAAGAAATTTTGTCATTTGATAATTCCCTGCCATGATGACAACCGCAAGAATAGTTGCCATATGAGTTAATGCATAATTCTTTGCATTTTTTTATATTCTCAGTACACTCATCAATGTCTAAATGAAAGAATTTTTTTACTTAGGCAAACACGAATCGCTACATTTGTATGTTAATTATCATACGCGATATAAATATACCTAATTCACAATCTGTCCCCGTGTAGCCAGCATGGCATTGGCATAGATAAGAATAATTTATATTTTGACATCTTCCATGAATACAAGGATTACTTCGGCAAGAATTTAGATCTGTAAATGGAGCTCTTAGTTATTAAAGGCTTCATATTGTCTATGTAAGTTAAAAGTAATGGCTGTAGTATGATTACTGATGCTTTTCTGCTGAAAAATTTGATAACAAGTTATCTTGAGTTTACAACAGGTTTAAATTACAGTTAGTTCTTTACTGTAAAATTAAAGAAGGGATATAAGTACCTAATGTTTTCAAAATTAACTTGTTTCATATTCGAATTTTATGCGTATCTGATATTTTAGAATCAGTACCGTATGGTACTTTTAGGAATTTCCAAAAAAGGTATAAATATACATTACTGTACTGTATATTCATTCTTATGGTACTCAATATCAGTACTTGTTCTTATGTTTAATAATCGTTGATGTCTTGGTTGTAATATGATATTAAAATTTAATCATAATAATAAAAACTAGCCGAAACAATATTTACTTTCATTGAAAAAATAACTATTTAGCTAATATCTTAGAATGAGTACAGTATCTTTAGGAGTTTCCAAAAATGGTATAAATATATATTACTGTACTTATTACTCATTGTTCTCAGTATCAATACTTATTCTTATGCTTAATAATCTTTCATATCTAAGTTATGATATAATAAAATTTTAAACAACGCAACAAAAATAACCTAATTAATGCTTACTTTGATTAATAAAACCATTACTGTAATTACAAGTAGAATTGCCGGCTCTTAAAATATCATTGCTCAGTGGCACATTTCTATCCTTGACGGATTTTAGTATATGATCATACTATCGTAGTTTACAAGGATAAAGGCTATAGTTTAACTAAATGTCGTATATTGGACGTTAACACAATAGGTTACGATCCTACTACGAGTTTAGCATAAATGTTATTTGTTTTGCAATACCTGAAACTTTAGCAGTGAAAAAGTTACCACTTACATTGAGTATTTTTAAGTTTAATTACTGTTATGAATAAAACTGATCATCAATTTATTATCATGAGTGATGCTTTGGTGATTGAGTTATATGATACATGCTTACATACCATTTTCACAACTTCTTCCGTTATAATTTTCATGGCACGCGCAGGAAAAACTTTTACCTGCCCTCGTACAATTGCCATCATGAAGACATGGATTGGGATTACATTGATCTATATTTTAATGAAATAGTTTAGTTTGCCATTCTTTAAGTAGCATCTCAAATCAGCAAATCTAATTATTATACTTTTGATAGGTATTTTAAAAAATAAATTAATATTACAGACCAACTTGAGTGGAGCAATAACGACTACACATTTGATGTCGCGTTGTCGATGACAGTCGGTAGATCATAAAGTTACTACAATTTTTAACTTGAATTGATGACTTTTTATAGCAGCAATCACCAAGGAAATAAAAACAAACTTTTCTACTGACAATCTTATCGTCCACTGTAATAAGAAAAGAATGTTATACGTTTTATTAGATCTTAATTTAGTTGATCTATTCATCATACATATATACTAGTATAAATTTTTAGACAAGCTTGATGGATCTAATATATTCTACTTTGTCGAACCATGTTCTATTTTATTTTATGAATACTATCAAGGTTATCAACTATTTATTTCTAAATTTCTATAATCTTAATGCGACTCTTTGGTTAGCTCGAAATAAATTCTCTTATATTAATTAAACTAGATTTCTTATGATGCCAGTCTTTATCACTGGTATAAGTATTTTGTGAACTAGTGTACCCAATCGTCCAAGAGACTTTTCCATTAAAGCTTATCTTTAAACTGCAGTGAACTAAAAATTTTACAAATACAAGGGTATGTTGAGATTTAAATACCTGTAGGATGCTCTTCTAACATCCATCCTGGTGAATAGGTTCCGCATTTTGAATTCGCTTCAATACATTCCGTTTTTATGATATGATCAACTTCTCCATATTTAAATCGATACCATGTATTATTAAGATGATCATCACATAGGTAGTTTTGTTGGAGGCTATTGGTTGACAGGGTCGTATCTGATCTACTAATGTCACTTAGTGTATCGTAATAATCACATGGATCTATAAAATCGTTAAGATAAAATTATAAGCACTTTACCTATAAAATAAGAATAAAGTCCTACCAATAATAAAATTTAAAATACAGTAGTGGCGTCAATTTACATTAAATAACATAAATATTTGTTAAAATTAATGGCATTAATTTGAGATATGATAACTTACTAGAAAGATAATAGGTTAAACTAGATAATAAATTAGTAGTGGTAGTATTATTTTTACGATATACTGAGTAATTTGTATAGAGTATTAGAGTTAATTCATGGAAATGATCCTTATCGCATCTTGATGATAACTAGTCATAAGATTGCAAACCGAACCAAATTCTATGAGAAAATTAATTGGCGTCGTTAATTTAAACTAATGACTGGATTTAACTCAATTTGTAATATGGTAACTTACTAGAAAGATTATAAGTTGAACTGGATTGTAAATTAGTAGTAGAACTTCTATTTTAATGTTGAGTTATTGTAAAAACAATTTGAGGTTAATTCTTGGAAACTATCCATATCACTTCGCAATGATAACTAGTTGGAAAGATTGGTAATTGAATTCAATTCTACGAATAAATTAACTGGCTTCATTGTTTTAAAATAAAATTCGATTTTAAATATGATAACTTGCTAGAAATATTAATTATAGATTGAACTAGATTACGAATTACTAATATTTTATATTGAGCCAATTGTATAGAGGATTTAAGGTTAATTCACGGAAATTCCTTTTATCACTTCTCGATGATAACTAGTTGGAAAATTGTAAATTAAAATGAATTCTATAGGGAAATTAACTAGCACTGTCACTTTAAACTAAAAACTTGGCTTTACAGTACTAGATATTGGAGAGTAATATAATTTAAAGTTTATTGATCTTAATATTCAAGTCAGTGTAGGCCAATACTTTAAGTTTTTTCTATCCACTAAAAAAATCGAGCTATCTAACAATTACTAAGATAAAGGAATTCGAAAGTAATAAATTAAAACCAATTTAGTTCTTTATTTTCACAATGTTATTTTATCTTTTATCGTGACTTTAACATTTATTTGTATAATTGTAATCAAACTTCTTAATTAAGAAGATTACGTGCGTAATTATGTTAATATTAAAAGATAATAGCAATTGCTTTACCCATGGCAGTTGTACAATAACGCCTGCAAACAGGAATATTTGGCAATGGCGGCAATCGATATACCATGAAGGAACCGCAGTTTTTAACTTGAATTTGAGACTTTGATGCACAACAGTTCTCATCTCTATAGAAGCAGACTGTCCTGTTAACGATATCGTCGGCCACTATAGATGTAGTAAGCAATGACTTAGTTCAATTCTCCAATACTATCATAGCATTAATAATGTAATAAAAAGTAGATGTTGTGCAGAATTTAGAAATCTCATACTATGACAAATCTTGCTGGATTATTTCAATAATTCGTAATCATGTTCAATCAAATATTTCACGCTTGACGATTCAAGTTGGCCAGATCGAAATTGAATTGATCTACGAATTATCTGTATTTTAATTACCTGCTGGATGGGTGCCTTGCATCCAACCTGGAGATATAGTACCACATTTTCCATATGCTTTAGCACATTTATTTAGAATCAGTTCACTCTTATTTCCATCAGTAAATCGATACCATTGATGTATTAAGGATTTGTCGCATTTGAAAATTGTATCTACTTCTGAGCTAATGGATCTACCAGCATCATTTAATGGATGATAATCTTGACAGGGATCTATTTTAGAAAGATAAAGTCAATCGATGTTATAAAGATAAATTTAAATTGGATATTCACTTAATTTGTTATTCCTGTTTCTGTATTAATAGCCAAAATGAGATAAAACTTCCATATACAATACGAAGTCAAATTGACGATCAATAAGCGATTTATTCATAAGAAATGATCTTTCCTCGAATAACTGAAATTGATGAAATATTTTCAAAGATATAATTTGCCTTGTGTATGATATCAAAGGGAAACTACGTTATGGAAAGCAATTTTAGTACATCTACTCGTATATTTGATTTTAGTTAAATCATAACTATTGAATTTAAAATCATAGTATTTAAATGGGAACTATTCTAATGGCTGTAAATATGCTTTAGGGCGCATATGAAATAAAGCAACTTTTATAAAAAGTTTTACGATCGATTTCTTTTCTGATTGATGTACTATGTCAGACTACATATCTACTACATCTTTGGAGCATTCAATCTAATTTAGGTAGACAATTTACGACTTTTATCTAGTCATGATCATTGTCATTTATGATGGTAGTCAATGTCTTTAAATTACGTACGTGGAATAAATCTCAACTTTAAAATGTTTTTATCATCGATTGATATCATTATTAATTGATGTACTGTGTCAGACTACATATCGACTACGTCTTGATAGTGTTCAATCTGATTTAGGTAGATGACTTACTTCTATCCAATCAACATAGTCATTATTTGCATGACTAAACGTAGATATTATTTAAATAATAAAATTATGTACTGGTACTCGTGCTATAGTCAGCAGCTCATGAGGATGTTACGATATCATATAAATAATTCCAAAGCTAAAAGAATGAGCGAAATTCATATTCAAAGACATGATCTTCTTTAAAGAAAATTATTATTCTTTGCTTATTCTAATGTAGGGTAGCTTGATATATCTCGATAGCTTTTAAAATAAGACTAATTGCGATATTTCATAAAAGCACTGTAGAGTACACATTACTTACCGGATGCAAATAATGGTATAACCAAGACTGCAACCTAGCCAGAAGAAGTAAAACGTTATAAATTCATAAATAAATCTTACATACTGATAGAGTTTTATAAAAAGTAAAGTAACTTAGTATTGTAATTGTAGACTATTAGCCATGTTTAGTATGATGTACGGTAGTGTCTTTTCTATATTTATCTTATGATATATATTTAGTAGCCCATAATTATAGACTGTAAGGATAGACTCTATACTAAAATACAGATGACTATATACAGTAAGATGTTGAGCTACTAATAAGGTTAGAGGTAGAAATAGAATTGTAAATCATATATTAGGATATGTTTAGTTCATTGTACTTTGAGTAGTAGGAATAATGTCTACAAAATTACTGTATTCATTTTCATGTTGAATTAAAGATGGCTCGCTATAAAATATTGTGACTAATAATAATCTGAATACGTGTAAAATATGTTAGAATACTGCTATGCTCATTGTAGATGGGAAGGCTACGGAGAGTACGAAAGTTGGAGACATTAGATTATCTGATTGTTCTTTCTAGAAGTCTTTCAGTAGTTGTATTCGTCTAGAGTAGAGCTGTGTGTAGCTAGTCTTTGTATTAGATCTAATAAAGTTCTAATTTTCTACAACTTTGGAATTTTCATAATCGGATTTTATCACAATAAACGTAATAAAAGTAAAATTATAATTACGAACATTGTTTCATGGTTCAGTTAACTTTGTAATTATTAGGTTATTAGTTTCCAACATACCCAAAATATTCTGGCAACAAATAAGTTCTTAAACATTTTGTTAATTTGAATTGCTTGTTTTCATTTGTATGACTGATGAGTTGCTTAGATGATATTGAAATCTTTAAGGGTATATAAGGAATTTCATTATACACTATTAATTACCGGATTATGTAATTGCTATTTAGATAATCATGATAGAATCATGTGCAATTAAATTTATGCAATTAAATTCCAAGTAAAATATCACTTTTGAACTCTATGTTCTATCCCATAGTACTAAACGAAACTTAAAAATGTTCGGTAAATATTGCAGTTGAGATCTTATTGTATATATATTAGTTGGGCTGTTGAAAGAGTACTTTTTAATAACTAACGCACTTTGTAGTCCTCTACAAGTAGGATTACTATACCATTAAGGACAATTCATATTCTGTCACAAAATTCTTATCGGTAAATATCCTCCTTTTATCTCTTGCTTGTCGATGTTGTAAATATTTTAGAATGCAGGCTCAGATTCTTACTAATAAGGTAAATAAGAAATTTGCAATAACTTACTGTGTAGGGAAAAAGTATATTTAGCTTAATGATGTAAAAAGTATAGCAATCAGAATCATTATCATTACAACGAACTGTAACACAGTATTTCTGTCAGTAAAGAGGTAGGACATTAAACTAATTAGCATTTTATTTAAATATAGTTATTGACTAAGCCAATAGCATTTTTCACGTGTTTATTTACTTATGACTGTTCTTGTGATGCTAATATTGAAGACATCAAACCATTATTATTGAATAGTCTAGGGTATACTGTAAACTACTGTACCATAATATAGCTAGGCGGCGTTCATTAGCCTATGTAGAAAAACCGTACGTCTAAAAATCTAATAAGTGAATGATGAAATATCATGACTTTGTATTACATGCGGTCTATATTAGCGATATAGTATCGTGAAGAAGCGATTTGAGTCTTGATAAATTGTACTATCGGCAAAAATAGCTTGGATTTATCACTTATACTATGGCTTAGAGTAAAATTGAATGATTGCATACTTGAGAGTATACGTTATAATCTCAGGGGATTTTATTGATTGCTTTGGATACGGTAACGATTGCTGATCAGTTTTAACGACCAATGATCAAATAAATAAAGTTATGGTATTTTTCGGTTACCAAACGCATAGCAAGAATGCTCTTTCAATATTTGCATAGTACTCATTCAGTAACACTGTATAACAGACGACGTAAATTCAATAACTTTTAAGAGCTCTGCTAGTAATGTTCATTGTTAGTCCTATGTTTTTTGCTAATTTACGACATGAGAGGTTAATGTAGGAAGTGTGACTATGAATGCAAGGTGTTGGATGTCCTTAAAAGCTGTCGTACATGCACTGATCCTATGATAATTTTTCTAAGTAGTAAATTTCTAGACTATACAAAAATACATCGATATAAGAGTGAGCAAATTCTTTATATTTCATGATCTTTTATTGAGTGTTCAAAGGTGTACATACGAATATGAACATATCATATCACAAACTCTGAACAATAACACAAAAATATATTTCCATAAACACTTCGCCTAACTTATTTACAACATAAAGATTGCTAGTAAGATCACTAAATCCTTACATAACTGAGTATGAGAACGAAATACCAAGATTAGTGTTCCACTCTACGAAGCTGAAATTAAAATATTTAAATTACCATAAACATTACTCTTATATAGCTACTATCAACAACTCAAGATTTGGTAATATTTTTAAGTTATATCTAATTTTACTTTTATATAACATGTTGATAATAATAACTTATCCTACAACTTCGCTGCATTCTTATAGAATAAACTTGTTATAACTGCTCTATCATTTTGTGTATTTCGTATTATCCAGCATTCTATTATTGTTTTGCCTTATTTTGGTAAAATACCGTATATGGACTATTAATTCAATACCTATTGGAATATTACTACTCTGTTGTATTGTGTTAATGCTAGTTTTATATAAGTGCACTAGAATGGATTGGCGGCACGTAAGAATATAGCTTTAATCTCCATATTTACGAATTTGGTAGAACATTTAAGTTAAAGAAAATCTATTAAACGTTTAATTACATAGCTAATAAACTAAAATCGATATTGGTTACAATATTTAAGGAAAGAAACAGGGCATTTATGGCGATTGTTCTATTGAAATTTATTAGCATCCTTTTCATATTAGGCTTAAAAAAATTATGTATACAATTATAATGATATTCTAAAGGATTAATTAATACTTCACAAATTATTACAAGATTTCATCTTATTTCTATTACTCAAAATTGTTTTATGATGTAATTTATCGAGATGTGAATATTGCAAAAGATTTGATAATGATTATATCCTAGATCAACTACACTTAAATTTCGGGTTTCCTTCAAGAGTTGGATCAAAAATGAAATTGCTACGGGCAAATCTTGATTGGTTTCTTGATGCATGGTATGTCTAAAATTGTTATATGTATAGAAATGATATAAGGCATGATGATGAATATTTTGCTCTATCTTAATAGAGAAATTATTATGTATCAGCTTTTTACAGCAGCTTTATAAACTTCCAATATAAATAGCTCAATTTTATACCTCTGACAGATGAGTAAAATAATTTATATACTTATGTTGCTTTTGGTATAATTCAAGTAATACTCTATCACATAATTTAGTATAGTAAAGCGGGCACCTAGACAAGGCCTAAGCGGATTATTATTCATCAATAACTTCGGTAGAGGGTAACTATAATAGTAACCTGTTACTCATGTATTGCATTTTTATAAGGTGATGAGGATAGATTAAATGAGTGACTTATCAGGTATCTTATAATCCACTGCGCGATACTGGTAGAACATTTTGCATTAACAAACATTAATACTAGCTAAATCTACTAAGCCTCGCATACTACTGGTTTAGCAATTTCTTACTTCTGTTAGATCATAAAAATATCAGCAAAGTATCAATACTTTAATAAACTATAAGATGAAATTGATCTGGTAACTTACCACTTATTAATTCTTCACATTTAAGTCCATAGAATCCGCGATTACATTGGCATCGAAATTTGTTACCGAAAGCAATACATTTTCCATGACGGCAAGGATTAGGCTTACAATAATCTTAGTATAAGACGATGATAAATCAGATTTATGAGTTCATAGGATTGAAATTTGTAGTGTACGGGTTCTTAGCCCTAGTTCTACAGTACATGCTATCATTGTATTACCTACACAAAAACTGCTGTAATTAGCTGAAATCACTACAAAATTATTTAATCTTTCACTGTTGAATCTAACATTAATTCAAAAGATTTCACCTTCAGTGTGAATTTAAAATTTTGATTTATTATACCTTTATCGCAAATACGACCATATAATCCAGCCTTACACTGACAAATATAGCTAGTCCTGCTGGCAATACATCTGCCACCATTTTTGCATGGATTAGGATTACAAAAACCTGTGGTTGAATGATTCCAATCACGATGCATAAAATTAGCAGAGCATTGAGTAACTACGGTATTAAAACATGTATCTATTCAATGCGTAGAGTATGCTTAATAACGATCAGTGAAGAATGGAGCACTTTTAAACGGCTCTGGAAAATTACTAAAGATTACTTAGTCTTCAAGCTAAACTATTTCGCAATAAATTGCATAAATTATAGTAACAATTTGCTCTAAAGAGAAAGTTAGTCCTAGTTTATACGCAAAAGATAAGTAAAAATTATTTGAATATTCACTTTGCCTAATGACTAGCTGATATATAGTCAGCCTACTCGCTATCTAGCCAATTCCAAATTACATCAAAATTTCCATCGCAGCCGTCATGAAATTAGGGTGATATGGCACTGGTGTAGATCTGTCTAGAGGAATCTTAAAAAACTTACTATTTTGGCAAGTTTTTCCGTAGTAACCAAAGTTACAAACACAGACAAAACTCTTGTAATCTTTATTCACTCGACATATTCCATGTTTACAAGGGTTAGGCAAACAAGGTGCTGGTGGAAGTAATTATATTTAGATGTGAGCAATTAACAAAGACACTTATTGCAACAGATAGAATTCTTTCCAATTATCTTGAAAACATGAGAAAGCTTTAGAGTAATGTTTATAAATATTTATCTGGAAAGAAATATCTTTTACTTACCATTTTCGCAATTCTTTCCATAATATCCTGCACGACAAAGGCACCGATAACCGTTGTTAAGGTAGGCACATCCGCCACCATTTCTACAGGGATTTGGTTCGCAGTAATCTGAAAATAGTTGAAATAAATTAAGTTACTACTTTAGCAATGGCGAAAAGAAGCTAAACCAATCAGTCACGTAAACTAGATCATAAACTAACGAAATTGACACCGATTTCCATAGAATCCTTTCTGACAGAAACATTGGAAACCATTGGCGTTCGATGTACACAGTCCAGCATTACATGGATTAGGCTTGCAATAGTCTAAGTAATTATTATAAGCTCAGAATCGCTGCAACTATGAAGACCACATTACGAGTATTGAAAGTCGAAAGTACAAAGTAATTTAGATGTGTTAATATAGTCCCAAAAGATAGTTATTTCAGCTACACAGCAATCACGGTTTCAAACATGAGCATATAACGATGTCAATATTGAATGCTAAAACTCACTAAGGATGAAAATTCTACTCGTAATTTTTATAAAGCACAACTCTATTCGAGCTTGAATTTATTGCGCAGAGATTTTTTATGCAGCTAACGGGATTGTTCTAGTTATCAGCTAAAATAATATTCAAGACATTTAGTCTAAATATACTACTTAGTATTTGCAATGGAATTTCTTTAAATGTATTAATTTTACTTACTATTTTGGCAATTTTTTCCTTGATATCCCGGACGGCAAAGACATTGATAGCCGTTACTATGTGCTTGGCATATACCACCATTTTGACAGTTATTGGGCTTACAATAATCTGTTACAATCAAATGTGAAACAGGAAATGAAATAAAGATGTGTTATGTAAAAAATATTACTAACAGTTCGATGGGATTAGAACTATCAAAACTAACGATTTTGACATTTATTTCCATAGTATCCAGTTTGGCAATGACATTGATAGCCATTAATCTTGGCTACACATGTTCCTTTTTGACATGGGTTAGGATTGCAGTAATCTATTGGCATAAATGTTTATTATCATTACTCAATAATAAGTTATTTCTCATATACGAGCACTTTAATATTTTGATGAAATAGATTTTTATGTAATGATATAAATGCTAAACAGCGGCATGATTAATTTAACAAAAGTAATTACAACAAAAATATAAGAGAAGTTCAAATTATCATATAGGTTTGCTCACAGGTATACAAAACCTGAACGATACTGTAAAAATAGATGTAAAAAAGTAATCATAAAAAATTAGGTAATGTTCAAATTATTATTCCCTTTTCAAGGTTAATTTAAGTCATCGATATTGACGCTAAAAGTCGAAATGCAAATTATCCATTATTTAATTTCAAGCTACTAGCAACACTATCTTTATTATATTCCATAAATGTTGAAAAAGTCTTTCACTTAGTATTCTAAGAGTGTTCTGACTTGATAAAATAATCGGAAATAACTTACTTTTCTCACAATTTGTTCCGTAGAATCCATTATTACATTTACATTTGTAGCTATTTTGCTGACGCAGACATTGACCATTACGGCAAGGAATAGGATTGCAATAATCTTGGGAAAAAATAATTTAAAATCTTCAATATATTGCTTTAAGGTGTTCATTTGTTATGAAGTAAAGCGATGGGCTTACCGGACTGACATCTAGCTCCATAGTAGCCAGCTTTACATCGACATTCATAACGATTTTGTTTAGAAACACACGTAGCGTCATTCTGGCAAGGACTAGAATTGCAATAGTCTAACAGTGGTATAGAGAAATGGATGATTTCGATTATATGATATCGAACAAAATATATGAACATGATCTTCAAATCAGACTCTAAATTTTGCGTAAATACATAGGTGTATAAAAATTTTTCAATATGTTGGATGACTCTTTAATACTGTATGTAAACAATTAGAATATATTAACATACATTAAATTTAGTAAGTCTTAAGAGATATGAGAAGGATATGTGCAATAAAAATATCTCACGAATAACTGTCTTAGACCAATGAAATTTTCTAAGAGACTTTTATTATAAGGTTTTAAGAATAGTAGAGTAATAATTGATTACTACAAGAATCTAGTCTAATATTTAAAGTATTTCGAGCTCAAAGTAAAGTGAAGTTTCTCTCTCCTTTAAGCTCATCTCTGTAGTTCTTAAATACTTTCGTTGAATCCATTCACGACAACATAATTAACTACAATCAGGCTGGAGACATCAAGCAGAATACTTTTCCTCAAATAAAACATTTTTATCTTCTACAATCCGAATCGTTCTACTTAAGATATTACTACTCTGCTATTAATGTCCAGCACCCTTTGGTGTTAAGTATCTTCACAATTACAGTATATTATGCCATATAAATCTTGTAACATAATTAGTCATCAATAATTTCTAATATATTAGTTAGCAATCATTTAATATTAGTATCACGATAATACCTATTCTTAGTATCCTAACTATGTCAAATATAGCTATCATTATAATCAAATATGAGGTATATCACTACAACATGTAATTATTTAACATGCTTTGGGAATATTGTTTTCGATTAAAATTTCAATTCCAATACTAATACACTATTAGTTTGTGAGAAAATTTAGATTCTTACTGATCTGACATTGAGCACCAAAGTAATCTGTAAAGCAATGACACTGGTAGCCTTCACTGGTTAGCTGACAATTTCCATTTCTGCATGGATTTGGATTGCAGTAATCTGTAGAATGAATAATTTATTTTGAGCGTTATCGCAAATAAACATATCCACATGATCTGGTATTCGTAACATACTCGATTTACAACGAGTTCCGTAGTATCCATAATTGCAATTGCATTGGTAGCCATATCGTTGAGTTATACATCGGCCATTTGTGCAAGGATTAGGATTACAGTAATCTACAAGCATGTTTTTTATGACACTAATTAGATATCGTATTAACAACCTCTTATCAGTTAATTTCTCAACCTAAAGCTCTGAAAATAATAGTACATTTAAGTTAGAAATTTTAATTTACTCGTATTTTCTGAATTTGTCGAAAATATCGCTATCCTATCTTTTAGTTTATGAACTATTACTCATGATATTCTAGTGTACAAGGTGTCTGTATGTATCTGAAATAAAGGACATTTACATATATCAAACTAATATCATATGTTGTATTAAGCCTAATTTTATAACTAAAAAGACTTAATTGAACAATGAATTGTATACCTAATGTGAAGTATGATTCTGGTTTATTCATAAATAACGGTAAATAAGTAACGTTTAGTATCTTTAATACTACGGTATGGTACAGGTTATTGTGCTTGATAGTCTGTAACTACCTACAGTCCCTATGCTATTACTTGCAATCATTTGCTATACCTAGATTATTATAACGTATGTTACAATTAGTTTTACATTCTGATTTTTCGCTTTTGTTCTATCTCATAGGCATTGACATGGCGAAATTATACTTTAAATATCAGCCATCGTTACAGATATTGCAATTGTTATAGCTGCCACCTTACTCACAATAACTTGTTACAACTAGCTTGCTGATCTACTTTAAAAATTAAAATCTGTGTTAGATATTATTCAGATTATCATACAATATTGACATCTTGATCCATAGTAGCCGACAGTGCATTGACATCGGTATCCATTTGCATTTACAATGCAATTCCCGTAAATGCATGGTCGAGAATCGCAATAATCTATTACATACGATAAGCAATTTTGAAATAAGCTACAATACTTTAACTTGCTATAAACAGATGTAAGCAAGTCTATCAGACTAAACGGAAACTTACTGCTTTGACAATTCTTTCCATAATATCCTATATTACATTTACATTTATACCCACTACTTTGTAAAATACATTGACCATCTTGGCAAGGATTGGGGTTGCAGTAACCTGTTTGAGAAAATAACGAAATTTGGCTACAATATTAAACTTTACTGGTGTAATAGAAGTATTCGATTTAATTTTTTGATTGTATCCACTAACTGAATTGGCAATGAATTCCATGGTAGCCAGCTCTACAACGGCATTGATAGCCATTTACGATAGCTACACACTGTCCATTTTGACATGGATTTGGACTACAATATTCTATGAGACAGTTAAATTATATCAAGCCTAAATATAAAGTCATAAATGTTGCTATTTATCATGAGTAATAGGCTAATTTATCGTATGTATATTTAATAACAGTTTGTAAAACTGTACAATTTAAATGTGTCAAAAAATTTAATATAAGTTTGATAAGTAAATGCTATAAGTTAGTAGCGAAATTATTTAAATTTCTGATTGTACCATAGTAGGAATAAGCTGACTAGTGCAATAATCGTGAATTTGCTCAGAATACAATATATATAAAATTTACTTAAATGGCAGTTTTTCCCATAATATCCTGATTTGCATTGGCAAGTATAGCTGGTTGGATTAGAAATACATTGACCATGTTGGCATGGATTGGGCAGGCAATGATCTGTATGGAAGAGTAAGATGATATCATTTAATTGATGGGAAGAAATTTACGGTAGAGTAGGTGACTGTTATTGCGCTTAGTTTATAGTCACAAATAGCAATTAATCTATCATTTTAAAGTGATTTGATACGGTATAATAGTAATTTAATGCTGATTTGAAAAAATAGTATTTACATTTGAAAGTTTATAACGCCTCAAGAAATCTTAAATGTCTAATAGTATGAACGATGGAATTTGCTCTAAAATTTACGTCGATTATAATTATATAAGAACAACGATGCTGAAACATGAAGCAGCACTGTCTGACAAGATTTAGAGTTATTAAAATTATTATAATTGACACCAGTGTTGTAAATCGCATTTTATTGATTACATCATAAAAATTTTATATAGATGCTTTCAAGCTAACATCCAAGTTCATACAGTCTATAAAGTGTCTAATTTCTAGTAAAAAGTCTTACTAATGTCGCAATTTATGCCATAATAACCACTTTTACATGTGCATTTATGTCCGCTGGTAGTTCGTCGACATTGGCCGTACTGGCATGGATTAGGATTACAGTAATCTAAAAAGTGTTTACAAAAGAAAACAACATGAAAATTTGTTCTGTGAAGTTATAATTGATTTAACAAATACTGATAATGATTAATCTATAACGCAAAATTAACAAAATCTAAGTAGAGATTTATAACATTAGCGAGAAAAACAGAGGTGAACCACAGACCTAGATGATATTTTAGATACGCAAGAGCGCAGAATTACAATTAAAACTTTGTTAAAACAGCGATTTATTATGGATAGTCTTTATCATTATTACCTTTCTCACATTTGGCACCATAATAACCAGACTGACACTGACATTGATATCCATGGGCATTTACGATGCATTTGCCGTTAATGCATGGATTAGAAGCACAAATTTCTATAATATGTGGGTCCTTCAGAAATTTACATTTACCAGATAATTTGATAAGTAATCACATCTTACGCGATTGGCAATTGGTACCATAATAACCAAGCTTGCATCTACAGATATAGCTTGATGCTATTGAAATACAGCTACCATGATGGCACGGATTAGAATCACAATAGTCTATCACCGGTAATGATCAAAACGGAAAAGCAAAATAAGTCAGATAAGGCGATACTATAAACAACAGAAAAGTAACTACAAGTCCAGTATTTATTAAAAGTGAGGAATTTGTTACTTAAATAAGTCATGAAATATAATAATAGGGACGAAAATTTTATCCAAATGTCATTGTATTTGAATACTCGTATAAGCCTAACTTATGATTATCCGATGAAGCATTAACTGACAAGACTTACTTGATTCGCAATTTATTCCATAATATCCATTGGCACATCGGCAGAGATATCCTCTTGCCTTTAAGCTACAAGTACCATACTGACAAGGATTGGGATGGCAATAATCTAATTATAAATTTACCATGATAAGGTATAATAATTGATTAGGAAATAAGAATTTCAAAATTTCTTTAAGTACATATGATATTGCATGAATGCTAACGGCTGCAAAGTTGTGGAAAAGTTAGAATATATAATCTAATCACCGTAAAAATATTTTGACGTGATTATAGAATAAGTCAACAAACTTATGAAGCTGTTAATTAATGCTTTGAACTCAACTCAGCTGACAATGAACTCCATGATATCCAGTATTACAGTGGCATTGATAGCCATTCGCGGAAACAGTGCAAACTCCATATTGGCATGGGTTTGGATGACAATAATCTAAGAACAATAATTAAAGGTGATTGATGACTTGCTACTTAGAGCGTATAATAGAATTTAAAATCACTCAATTCTGAGCCATCACTTAATGTTAACTGAGAATAAGGTTAAGACCATCATGGAATAGCAGATAAATATTCAATCAAGAAAGTGAGGCAAGATTCTTATAAACTACCAGCTATATTATTCGTATGTTTTTAAGTTTTAATTTCAAAGATCTTTGTTACCGAGACTGCTGTCATTAACATAACTTTTATTGGTCTTTATATACAAAGAGAGATTAATCATGGACTCTTGTTATAGCCTAAAGGGTATCTTAGACAGGTGAATACGGCATTAAAATATATTTAAAATTAATGAAAGTGAAAATAATATAGAAATGAGTCATTTTAGCATGTGTCTCCTCGAGATTACGATTATATTGTAGTTGATGATGTTACAAATTATTCAGAAATTTATGGTAATGTGTCTGTAGTCACGATTTATTAATTATACGATATGTAGTATTTCTTAGTGATTGGAATTATTTATTTTATGTCAATACTTACACATTTGGCAGATTTTGCCGTAATATCCTTTACGACATTGACATTGGTAACTTCCATTTTGGACTAAGCAACGACCATTAACACAAGGGTTTGGATTGCAATAATCTGATTTTAAAGCAAAGCTGTTACATTTGTATAGAAGAAAATTGGGTATTTTATTTTAATACTGAAAATCAGCTATAAAATAATTTTATTTTATTGTTGTTCAAATGACTCACTGTATTGACAGTTTATACCATAGTAACCCTTTCTACACAGACACTGATAGCCATTAACTCGTGGCAAACATTGACCATTTTGACAAGGATTAGGTTTGCAATGATCTGTCAGTTATAGTATTTAAGTTAATACTGTGATATCATAAATTAATAGTCTTTGATAACACTTTAGCTTATTTTATTGGTACTACAATAGAATCCAAACTATACCTGTTCCCTTGTAGTATAATTACTTTTAAATTGGAAATATACCTAGTTGACATTTTGCTCCATGGTGCCCAGTATTACACGAGCACTGAAAGCTGGTTCGGTTCGCCGTGCATTCCCCATTTTGGCAAGGATTAGGTAGACAATAATCTGAAAATAGGTATATTTATTAGACACGTACTTAAAAATTTAGTTATCGACTTGCAAAGTGTAGGATTTAATTGAAAATGCAACTCATCATTAAGTAGAACTGTTTACTTAGTTGGCATTTTGATCCATAATATCCAATTTCACAGCGACATTGGAAATTATTTCGAATTGCAATGCACTGACCATTTAGGCAAGGGTTAGGGTGACAATAGCCTTGAATAACAATCGGAAATCGATTTAATTGATCAGTTTAAGGATTTCAAGTTAGCTTATTAAATTAATAGACGTCTTTCTTTTCGACCGTCAAAATTTATAATTAACTACTCTCCACTAAAAACTAATGAGCTGGCTCATCATATTAGGCAATATATACTATTAGAGTTTTACTAGACGTTTAAAAATAAGAAATTTAATCTAGATACTATATTCATTTGTGCTAACTTAATTCACAATATTTTCCATGGTATCCAATATTACACAGGCATTCATAAGTTTCTTTTGCAGCTTTACATGTTCCATTGCGACAAGGATTAGATTGACAGTAGTCTAACCATCAAATAGAAATAATTATTACACAATATGATTTTTAATCATGAAAGAAGTAAAAAGCCTTCTGAATATACAGTAACTTCTTACTATTTTCACAATGGGCTCCATAATATCCAATTGGACACTGACATCGATAGCCATTCTCAGTTTCGATACATTGCCCAAATCGACAGGGACTAGACTGGCAAGGACCTATCAAGACATTGAAAAATTTTGAGCTATTTCATCAACCATAAATTGGCTACATTGGTAATCATGTTATTTTTCTGTATTCAAAATCACGTTATTTTATGTTTATATGTTAATTGAACCAAAAATATTTAAATTACATTTGCTGATGCAATTTAAGCACAATTTTGTTAGTTGGTTATATCTTACTATTCTAGTCATAGAAAGTAATATATGATTATAAAAATCTAATAGTGTTCTAAATCTGCAAGCTGCTAGGAAAGCATTTTAGAGATTATTGTAATATCATAGCTGTAATAGATTCCTTTTGAAACTCAATTTAATAATCTATTAACTGCTATGATGGTAGATCATTTTTGCTTTGCTTTAGATAAGTCATTAGTAGGATAGAAGGTAGCTATGGAGAATTGCATGCATACTTTATGTTCTTTCAAGTGTTATTGGCTCTAGTGAGTTTAATATTTTATCATTTTATTGTCTTTTAGAGACAGAAATAATTAACTCACTAAATTGGCAGTTGATTCCGTAAAATCCTCCAGTGCAATCGCACTTATACCCATCAAGCTCTGAAATACAACGACCATGATGACAAGGGCTGCTTGAACAGTAATCTAAATTGTTTCAATAGAAGGTTTATACGTAAATTTACTATAAATGAGCAACTAGTTATATGAAAGATGTTGAATGATGATTTCATGTTTGTCACACCATCTTCAAGCTTTATTTTGATTACTTATGTGGCAATTCTTTCCAAAATATCCCACTTGGCATTTGCAACGATATCCATCTTCAGTTGTTTGACATTGACCACGATTCTGGCATGGATTTGGATGGCAAGAGTCTAATATGTCGATTTTTTAGGAAGAAATATATGGAAATTTATTTTAATGCAATAACTTTCAAAGTGTTTTCCAAAAGGTAGCAAAAATTTTTAGAGTATGGTGTCCATTTCTAATAAATTTACCCTGAATGTGGCTGCAGTAATGCAAATAGCATGCAGAGAGTATGTCCAACTTATATGCCATAAATTTCAAACACTGATGAATTCTAATGGACACTTTGAGCGAACACCTGCGAAGCCCAAAGTGGAAGCAAAACTTTCTAATTGTACCACCTATGATGAAATTGATTTCAGATATTAAGTCATATATCCATAGAAAAGGTTGAAATAGAAGGTACGCGTATGTTTCAAAGTCAATAATGTGTAGAAGCATAAATGACCACCTCCTAATATTTTCTAAAGTTACACAAATTATAGGAAAATACTTGTGGTTGCGAATACGAGTCTATTTCATTAAACATTGGAAATATAATATAGCTATGATGGAACTTTGCTTAATAATTAAGAGTAGGATAGTAGAAATTAAACTAGAAATTGCATTAGTTCAAATTTTTAAAATAGATTTTAATTAAAATTTCAGCGACATTTAAGATTAACTGTTGTTTGTAGGAGTAGGAACTTACTGCCTTTATTGGTGCTAACCCATCTGGCAATAGCTGAACAGTTATTATTAGGATAACTGTGATACCAACTTGGAGGAGTTTTTGACTGGCTAGCAATGACATGGCAACGATTACGTATAGCATTTAACTGGAAGAAGTTTGGTGTTGTAATTAAGGAGTCATTTAAGCGTATTGTATCATTGGCACAGGGATCTATAAGTTATTTGTTCGTCATAAATTGCGTGAAATGATAAATACCAATTCGAATAAAAATTCTAAATGATCATAGTTTAAGCTAATTTTAAGTTCTGTTCTCATGTTATCAATAGTTGAAAGTTATACTTGAATATGTAAAATACAATTTTAAATTATTGATACGGGCTATAGCAAAGATATTTAAGTTTATACAATCCAAATGCAAACTGCATTAAATGTTGTGACTTTAAAATATTATAGTACCTATGCACGAGTGATTATCTGCTGCAAGTTCCTGACCAGCTGGGCAACTACAGTAATAACTATGAGCCACGTTATGACACTTTCCTTCGCATCCGCCATTATTATGCCAGCATTCATTTATATCTAAAAATGATATAGATTAGATAATTTTATGACTAAAACAAGTGATTGTATATCCGCTCTAACATTAAATAAAATCGATATCATTAATTACTCTTTTAGCCAACGCCGCCATTATCAATAGCATAGAAATATGTATGCAATGATTCAGCAAAGTACCAATCTACCAATTCAAGCAAGGTGATATAATTATTCTAATGACTTGCCTGCATCACATCGTGAACCCGTTATACCATTTTGGCATACACACGTATACTTATTAACATGATCGATACAACTTCCTTTGTAGCATGGATTAGAAGCACATTCATTAATATCTATATCGTCAAA
Source organism: Trichoplax adhaerens (assembly GCF_000150275.1). Classification (NCBI taxonomy): domain Eukaryota; kingdom Metazoa; phylum Placozoa; class Uniplacotomia; order Trichoplacea; family Trichoplacidae; genus Trichoplax; species Trichoplax adhaerens. The sequence continues at coordinate 2,608,264 of NW_002060945.1, read as the reverse complement.
ATAAAAGCAAAGTATCACTGTAGCATTTAGTCTGCATCTAATTTATCAATGCAAAATGAGCAAAAATTAGTAGCAAAAAAAATTAGTAGCAAGAAAGTGTTAAATCGCTGATAGATACGATCTGTAACATCATGTAATCAATTGCATCTTGTAATTATCATAAACAGCTATCGATGCGTAAAGAAGCAAAGGGCTTTGACAAATTATCATGCAAAATTTAAATAGAAATAATTACAAAACTATTCTTGACCATAAAAATTAAAAGAATTACAAATAGATTATAAAAGAATATAAATTTACTAGTACTTAAAATACTACTACGAAGGCATATCACACCTAGTTCACAATAGTTGCCTGTATATCCAGCTGAACAGTTACAGTGAAATCCCAATGAAATTTGCTGACAATGTCCATTCATGCAAGGATTAGGCTTGCAATAGTCTGCAATTAAAACAAAATTTTCATTTACTCATGCACTATAGAATAGCACCAAAAGTATATTGGCCAAAGAAAATCTAGCATTTAATTAATAGGCATGATCAGGCTTATCATTAGATAGATCTATTTATCATCATTTACATCATCTAAAAGATGTCGAAATTGTAAAGGCTTCGTAGTAAAACTCATTAACGTTACTACCTTACTGCACTGCATCTAGTTACAAGATCTATTATGCCGACTTAATTTGTAAAAACTATGTGGTATCGTAAAAATAGAAATAATTGGCCTTATGTTATAACTTAGGCGATTATTAAATTAAAAAAACATAGATGATCTATACACTAATTGTAATCGAATGACAACTGTAAAATTTTTACGTACCATAGCGATCAGAGCAGTAGCGAAGATAACATCGTGGTGGAGGAGGTAGTTGGTAGACATAATAACTACCACAGTTTTTGATGCGAACGGTCTGTTTCCAGTTGCAATCATTAGGACCCCATGTAAAGCAGACTGTTGCATTGACGATTCCTTGACTAACTGATAAATATCATTTCAGAAGCTTTAAATATTACTTATTCCAGAGAGATTTAGGGTATTTATGCTATAGTCATCACAGCATATTATATTCATTGATTATTGCTTAAATAAAAATTAAATTACTATTAGACTCAATGCTAAAGACGATCGATTATCAACAGAAATATCTTCGATATTGAAATAGAATTTTTACCTGTAGGATGAATTTGTGCAAGCCATCCCGTAGATACCGTGCCACATCGTATCATACTCACTTTAGTGGTAGGCATCATTTGGCTCGATGGGCCACCATTAAATCGATACCAAGTAAAATTATTGTGTTGTAGAATATCACGATCGCATTGTATTGTGGAACCAGGAGATGTTGTAACTGATCTTGTAACATCTTTTATCTCTGCATGTGATATGCACGGATCTACAATCGAAATATTTTCGAGTGATATCATATCATTAAGAAAGGCTATGTAACTGTATTGGAAAGTTCATCATATTGTCTTCTTTACCTATACACGTATAACGATCAAGCAATAATGCGTTGCCTCTTTTACATGAACAGTAATAACTTCCTGGAATATTTATGCAAATATCAGCACACTGTGAAATTTTGAGCTGGCATTCATCGATATCTAAGTTCAGTTTGAAAAACCAGCACCAATAACTGGAATTAGATTTGTTTATTTTATAATTGCATCGCTATTTCAAGCTTAGACTACCACTGCTATGGCAAGTGATAGGAAATAATACCGTACCTAGATTACAATTCTTTCCTGTATAGCCTTTCGAGCAGAGACACCGGTAGTTATGACCATCTGCTTTACAAGCACCATGAACACAAGGATTACTCTTGCATGGATCGATTGCTATATCAGATAAATTGTTGATTAAATCTATTAAATCATTCAATTTTAAATACAAGTTTAGGCATTCTTTAGAATAGCAGCTAACGTACTGCTATAAATTGCCACTCATTAATAGCTACAATTACCAATTTGACAATTTTGACCGATAAAATCCTCTGGACAGTGACAAATATACTTCTGACTAGTTCTGCTACATGTACCATCGTGTTGACATGGATTTGGATCGCAGTGATCTGAAATTATGGATGAAGAGACATTGGTGACATCTAAATCTAACTTCACCTAATAAAGATTAAAATCTACGGCGGATACGATATTAGAACTGAATTCAAGAGATTACCTACTGCATTTGAGCAATAACGAGCACATACAGGCATTTTACTTGTTGATGGTAGCTGATAAATGATAAAATCGCCACAGTTTTTGACTTGAATAGTAGAATTTAGAAAGCAACATTGACTAGGGAGGCCAAAACAAACGGTTCTATTAACCACTAGATCAGATACTAGCAGATCAGAGATACCAATCAGAATATACGGACATTGAGGAATATACACAAAAGGATATTAAAAAGGTATTAAAATTAGGTTACTTTCTTTCAAGGTAAGTACTAAAGGCAAGCTTACTCTAATTTAATTGCTAATTGTAAAGCTTTACAAGAACAACTCTTGTTTCGATACCTCTTCGTTAAAGTAGCGTTTATATGTCCGTACCTTTTGGATGACTGCCTCGCATCCAACCCGTTGATAAAGTAGAGCACTTTCCATAACCTTTGACGCATTTAGTTTCTATCTGTTGGCTTACATTTCCAGCAGAAAATCGATACCAATTATGAGTCAGTTTGTTATCACATCGATATATCAACTGATTTTGACTTGAAGTTGATAATACCGATCTACTCCTGTCACGTAAAATATCATAATTCTGGCAAGGATCTATTGTAGATTAAATAAATAAATCACTGCAAGTTACATTTTTCATCCACTACGTGTAAGAGAAGACTAATCTTAAATTATTTTGATTAAATTATGATCATTCCTTAAACTGAAGGCAGTAATAATTTATTTAATCTATTTCATTTTATTACTTGAATAAGGTGTTTTACCCGCAGTTAAAGATAGGTTATATAGGGTGGCTAGGACCTATAAGAATAGATATTGGCGAATTGCAAATATTCATCACTTTATAACTACATGCACTTACATCGCAATACGCAAAAGCCCACTAGTTTTCAAATATGCTAATTTTAATTAGATAACTGGATCTCATTAGAAGACTTATCAACAGTACTTTCAAGAAGATAGCTATAAAGTAAATTTTATTCTTTAGCTTACCATAATGCACTTAAGAATTGTTTTATAAAAATTTTTGCATGCCGCCATATTGTCATCGAGAGCTTTGATTATTTAGCTGGAGAATTAAGAGCGTTATATTAGAACTGCAAATAGTTAGCAATGTGGGGTCTATCAACATAAGGGGCCCTAACGCAAGTCTGACTATGAATAGATGCAATTTGAATATTGAAGAAATTACTATGATAATAGTTGATAGGAATGTTTAGCGCTAGAATCAGTATCTGAAAGTAGAAATAGGCTAATCGCATCATTAGATTGTAATGCTATATTTTAGAAAATTATTTATTTACTATTGCAATTATTGGTGCTAAGGTATGCTAGTTGTCAATAATGCATGGTCATTTATACGAATCTACGTGCATGAATAGGGCTGTGTGCGCCATCTTAAATTCTGTTGTTATCAGTTTGATATCTCTTCTCATCCAGACAATGATCCTAGCGGCAGTTTAGCAATCAAATGAACTCTAACTAGAGCACTTGAGATAATTATTATAATTACTTAATGGTTTTTTTGGATATTGAGGACTAAAAGCGAAGTACTGGAGTAGCATAGTAATGGTAAGAATGTTCTAATCTGTACCAATGTAGAATTGAGTAACTCGATATTGCTGTCAATCGATTTCTTATGAGCAGCTAAAATTTATTTCATAGAAAAAATACATTTGCATAAATTGAAGGAGTAACTTCCCCTAAACATATTATAAGCATACCAGGCTGCTATCATTGGTTGAAATATATCAATAAATAAACTTCAGTAATGGTAGCAAAGTCTATCTTACAACTTCCAAATAAATTAAAGAAAATTTTAATCAGGTGCCCCATTAACATAGAATTTAAGCTACGGCACTGATACCGGATTAGTAAGGCTTTACTTATTTCCTTTATTGGCGGCGCGAAGTTTAACCTTTACATTCCGATCGCAATTTAATCAATTGAAATTATGCAATTTTAGTATAAATTATCTTAAAAGTTTTGCTAGTTATAGCTGCTCAAAGTTTTACGTAGGTATATCTAGAATCCATTTCCCATCGAAAGAAGCACTACAACTGTTAATAATTTGTTCTACATCAGCCATATTAAGATATAAGAGCCATTACTGCAGTAATTGTAGACTATTAGCCACGTTTAGTATGATGTACGGTAGTGTCTTTTCTATATTTATCTTATGACATATATTTAGTAGCCCATTATTATAGACTGTAAGGATAGACTCTATGCTAAAATACAGATGACTATATACAGTAAGATGTTGAGCTACTAATAAGGTTAGAGGTAGAAATAGAATTGTAAATCATATATTAGGATATGTTTAGTTCATTGTACTTTGAGTAGTAGGAATAATGTCTACGAAATTACTGTATTCATTTCCATGTTGAATTAAAGATGGCTCGCTGTAAAATATTGTGACTAATAATAATCTGAATACGTGTAAAATATGTTAGAATACTGCTATGCTCATTGTAGCTGGGAAGGCCATCGAGAGTATGAAAGTTGGAGATATTAGATTATCTGATTGTTCTTTCTAGAAGTCTTTCAGTAGTTGTATTCGGCTAGAGTAGAGCTGTGTGTAGCTAGTCTTTGTATTAGATCTAATAAAGTTCTAATTTTCTATAACTTTGGAATTTTCGTGACCGAATTTTATCACAGCAATTAATCACCAAAAATCAAGAGTGAATTTTTATTAACTCGTATCCTTATTCTACCAGAGCCTCCCAAAGAATAAATTTTTCGAAAGGGAGAAGGCGATCTTTTTTCTGAAATTTTAAATAATCTTTTCTTTCATTAATTTTTACCTAAGAGGTCCCTGACTCCATAAATTTCTCTACCTATAAGTATGGAACTACTGTATTGCATCTTTTATCAGCTTGGTAAGAAATCTTAGTGGTCTGGAACCTTAGAATTTTAAACTTATGATACCATAATTTGATTTTTATTAGTAACAATTGAATTTTTTAAAATATGATATTTCTTATGTCTATAGTACGAATAGTGCAAATTTGCTACCTCATCATACCAGATATAATCTATAACTACTTTAATAGCCTTAAGACTCACAAACTACTGTAATCAGATTAAATGACTACAAATAACAACATCAAACTTAACTTACGCTTTTTACTTCCATTTACAGAGTATTTTCTTCTAAAACAGTTATAAGAGCATTAGATTTAGTTTTACCACAACAATATGGACAATCCTGACATAAGCTACGGTTACGCGAGTAAGTATTTAGTGTCAATTTTCAATTACAATCTTTTACATTTTTGTCTTTTTCTGAAATTGTTCTTATTTGATCAATAACAGTAATAGCAATAGATTCTAATTTGTGAAAGTTTAAATGAAATAAAGTGAGCAATTAGATTGGCTAAGACAAGTATTGACACAAACTTTTGCAGTATTTTGGCTTTAACCGTGCAAATGTTAAAGCTAAATATGTTAAAATTATTCCTTAAATCTTATTCTTCAATATAATCATGCATGCTTGCAACTGTTTAATCATAACCGAGAAGTGAGCACTAGTAAATTGGTAGAACGAACTTAATAATCGTTTGGTATTTTATTTTAGCTTAATTAAACCATCAGTGAGGATAAATTTATTTTTTAAGTAAACCAAATATTACAATTAATCAAGAAACATTTTTCTAGACTTAAAATGCAGTATAACGGCCATCCCTATTCCTATTCTACTGTCTTTAATGCAGGCTATCAATCGGTGAGTATACTAATAAACTATTGCAGCATAGACTAAATTATCCAACTATTTAAGCTAGCTACGCGAAGTACTAAGAGGCAAATGTACTATTGAAATATCTACGTAAATATTTAATCATGTTGATTCTAGATTAATTAAGATGGCAAAAATCATTAAAAACTTCAAAATTTATGTTAAAGATGAAACAATTTAGGGCATTGCCCAGCCATGAGTTTATTCCATAGGCACGGCATATTCCAACAACTGCACTGTGGCCATGCTAGGATGGAAATATAGTATAAATTAATGTTACCATGAGAGTTAAACAGCTAGTAATTCATTAAGAAAACTGACTGCTAGAGAAAGAAATACTGAATTGGATTATTCTTTATATCAGGAATTTTATTCAGTACTATTAGCACTACTTCATAGCTACACATTAAATATAAATTAAAGTAGTAATGATTGCTTGTTACTAATATCACCGCAGTTTAATTGTGTTTTATTCAATAAATCGATCTATCATGCCTACCATTCATTTTTAGTACATTTTTAAAATTCGTATTGCATCTAGTTTATATTAATATCTCTTAATAAATGTTAGTAGTTAGTATGAGTTTAATGTTATGTAAGAATGTTATATCTGTTAGCAATAATTGATACCTAACCAATAATATAATCTATCCAAACTACGAAAACCCGAATGCAATTACTAATCCTTACCATATTGACATCTCGCCCCAAAGTAACCCTGCCTACAGCGGCACTCTGCGTCACGTCCGAGTGCATAACATGTGGCTCCATTATAACATGAATCAGGTTGACAGACACCTTAATAATTACCATCAAGCTTAAATTTTCATGATTTCCACATATTTTAGCTATTACTTCTTACTTTAAGAGCAACAATGACTTACTGTAGAGTCTGAGAGTTATAATTTATTAAAAAAATGAGTAAAGACGTGCCATTAACTAATGCCCTTAAAAAAGTCTTATACCTAGCCATATCTATTCCTACAAATATCATTAACTTGCCAACATTTTATCTGATCTAACTATAGAAGATGTAATTTAGTTTCATTGACTAATTACTTATGTTGTCCGTACAATAGCCATTACGGAAACAGCTCGAGAATATTAAGTATTGTTTCTCAGGCAAAACATAGATGCCGCCAGTACATACCAGTAAAAGACCCAAATCTTACTATAAGATGCTGGTCTTATATAGCTGTAATAGTCAGTTACTGATTACGCTAATAACAACTAAAATGTAATTTGACCTTAACTTCCGCAGTCACTCATACTTCTCAGTCGAAAGCTTCACTATTTAAAGCTTTTCAAACAATGTCATATGTCATGTCTTAAAGTTTTGATGTTAGAGTAGTGTCTTAAACGATGGTATATTAAAGTGCAAACGAGTTCTAGACTAAATCCTTTGGATTGCATTCGAACATTGTTTAATGGAGTATTTATAAATATCTGTTCACTTACTTCCTTCGCAGTGTCCTCCGTAAAATCCAGATTGACAGCTGCATCTGTAATGAATTGTATTACCTCGAACATGGCTTACTGAGCATATTCCATTATTCTGGCAACGATTTGGCTGACAAGCATCTTCATTGAGTATGCAAATGGAAATTTTAGAGCACAAGATAGCAGTTATGCATAATATTGACATGAACCCGATCGATTTATGAATCGGTTATTCATTGGCAATCAAAGCTTAGTACATCTAAAATACTAGATCGCCGTTTATGACTGCTACTGTTTGTGTGGTTATGACATGTTCATGATAAATAGTGCTTAATAAATGTAGCGCTGGACTGGAACTTATGTATCAATTGAAGCTTGAAAGTGAATAAATGATAATTAAATGGGTTTACAAGTTCTAGTTCAAACATGGTAGACTAGAATTCTTCCTATAAAATATCTGATCTATGGAGTATTATAAGTCCGAAAAGCAATTTAGCTGCAGAAATGTTCATAATTGTTTACAGCGAAAGGTTGCAGAACTATCCTCATAACTTTAGGCAGGTCTGTTACGATAGAGAAAGTAATTTGATTTAGCATACTATTACTATTGTTAGGCTATAAATGCTGAAATTCTATATTCGTTATAAAATCCCTATTCACTCAAAAAATAGCGACATACATTCACAAATTTTTGTACAATATCTTTAGGAAGTAAAGCAAGAAATATTATAAATTTTGGGACGCTGTGACTGAATAAATTTAACTGGCAGATTTAATGCCACTTATGAGCTCAAATTGTGCTATTAATTTATCAGAAATTTCTAAATAATAACCGAAAGAATGTCGATAAAGGTTCCCAACTAGTTATGTACCAGCATGTATGATCGAAAATTTCAATGTTTAGAATACTTCAGATAATGTAGCGGTAATGTTAAAAGACCTACTCATCTGTAAATTAATGTACAAGAGTTTGTGACTAATATTTTGTGTTCGGTTCTAGGCAGCATCATTTAGTGAAATATTTACTAAAGGTATATGTAGACTAATATTTATCGTAGTGCAATTCATAAAATTTAGGAAGGTAGATAAATAGATGAAAATTGAAATAGCGAAGCGGAAGTTAGGGAACAACAACATATGAATTCCATTAGCTAATTACTGTAACAATTAACACATTGATATTCATGTCTAAAAGGGAAAGCTACACGATGTATAATAAGGCATTTAGCTAGCTAATATTTTGCAGTTGTATGATTTGAGGGTGGTGAATAAACTAAATATAGGGCTCCAGCGAAGTGAGCATTATGTGAAAACACTTAAAAATCTTCAGGTAGGCAACATTGTAAGAGTAACACAAATGTCTAGTAACTTGAAGAAATCACTAAGCGATATAAGGCTCTACTATTCCTTACTGATTGACTAGAAATCTTGGTAATCGTAATGGAAACTAAGGCGATTGTCAAGTTTATTGCTAATGCAATCGAATTCTAGGTGTTCTGTAATGTAACTACATTTAAAAGAAATATACCGCTATGTAATGAAAAAGAAATAGACTTTCTCATCTAATTTTCAAGATCACACTAGTTGATTAAATATTTGCTTATAAACAAACGTTTTTCACAATGTCGTCCATAATATCCTCTTTCATGCTGGCAACTGCACTTATAATGATTTCCAGAAGTGTGCTGACATTTTCCGCTATTCTTGCAGGGATTTGAATCACAAACGCCTTCATTTGACGTAAGTAGATGAAAAAAATATTCTGGTTAGTGAAATGGAACCTAGGGAATAATACTATCTTAAACTTGATACAGTTATTAGTAGTAAACAAATCGGCAGTGAGTATTAACTACTTAATAAAGTATTGGTAGTCCTTAATGATCACTAGAATTTGAGAAGACAATCAGCTTACAAAGTATAAACATACGACAGTATAGTACTTATAAATCATGTAAGCCTTCCTTAAGCTCTTACGACTATTTTTTAATTTTCGGCATATTTGAGTGCACGGCACTATTCAAATGAATCATATAGCGATAGTGCTACGGGTATTATCCATATAGACATAAAAATTCTTCAAAAGCTATCTATAAATTATTAGAACTCTATAACCAGAAACAGAATGCTTCAGAGATTTAATACTTTCATATCTCACTATTGATTTATAAACATTTCTCGACAGTGATCGAAATGAACAACAGTGCCACCAGTAATTTACTTAGATTAGTTACATGTATACGTGAAACTGAAGCCTTTGGAAAGGTAGATATGGTACTACGAGATGTATCTTATTTAAAACCATTATGAAAACAGGTATCATTATGGAACTCTTCAGAAATACGTCTTCTGATAGGAAATTTTATGTGTAAGCTAACCGCGTTCACAATATTGTCCCAGGAATCCAGGCTTGCAACGACATCTGTAATTATGTCCATACGTAGGTTCGCATACCCCGTCATTTTTACAAGAATTGCTCCGGCAAACTCCTACATTTTAAGAAGCATAATTGAATATTCAGCAATATACAACACAAAATAGAGCCAACAGTAGCGTAATGAATTTATTAATGCTCAAATTTAAGACTATTTTTCATAATTTTAAAACATTCGATATCTACTTAGAAGAACTGACGCTTGCAGCTGATAAGGTATAAATTAGAGTATCTAGAATCAGCTTCTAATTTACGTCTTTATTAAAATTGGTATCTTTGATGGGGTAGTGAAAGTTGAGAAAATTAAAGAATAATATTGATGTGAATATCAATTTTTCAAGAACTGAAACCTAGTGATTATTAAGATTCTACGAAGTAAATTAAACCGTATGAATTGGGAAATTGCCAGATATTTCATGCTTTTCATCACTGATATATTAGAAATCTCATGATAGTGATCAAAGAAGAAACTGCCTGTATGGTATTCTCCTGTAACTGGTTACGCTATATCTCTATATCATAAAGCATTGAGAGCTACGTATTATGAAATTCTTCAAGATTACTTCTACTTGTAAATAAACTAACTATTTTCACAATGGGTTCCGTAGAATCCTCGCCTACAACTGCATCTATAGTTGCTTCCATATGTAGGTTCGCAGTTTCCTCCATTCTTGCAACTAGTTGTCTGGCAAACTTCTGCATTATAGATACCAAATAAAATTTTATATTCAATAATAAACAAAATTAAAAATTTTATGATAGCGATCGAAATAAAAACTGCCAGTATGGTATTCTTCGGTAACTGCTTAGGCTATGCCTCTGTATCATAATGCATTAAAGCTTCAGCATCATACGATTTTGCAATATTATATCTAATAGAATTTGTATATAAACTAACTATTTTCACAATGAGTTCCGTAGAATCCTCGGCTGCAAATGCATCTATAGTTCTTTCCATATGTAGGCTGGCAATTTCCTCCATTCTTGCAAGTATTCATCTGGCAGACTTCTACATTACCGACATCAAATAAAGTGTTACATCATAACAAAAACTAGGAAGCAATATCGGTATGAGCATCACTAATTTATTAGGGACGCAAATTGATGTTGAATGTTTAATCGTTCCGAAATATTTGATAGCTACTTAAAACTACTGCGCTTTGTTAGTTCTATTACCGAATAAAGACATGCCAAAATAGTGCAATGCCTTGTCCTATAATTTATAATTTTAATTTTATTATCAATATTTGCTAAATTTGAGTGACTAGAGATAGTCAATTATACAATAATAATTCAGGCATCCTTTCAGCAAACTCTAAAATCAGCCTTTAGCCGAGATTGTAAAACTATAAGAAGTGCTAATAAATATAACACTATTTGTTGCATATTTTTGCTGATACATTATTTGAAATCTCCAGAAAGTGGCCAAAGTGAAAACTAACAATGTTCTTTTTAGGTTGATTAATGTAAATCAAAGCCATTATATTATGTAATTAGCGCAATCACGGAACTTTAGTAATATATCTGCATTCATACAGAGATAAATCATTTTTCTAAATGCCCTACAACTACATCATCGATGACATCCTCCACCAACTAACCATTTTCACAAAATTTTCCATAATATCCAAACCGGCAGCTACATCTATATTGAGCTCCTTGTAGGGGTTCACATTTTCCGTTGTTCCTGCATGAATTGGCTTTACAAGTCTCTTCATTAAGAATAATACAGATGATGTATTATAATCGGTAAAATTTGGATACAGTACCGGTAAAACGCCAAATGTTATAGTCATAGCAAGCAAAAATTGGTAATGGAATTATAATCTTTCTAAAAATTTTAATGTTTATAATCAATGGCTATTTTTAGGTAGTTGTTGACATAAGCGAGAGAACAGCTCTTGTTATAACTGTTACTCTTCAATGCTGGATCTATTTAACTGATAGGATTGAATAAAATCATCTCTATAAAGGAAAATAATAGTATAGAATATTATCTAATAAACCTACGATTCTGGCAGTTTTCACCATAGTATCCGCTTCTACAATTGCATTGATAGCCAGATCCCGAAAACTGACATTGACCACCATTTTGACAAGGGTTGGATTGGCAACCTCGGTCTATAAAAGTGGCAATGAAGTTTGACTATATAATAAAAAGAATTTATACAAGAAAATAAAGCTTTAAGAGAATTCTTAAATTTTGCTATCTGGTCTAACAAGATTGGCAATATTTTCCATGAAACCCTTCTTTACAGTGGCAGTGGTATCCTTCAGCTCGAAGTTGGCATTGGCCATTTGCACATGGATTTGGATTGCAATATTCTTGTACGCATAAAGAGAAAGGAAGTGTTAACATGTGATATATATGTAGCTTAGCAGTGGACATCTAAATTTTAATTCGAATGCTACTACTTTACGCTAAATTGTAATAAAATAATCTGTGTAGTAGCTTTCCGATAATCCAACTTGATCTTGTCGTAAAAAAGTCGGTTATAACAAAATTGCTACCCTTATCTATTATCCATATAACTTTTCATCTATAACTTTGGAATAACTTAATAGAATTTATCCTAAACAAAATGCTATCGTATCCTATTGAAGTCTTATCCGTTTATGATATATGCAACTCGGATGCTGAATATCCATGGATAGTAGTTGTTATAACTTGCCCAGGTTGATTAAGTAAATCCCACATAGTAAGTAATTAACATTCAAGTGGAAAAGTTATAAACGGCTATAGCAAAAGTCTCTAATTCTTCAAAGGGAGGCGTGATTGAAGAATTAAGAGTAGCTATAGTACTATAAGATACTACTTTAACTTTAAATTGCATTATAAGATTACCACCACTATAATTTGGCATGAATTATATTCATAACTGTTCTTAAAAGTTTTATGCTTAGAATCGAATCATGATCTGAAAGTACAATATAAAAAATAGCCAAGCAGAATCCAATGAACCAGAACAGTACTCGAGATCTATATTAACAAATAAATATGATCTTAAAATACCTTGACTACAATTTCTGCCATAGTATCCAGACTTGCAATCGCAGCGATAATCTGTTCCTTGTTCGATACATTTGCCATTTAGGCAAGGATTCCATTTACAATGATACTCTATAAGAATATAGAGAAAACCAATTTATCAATAGCATTGAATATATAGTTCAAGTAACTTTCGCACAGCATCATTAATGACTTCTAATATCAACTACATGAGCTTCAGCTGCTGATAGTGTTTAGTAAGGTCGCTATGGTATTTCTTAGAAGTCAAATTAACGCTTAAGTTTAACCTTTTACGAGCGATAAAATCGACGATGATATTACTTAAAGTATAGATTATCTCACCACTCTAAATGTAGTCCAAAGGTTCATTAGGTATGTAAAAGTGTTATAATAGCTAACTCACATACCGTATTGACAGTATTCGCCATAATATCCTTCTGTACAATTGCACATATAACTGTTTTTATTAGCAACACAAACTCCATTCTTGCATTTATTGTTGTTGCAGTGATCTAAAATGATAAAGAAGAAGATTTCAGATATCTAAAAAGATAATTCTAATTTAAGTAATGGAAATCGCTTTAAGTTTCTAAACCCTTTAAAAGATCGTAAACTTACTTAATTGACAGTATTTGCCGTAATATTCTTTATTTTAAGTGTATGTTTAGCTATCTTTATTTACTATACCAATTTTATTCAAGCACGTATTACTTAAGTAAGGATTTAAAAGTACAATAATAGGGATATCGTAATGTTTATATAACTATTTTGATTCTAATACTACAAATTTTTTTGTGTTTATAATCATGTAAGAGATATTCAACATACCGATATCAAATTGACAAAATTCACCACTATATCCTTTATTGCAATCACATATGTAACCATTTTGATTTGCAATGCAGCGCCCATGCATACACTTGTGCCCAAAACAATGATCTAAATATAAATGAAGCATTTAGTATATCATCAAAAATCCTGCGGTAAATTGCATCAATGAAGCTTTTTTAAGGCAGCTGACATTTATTAAAGTTGAATTTGCAATTAGCCAATATTAGATTTAAGCAAACACTCATATATTTATTAGCTCTCTTAAGACCATATTAAAGGATTCACTTAATTAGAACGGTACTACCATAAGCCATTAACGGTTTTACAGAAAGACTAAAGATGGAATTTACTACTACTATAAAATGAATTACTAATTATATTTATTCATGTACAAGATAACACCAGTTATTATGTCATACTCGCGGTGTAAATGTTGGTTTACTGATGTAGTTTGCTCATTTCTATACAAATTATTATTATATTTCAATATAAATATCATCTCCGATTACGGACAATCCAAACAATAGTATGATCATTTACTAAAATCTTTCTTGATTTATATGAAGATTACCGTCCACAAATTGTACTTATCGGCCGCCAATTATTCTTACCTGTTTCTATTTTACTGCAATAATCCAAGAAGCAAGCTGATAATGGATCAAGTTTATATGAAATAGTGTTGGAACAGCCTCTAATTTTTGTGACCACTTCGAATGAACAGTGGGAGAGCCCGAAATGGAAGCAAAGTCTTCCTATCTTAAAACTACTCTTGGCTGTCCATTAAAAATTGAGTGCAATTGCAATGAAATTAAATAATATACAGTTAGGATAGATATTATTTAAATTTATCAAGAATTTTTCCAGCATTCTTTAAATCAATTTAGTGCATAAAGTTTCGTATAAACTGACTAATATTCATAATTTTAGATGCAACAACACCTTAAAAGGCTACACGGACTGATAGTTATAGATTTTAGTAAAATATGACAATGGCTTGTAAATTAAAAATAATTGTTCTCTTCAATTTGGATGTACCGCGGTTGATAATTTTAAGTGGTGACAAATCTCTATCGACAGTTACTTACTATATTGAGTAACGTTAATCCATCTAGCAATGGTTGTACATCTAGGGTGTTGGCTACTTTGATACCACTTGATTAAATTTTGACTCGACTGAGCGGTATATCGGCAAAGCTTTTTCATTTTGCTTAGTCTATAAGCATCAACTTCTGTTGTTAAAGAATCCTTAAATCTAGTTCCGCTAGCAGCACATGGATCTATCAATCATGATTGCAAGAAAGGTATTTAAATGCCAATTATAGGAATCCACTGCCAGGGTATGTTACGAATCAAGTGTAATTTTAATAACAAAATAAGCTAAAATCGAAATAAATCTGGGCTTTTCAAGTCAAATAAAAATTAATGATATTATTAACATACCGTTGCATGTATGATTATCGCTATCAAGTTCCTGGCCAGATGGACAACTACAGTGATAGCCATGAGCGATACTATGGCAGGTACCCTGACATCCACCTTTATTATGCCCACAACCATTGGTATCTTATTTAAAATTAGAAAGTGGTGGCAATATGAAAAGTAAATCGAAAATGAACCTAAAATACAATAGTTAACAGCCCATTTGATAAAGATAAAAAAATATATATATATAAAATCGATATAAAAATAATTAATTCATAAGCTAATTTAGGTAGTGTATGATGACGTGATGATCAGAATGCGCTGCTTTTGATACTTCTTTATATAGTTCAGCAAGGGTGAGCAGAAATATACCTTGTTGACACAATTTTCCTTCAAATCCTGGGCGGCAATCACAGCTAAATCCATTGGAAGTTCGTCGACATGTCCCATGTAAGCAGGGATTAGGTTTACAGTAGTCTAGATGACAGAGATTATTCCTTAATAGCGCTGTCAAATATTGGGTGTTTAACAGTAGTCTTGCATATGCATGCAATGTAGACAGCAGTTGGAGAGATACTGAATTTTATCAGAATTTTAGATATTCAAACGTGTCAATAGCAAATAATTTTAGTTGGTATCTGGTTAAAATATCATAATAGACTGAATTAATCGCTATTCAATATGTAAAAAATTACAGTACTTTAGTCAGTCAAATCTATTCTATTTCTAATAATTAGTTACAGTCGGCAATAAACTTCAATACATTAAAAACAAGCATTAGACTTAAAGCTAAATTTGTGAAGTATCCAAAGATCAGTCAGAAATTGATATGTTGTCTTTAATAGGAATAGATGAGAGGTAAAGATAAATTCCGCGTACTAACCATATTGATCTGAACAGTAGCGAAGAGAGCAAGTCGGTGGTGGAGGCAACTGATATATATAATGACCGCCACAATTCTTGATGTGAATAGTCTTTCTCCAGCGACAAGAATTTGAGTGCGATGAAAAGCAAACAGTACCATTGATGATGCCTTGACGAACTGAAAGAAGTATCGAAATGAGTCGACTAAATTTTATAGAATCAGACTGATGCAGTAGCTCCTTGCAACAATTAGAAATTCAATACTGCGAAAATAAAAAAAATTGTTTTAAAGAGAATGATTAATTAATGTACATTATAAGAACATAGAGAGCTGAAAGTTTCATAGCAAAATACGCTATGGTACGGTACATAGCAAAGGAAATAGCCTTCAATACGACGCATTATAATCTAGCTTAAAGAGCATTTTATCGATGATCATGTACCGAGAAGGATGTATTTCTTACAGCTATATTCAATGTGTGCCATTTTTCAGAAAAGAGTTTTACTACCTGTAGGATGAGCTGTTGCAAGCCACCCAGGTGAGCTTGCTCCACAATGAAACATACCGACTGGAGTAGTGGGCATCATTTGACTAAATTTGCCTCCATTAAATCGATACCACTTAGAAGAATTCTGCTCTAGTAATTCTCGGTCACAATACGAAGTCCTAACTAAATTTTGAACTCTTCTAGACTCATCCTTAACGTTTATGTAAGATATACACGGATCTAAGACGTAACAGCTGAGATGTTAATTAAAATACGCAATTGAGAATCAATCATTTTAGTAATAAAATCATACAGATTATTTGAAATGAGAGACAGTTACAACCTATACATGTTTGACCATCTGGTAATAATACGTAATCCTTATGACACGAGCAACGGTAGCTGCCAAAGGTATTCGTGCATTTAGACGCGCAGTTTGATATTTTTAGATCGCATTCATCAATGTCTACGGACAAATTATATAATTTTTCAATTTAAAAACTATGAATTTGGGTCTCGATATAATGTACCATATTACAGTATTATTTATGGTCAAATAGAACGAAAAAATTGATCTATTGCATACATTATTTTTTGTTTTACCTTGATCACAATTAACTCCAGTATAGCCTTTCTTACATAAACATTGATAGTTGAAGCCATTGGCTCGGCAAACTCCATGACCACATGGAGTACTTCGGCATGGATTAATTGCTGTAATCAATTAGCGTTTACGTCATATTTTAGTTTTTATGCCACCATGTATTTTCATATAGTCTAATGTATTGAACTATAAGGTCACGATTGATCTTTAATTGCTTGCTTTGTATTGCTATGAGTTGACTTAATAGTAATAACATCAGTGACTGATCGGCGCTACGAAACTCGAATCGGCAACCGACTTTGCGTGTAATAAATTATTGATTAAAAAAGTAGATTTTTACCGTTTTCACAATTTCGACCAGTATATCCAGCTGTACAGGTACAACTATATCCTTGACTAGTATGAGTACAGACACCACCATTAGCACAAGGATTTTTTGAAACGCAAATGGCTAGAAATGAATGCAAGAGGTGTTTAGATTTATAGTACATTATAATATGCAAGACTTGGATAATATCCAATCATTTTAATATTATCGATCTTAGTTCTTATTCAATATCCACTAATTCTGATATATGCTTAATAGATTGCACTTTGCCAGTCTTGATTGAACTGTAGAATACAAATTGTTAGATATAAAATATATACTACGACATCATACCTGAAGCTTTCGATAAAATTACCAGCAATGCCATTATCTAACAGAAAGAGATATTAGGGCTAAGATATTTAGAACACTACTAATATGCTTAATAGTAGTTACTATCTTCTCAAGCCTTTTATCTGCAATTGAGTTCTTGCAGTTATACCGATTATCAGAATATTACCAATATTTAAACGAGTAGGTATTAATGTAATTATCCCAAATCTTATCTCTTAGCTCACCCAGAAATGAAAAAGAATGCCATGAAACATCCTTGTTCGCATTGCCATATTTTTCAGTGGAGCAGTTGACTAGCTAAATTACTATTAGCCTTGTAATAGCACGAGTCGATTCCAAAAAATCATCTATGCAGTAAAGTTTTCAAAGCAAATGCTGTACTTTTGCAGTGTATTATAAAATTTATGTATTCTGATCATTATTAAAAAATGTATAATCTAAACATTTGCTCATTTTTTCCATGCCTAAGAGTAAACAATAAACTCCTTGCATCACGAGGATTAAATATGTTCATATTTATTAATTAATTATTGCAGCGATTGGAAAACAACTCATAGACATTTTAAATCCGAAATTAGTGACTTTGAATGTATATTACCTAGAAGTTAATTATTTAGTACTATAATTTATCACCACAGTTCTGTAGTATTATAGTATCTGGTGTTTGTATATTTTGGTACGATTCGATATTAATTACCCATACTGTGATATAATGAAATTGGCTAGATTACAGATGTACAAGTAAAGTGTTTTCAAAAAGGGCTACCGTTGGATTACGTATGATTGAATTATTGTGATGACTAATACTGACTCAAAAAATGTTTTTTCCATCGATCAATCATACTCACACATTAGATACAGTATGTTCGATATAATTAATTTCCGAGAAATGAACTGAAAGTATCTTATCGATATTGTATTGTTGGACCCAACTGTAAATAAACATTTGCTATAATTCCTTAGATAATTTTCTCTTTAGGGAGGCCAATACAATTGAGAAGATACATGTTAGAGTACACATTTTTAGATATTGCTGGAGGTATTTGTTTGTGAAATCAATAGCCGGAAGTATTATAATTCTGGAATGGCATTTCCCTTGCATATCTATTTACAGTTACGCATCATTGTACATTGCATTTTTGTAAACTAAGGGCGGTCTAAGGTCCATATTTTCAGGAGCCCAGGAAAATAAAAGTAATTACAATTACCCTCATTAAAAAAAATACCGATATCGGATAAATAGGGAAAACAATTACTCATTACATCATCCTACCATTTAGTTCTCTCAGTAAACAAGTATTAGTACGAAAGCTATTTTACCATTAAAGTGTTAAAATTGAGTATATCATTTGAAAATGCAATCTGTCGTCAATAATAACGAAGACAATGTTTAAGATGTTGATTATACCAATATTTTTCTCAATGCTTAAGTTTTCATATCTCTACAGTAAATACGCTTATAATAATGAAAACTGTTTTGCCTTCAAGTTTCTCCCTTCTCAATAAGAACGTCAATTTATCAACAATACACTGATTTGGTTAATATTAGCATTAATTAACTCCAATTTTCGCATCAGATTTATTTCAAAGTATTTTTAACATAAGTTCACAATGACAAGGCGTTAATTGATCTACACAAGTAATATCGATTCTGTCATGCCTAGAATTAATAAAATCCAGTAATTAATTACAATTATCAAAAAAATCGTTACGCTGCTTATACTCATGCATATAGTAGTTTATTATCGAATTAATACGCTTATTGTATAAAAAATGGATCATTACTTTCTGCTTCATGTAGTATTGCTTTACTTAAGCAAAATATATTTGAGAAGGTTTTTTAGCTTGCTACAATTCTCTATTAAAATTAAATCTAAGATTTTAAAATTCTAATATGATCTAATCATAGCATTTATAAATATATTTGATCTTGTGTAAGAAGCATATTTTAAAATTTTTACTATCAACTTACTAATCATAATTCCAATATATGTTAATATAGTCCTCATAAATTCACTGAAAAATCGTTTTATACCACTAGAGTTTTACCTTATATACCTCCTTCAACATCTACTTCGTAAATCGTAATCAGTATCAGTGTTCATTTACTAATTGGTATAGAGTAGAGTTATATTTCGATAAACGTAAAAAGCATAGGCTATAAAAAAGGAAGGTGGATCATCTAAAACACTATCATTTATTCCATAGATAACATCGTCCATATTAATTTGTCTTCATGATTCTTTATGCTGTACATCACGAATATCGCGTCTAGTCGTTGTTTAATTTCCATGTGTTATATGTCAAAGTAATGATTTCATTGATGTTAATCTATGCTATTTTGATGATAGTTATATATAATATGTGTGTAATGCATCGTCCTAATATAGATATTGATAAACTATTAGTCACGTGTTAAAAGTTATCCAGTTCATCTTAACCAGGGTCGATTTCTGTTTTTTAACAGTATTAGATTAATACGTTTACTATAGGATGTAAGCTTATGCTATATGATTTTGTATGGAAATGATTGCTTGTAAAAGTAATCGAAGTCTGTTTATCCCGTTTATCTTAACCGTTTTCGACTGATTATATGAGAGATGAAAATTGAATGCACTCTCACGGACAGACGGAACAATAAACGTAGTTTTAAAACTACTCTCTCGGTTGTGAGGGTTTATTGCATATCATAAGGATTTACTTAACTAACTCAGATTAAGAGTTAGAGGTCGCGAACCTATAGCAATAGTAAAAGACTATTACTCGGTCATTACAGTCAATAAGGCTTTAAAAGTATATGCCGTAGTACTGCATACTTATGCAATTGTCAATGAAAGAGAAAGAAAACAAAGTTTTATTATTACTAACTTAACAGATCAGATAACAGTGCATTGCATTGCAGTCAAGTGTTACTCCAAACTCAGATTGATTCTGCTCATTAATTCATTACTTAATAATTATAGATATAGTTTTAAAGTTTACCAAAGTTGCCGTCCGAGACAAATTCAATTTGCATGTCTAAATAGAATTAATCATAGATAAATTATATTCGCACACAAGATCACAGGAATTGTTAAAAATATCGTTTTTGCGCCACATCTTCGCAAAAATGGATATTTCATGTTATTCCGTGAGCTTGTACTGCTGTAATTATGGCTAAGTTCCCCTATTTCCTTAATTGATTCCAACGTTAATTTACTTTGGCTATAGTAGGATAAATACTTATTTTCAGAAACTAGTAGATTTGTATTTTTAGTTGAAGTTACGGCAATTTTTAGTGATTTAACTCATGCAGAAGCGTGCTGTAGAATAGACATAAAAAGTATCTAGTGCTAATATAATTAACTTTCAATTACGATAAGATATTGAAAAGAATTCGTACGGTTACTGTAGAGGATAAAAATTCAAATGACGCAAATATTTTCTCTATTTTTTCTACCTCAGTATCTACATAGAAATTTTATTCACATTTTATCTTGACTAGCTCTAATGCAATAATCAATCGTCGGATTACTTAGCTACAGTAATATCGAATGAATGAATAGAAGCTATTACTACAATTCAGATAGATATTTGCATGCAGTGCTGTTCAAAGTTGGTTACAAGATTTAGATTGCAAGCTTTTGTAAGACTGCAGATACCTGTTCAATAATAGCCTTTTGCACTTCGGTAAAGCGATTCGCGTAACAAAGTGAAGTTTGAAAGGAAACTGGAGCTCTTGTCATATCATTTGAGATATTTTATTGCTTCGAATGAGCATTCTTTTATTCCATTACTTTTACTTTCTTTAATATTTTATTTCGTAACTACCTCGCAATAATCGCTACGGTAATGGATTGAATTTCATGAGGAAGACAATGATAAGCTAACGCATTATTTTAGATATTTTCTATATGAGTAAGCAGCAATTACAGCTGTGATCAAGATTTAAATAAAAATAATATCGATATATCCTATTGTTGCTCCAATATTTTGTTTTGAATCATGAAAATGTGAGCGTTAATATGTACTACCGCACTTTCCGCAAAGCTATCGCTAACAGATCTTTTTGTAACAGTAACTAAGGTTTTAGTTGAATTATGAAAATGAGACTACATTCTTTCTTTAAAGCTATCGCTAATAAATCTTTTTAAATTAATTATACCTTACTCATCTGACTGCGGTAAAGAATATTTTCCTTTAGATTTGAATACAATTACAGCTCATAATCGCTAAGAAAAGTGCAAGTACGAAAATGAAATGAAAAGATCATTGGTATACAGCTATTAGTATACAGCCTTAGCACAGTCAGGCCATCGCATGTATCATTAGCTTGAATGTGAAACGGAATCACTCGTTGTTATCAAGCAAATTACTTTTACAACTAATGCAGGAGTACTACTACACACTACCATCTTATCTACTTGAAACAGTAGAATTTTAATCGATAACTATATCGGTAATAAAGTTACTCATGCAAATTTTAAGTACAGAAATTGATTTGAAATCAATTAAAATAGTAACATTCAAATGATTAAAAGTTTCAACATTAATCTTAGTATTGACCAATGTTACATTTACCAGTCCGCATTTTCCTTATTATGCATTTTACATTCCAACAACCACAGACCGGCCATGCTAAAAATGAAACACAGTACATGTTAACATTATACTTAGAGTTGATGATGCTATGAGAAATTCTTTTATGATATCTGAGTATGTACGAGAACTTTAATTCAACAAAATGGAGTGTTACAAGCCAATAAAATTGGTAAGGTATACTTTGCGTGAATTAATTTATTTATTAACTATCATGAGTGCTATTTCACTGCTAATTACCGATACTACTCAGTAATCGATGGTTTAAGAATCGTATAACATTGAATTATAATTGTCTCAACAAAGCCTATAGAGCGTTCTATGCTTACCACGTTCACATCTTAAGCCAAAGTAGCTGGACTTACACTGGCATTCTTCCCCTCGCCTATCAGCAATACATGTGCCTCCATTTTGGCAGGGATTAGGATTACACGCGCCTTAAAATTGGAAAAAATCTAAGTATTTATAGCTCGTCAACATCAAACTAAACGGAATATCGGAATAATAAGCATTAGTAGTAACAGCAATAATGCTGTCGCGTGTATAATATTATATAGTTACAGCTTGCTAAAAATGGGTTAAGTTCAAGTATTTATGGTTCGCTAAAGTAAAAGTAAACGGATTATCTCCAATAATACCTATAGCAATAACAGCAATAATACAATAACACGTATAATATTATATACGAATAGTTACAACTTGTTAAAAAAGATTAAAGACTCGGTGTCAATGCTTAGCAAGATCACCATCTAGTTTTCGCTATAATGTATTTACAATGACTCAAATTAACTGACTATTTTTATAAATGATCCAAATTTCGTTACACATCAAGGTATTTTATTATTTATTCCAGAATATCTTCAAGATACTGGGGTATATCATATACTGTAGCGTAAGAGTATTAGATACGCCAGTAGAATGGGTACGGTATGCTTTGAGTTGCTGAATTAAGCTTTCAGATACTTAATTATTATAATAATAATAAATCATTTAACCTTTACAATATGTTAATAATTCTTAAGAACTTTCAATTGTGAGGCAATTTTTCTATGATCTCCTTTTTTTTAATATACTCTTACGTTTTTGGCAATTTTGTCCAAAATAACCAGGATTACATCTGCAACGATAACCACGTCTATGGGCTACACATAAACCATATCCACAGGGATTAGGCTTACAAATTTCTAGTTAAAATAGTAAAAAATAAAGAATAAGATTGAAATTGCTGCAGCGGAAACTTACCCTATTTCGACTATTTTATCACAATTCAAAAACGCGGATCAACATTCGATATCACCTTAATTGGTGCTAGCAATAGCTTAAAATACACAATTTATTATAATATCATGAATTCCTGTAAAATGAGGCTATTTATACAAAATGTACTGGTGTAATGAACAATAATAATAACATCCGTTTGCTTATTAAGTAGCTTCATCGATTTGAACCTACAACATAATTCTCAGCTAGATTCCATGTAACTTATTTAGTACAGTATTCAAGCGAATCTAATTGCAAGATTTAGATATAACCTAACCAATTTCGCAGTAAACTCCTTTGAATCCAGGTTGGCAAAGGCATTGATAACCATCACGCGAAGGTAAGCATTTTCCGTTATTCCGGCAAAGCTTAGCTTTACAAGTTAATTTTTCTGATATAACGACGAAACATGTATCAAATCAAATTTTAGAAAATCGTAACACTTGCAAATACGTATGCTCTATAAAATTTAGGACAGTAAGTAAATGCAAAGTAGAATGACTACTCCTAAGCTTCTTTTAGTTTTATTAATATTTGTGATGGTTAAGATGGCATAAATTATCAAATAGATCATAGAACGATCATGATAGAAGTATAATCTGTCTGAATCAAAAATTGTCTCCATGGCAAAAATTTTAAATCGGACTGTAATACTAAGCTTTAAAATGAATAAGGCCACCGTAAACATTCAGTATTCTATAATCTCATCGTAGGTAATTATAGCTGTTATACAATCTCTTAAGATATATCTAATTTAACTTTAAAACTGATTTGTTAAATAAATTCTTCAGGAAATGATCACTTTATTCAATGTTAATATACAAATATTCAGAGACCAACTTTTTTCGCAATATAATCCCTGGAAACCACTTGGACATCGACATTTATAAAACCTTCCATAGATAGGTTCACATTTTCCGTTATTTTGGCAAGGATTTGCTTGGCAAACTCCTTTATTCAAGATATGTACAGTAGATTGAAATATGATGGTCAGCAAAAGGGCAGTTAATCAAGGAGCAATAATAACATGAATATGATTGATCTATTAATAGTAGAAACGATGAAAGCTAAAATCTATTGCTTGTTAAACTTCGATAGCCGTTTATGACTATATAGATGAGCCTGTCAAGGAAAAAAGCCTAGCAAAAGTCATACTATACTATATCTCATGGCTTATGGCATTTCTATAATTTTCATTTTCTGTGAACTTCCTGACTAGATATCAGCGGCTAAAAAGTATCCGCAGAGCAATATGAAAATTATCAGAATTGCCATTCAAATCTCATCATAGGTAAGATTCTGCTCTAAATACGCTAGCCATTAAAGCAGGTTCACGCCAGAAAAAATTTAATGAGATATAGCTACAGCGAATACTAATCGTAATGAATACTATATGATAGCACATTTTACAGTATTCCCTCAGATTAGCGATTCAAATTTGTAAAATTAAAGCCTTAGCCTTATATTCTGTAATGATGGAATTTAGCAGCATATCTGGATTAGTTCAGCAATAAATTTCTCGGCTAACATCTGGGAAATCATATCATCCAATGTGGCATTACATACATATATTTTATACTGTACATAGACTAACTGTCTTCGCAAAATTCGCCATAGAATCCAGTCTTACAACGACATTTATAGTAAGGTCCATGAATAGGGTCACAGGTTCCGCCATTCTTGCAAGGATTTATCTGGCAAACCTCTTCATTAATAAAGACGTGGAAATGAGGTTTCAAAGTCAGAAATTAAATGAGTAATATCAGTAATAGTTTAAGACTTTCATTAGCATTCGCCGTATTTCAGCGGCCACCATAGCCTAAACCTGAGAATGATACTGCTGTAGAGTCGTGAGCTTTATCCGTAAGAATACTATTCTGCTAGTTACTTTAGCTCTAAATAATGGAATTAAACTGTAAAACTGGATAAAAACTATCAGAAATTCAATACTTTACGAAGACTTCATAGGAAATCTCAGCTCTCAAGTCCACGATCGAAATATGGACTGATCACTGCCCAATGATCATTGTAAGTAGTTAAATCTTAGTTTCGCGTTCAATAACGTAGTGGCAGTATTTACGGAATGTGATCAAATTAACGGAATCAAATTCACTTGATTCTTCCCAATTATTATACTTAATAAGATGTTTTACATATTTGTGTAAACGTACTTTGCTGACAATGTGTGCCCATAAATCCAGAAGGACATTCACATCTATAATAAGGTCCATATGTGGGTTCGCAAATTCCGCTGTTTTTGCAAGGATTTATCTGGCAAACTCCTGTAATAATATTATCCAAATGAAATATTATTATAATTTATCAAGCTAACAAGTAATATTAGTAAGAGCTGGGTTAGTTTATTAGTAAATAAGTTACTGATTTCTACATTCTACACTTTTTATAAAGCATTAGATAGAAGTTCATGACAGTAATTGTTGGGAAAGATCGTCATCGCAAAGAAAAGTCTGCCATGGTACGCTATGCTTAGCCTTATAGTTGACGACTCTTAATAAGTTTACCCCTACTTGAATGAACAGCTATTGTTAGGAGGATGATGGAGCAATAAGTATATAAGGATAATCTTTTAACCCTAAAAATTTCTTAGGACTCAGGTGTTAACAAGTAAATTATTGTAAGTCGAGACGGTAGGTTAAAAACGACTGCTGAAGAATAAATACTTTTTGCTTCACTTCTGATATAACAAAATTTCATAATAGAAATTGACATAAAATTAAAAATATCCTCTTTTCATTAGTTATATGCCGCATTAAATTATAACTGTTGACTGTGTTACTGATAGGAATGTAGTATTAGCCTTTAAAGATGCATTTAAATTATCAATAGAACGAGTTCAGTCAGGGTACAGTATGCTTAGTCTTATAGCTGATGACGATTAATAAGTTTAACTCTATTTGAGTGGACAGCTATCGTTTTGTAAATGATGAAACAATAATGATCATGTAAGGATAAGCTTAAAACTCTCTAAAATACCTCATGGCTTAGGAGCGTATAAGTGAATTGAATTGAGACTTTAGAATCGGACACATGTGCTAGACAATTAAAGTTATTTCACATCTAATATAATAGAATCTCGTATTAGAAATTGACTCAAAATTGAAAATATGCTCCTTCTCTTGGCTATATCCGGTGTGAAATATAAGTTTGTATCCGTCGACTTAATTAAACACGGTAATGTACAGGTAGTCTTTAGCTATGGAACTATATTTATTAAAGTTTTGGTTTGATTCTCTCAATTAGCGATAAATTTGCTACCGCTGACTCATCGAACCCCTCTTTTAAAATTGGTTACATTCTTTGGTCCAAGACTATTAAATATTAATAATCTAAATTAAATTCTTTTACTGACTATAATCTTAAAAGGCAAAAGAAGACGCTAACTCATCCAACCGTTTTACAGTTGGTTAAATTTGTTGACCCAAGACTACTAAAGTATTAATAATGCAAAACAAAATTCCGTCATTGACTGTGATCTTAATAGGTAGAAGGAGAAACTGAGGTAAATATTACTATCAAACGATTTGAAACTTTGAGATATCGTAGCGGATCGACTAAAAAATGTCATAGTAATGATTAAAGTGAAACCGACAATATTTTGTATAGATTACGGTCATAATATGAAAATGGAATCTCTAATATTTCACTTCACTTCATAGCATAATAGTAATGTTTATATATGTGCTTAAATCATTCTAAAAAGGAATTTTACTTGAAATCGTTCAGAATGAGTTCATCTAACTAGATATGTCCAAATTACTAACGCTTTTCACAATGGGATCCATAGTATCCAGAATGGCAACGGCATTTGTAATAACTTCCGTATGTGGGCTCGCATTCTCCACTATTCTTGCAAGGATTTGTTCGGCAAACATCTACATTAATGAATATTAGTTCAAAATTTTACCGGTAGTAAAATTAAAAACACCTAAAAGATTTTGATTGCTTTGTTATAGAAAACAAATTGCCAGTTAATACTTAGGGTTTCTAGAATATTAGATACCGTAGTTATTGTAAGACCTACGGCTTAATAAAATAACATTTTAATGAGCAAGCCAATAGCAAGCTAATATTGTGCAATAGCTTGCTTTTGAATGTTCAATCTTTCAATATTTGATTTGTATATTAAACAGTGACGGATTAATTATGAGAGAGTGATGAAAAGATTATTAAATAGCTGCTAATTTACTCACGATTTTGGCAGTTGTTCCCGTAGTATCCGTTCTTACAAAGGCAACGATAACCAGGTTGTAATGACTGACATTGGCCATCATTTTGACAAGGATTGGAGTGGCAACCATAAGCTATCAGAATAGTAATAAATTTAATTTTATGTAAGAGAAAAGAATATGAAAATAAAACATTAGCAAATTATCTTTCAATTATATTGTCTTAGTCTAACAAGATTGACATTCTCTTCCATAAAATCCTGCTGAGCAATTGCAATAATATCCATAGTTACGAAGTTCACATTGGCCATTATTACATGGACTAGGATTACAATAGTCTAGCATTGTGAGAAGAAATTGTTAGACATGTGATATACTCATATACTAGAATTCTAAGAGGTAACATCTAAGATACAGCTAAAGCTCGAAATAAGGTTATATGTATAGCAGCTGGCTAAAATGCATATTATTAAGCTTAGCTCAGGGCCGATAAGCTTTGACTAGGATCGCCTGGTGAAGACAGGGACTACTAAAAGAAGAAAGAAACGGGACTCCCAACGGCTGTTGACTATACTAAAAATTAGCTGCTAGGTTGGTTTTGTGCAGTATGGTATACGTTTTCATTCGTATCGTATAGTAGAATGGCCGGAAAAATGATAAGCCTCATCATTATTTGCACTGACAGCCGCTGACAGTCTCGTTTCTTTCTTATTTTGTAGTCCTTGGTGAAGACTTTCCTTACACGACATGGATATCATTGCTATGATCAAATTTATATACCAGTAATACCTTTGTGTACTTTATAATATAAAAATAAGCTATACAGTAATCTACTAAAATTTGTTCAAGATTTGCTAATGTTGAATCTTGACCATTTAAAGTTGATATTAACGCAATGAAATCCGCCGTAATTAAATCCAAAACTGCTTTTAAATTGCAGTATGGAATTATCACTTCCAAAGTTACTTTTAAATTGTAATATTAAAGTATTACAACTAAAATTACTTTTTACAAGGTTAAATTGCATATTAAAGTATAATATTCAAGACTGCTTTTAAATTATAATATTGAAGTATTACAACCAAAATTAACTTGTATTATATTCGTTATGCGACAAGCTATTTATAAAAGGCCTTCAATCTGTATAATCTGTTACTCTATCAAACACTGCTGTAAAGTCACACAATCCGGCTGACGACTAGAAATATACGCATAAATTTATAATTCAAATTATTGAAGTAAGATCTAACTTACTTTGATTACAAAGTCTGCCATAGTATCCTGGATTGCAAAGGCAGCCATAACCGTTAATATGCTCGATACATTGACCATTTTGACAAGGATTTGGTTTGCAATGATTCACTGATTTTAGTTTCAGGAAGACATTGATATTTAGTTCTATTCGTATTTATACGTTACGAGTAATTAAAGCATTTCTAGTTCAGATTGGAATACGTTAACTCTTAATTTCGGTAGGCATTATATCCTAGTCGCTGCTAATGTTAATGCATTAACCAGGTAAATAGCGATTAAAATGGTGATTAACTGTTAAATTAGATAGAGTGACTGTAAACATGAAATAACGCCATAGTCTACACTGGAAAATGTCCGTGTTAATTTTGTTCGTCGATAAGTAATATCGCAACTGTATTAGTTACATTATGTTCTATCTGCGAGCAGATAGCTACTGTATACTCCAACTATAATCATAGGAGAATCTATCAATTTTAAGAATCTGCCCATATTGCCAATCGAACTGTCTAGTATCTGGATTAGAGTACTAATCTGTTACTGGATAGTCATCGCAGTATAAGTTATTGACTAGATTCGACGTATACTATTTTGATGGTGATACATACTGTTGTTGTGTAGTAGGACTTTTTTGAAAACTTATATATAACATACTATTTATAGATATCATAACGATCCGACTATTAACTTAGAAAGTGCAACTACAAATCTCTAAAACTTCAGTAAATTGACTACTGGTAAATAGAATTTCTTATGATATATTAAAAATATACAAAAGAAGACCAACATACCGTACTGACAGTATCCTCCGTAAAATCCTTCTCTGCATTTGCATTTGTAGGTATTTTTATTGACGACGCAAAGCCCGTTTTTGCACTTATTATTGGAGCAGCGATCTAAGGCACAAATAAGACATTGAAGATGTGGGTCTTTTGTGATTATTTAAATTTTCTAAATTAAATTCGAGAGATATCTTGCTGCTATTAGAAATCTAAAGGAGATAATTAATCTACCTAGTTGACAGTATTTGCCATGATATCCATCTTGGCAGCTGCATGTATATCCATATTTGTTGGAGACACAAATTCCATTTACACACCGGTTATTAGAGCAATAATCTAAAAACATCATAACGAAATGGAAATCCATTTAGGGCTTGTTTGATTATTATGAATTAAATCACTACAAATCTTAGTTACATATACGAGCATAATCTATGGATGATCCTCAACACACCGATACTAAATTGGCAGTATTCGCCATTATATCCATTCTCGCATTTACATGTATAACCATTTTTTTTGGTAAGGCAATGTCCATTTTTGCACTGATTGTTGGAGCAATGATCTAAATTGTTAATAAAAAATTTCAGATAGCTTTAGAAATTATTTGAATATTTTAAATTGAATAATAGGGAGCTCTTCGTGTTTAGAAAAATCTATAGGAGATAGTTAAAATACCTAATTGACAATATTTGCCATGATATCCTTCTTTGCAATCACATTGGTAACCATTATCATTTGCAGTGCAGCGTCCATGCATACACTTGTTATTTAAGCAATGATCTATAGCTTGAATAATTTCAGAATAAAGCATTTGAAATATCTTTAGATATTATCGCTTTAAGTTGAGTTAAATTTAGTTTTTTTGATAGCTAAAATCTATCAACAAAAGTCATCGAATCAGGCTGGCATAGGATGATCATTGCATACAGATTATGCCCATTTTGACTTTCAATTGTTCGCATTAAATCTTACCTCCTTCTATTTTACTGCAATAGTCTAAGTAACAAGCCGATAGTTGATCCAGTTTGTACGAAACAGTACTAGAACAGCTTCGAATTCTAGTCGATACCGCAAATGAACATTCCTCTAGCCCAAAATGGAAGCAAATTCTTCCTATCTTATGATTGGGATTGCCTTCATATTAATTAATTTAAACATATCGTACAATTAAATCATCTGATATCCTATTAAAGTATATATCTGTTAAAATATAAGGCTTTATTAGTATTGTTACTTAACCAATGCAAGAAAGAGAAGTTTAGCTTAATTCTATCACATTTTCGTTACTTGCTCGAAACATTAATACTGCTGTATTAGAAATTGCTATTGATTGCAATAGATTATCTAGCTATTTCTAAAATTTCAAATTGATTGGTCCTGCATAACTTTTATAATCCATAATGTATTTCTGTCATTTAAATTTCTATTAACTATGCTAATCTGGGGCATTTACGATGACCCACCGTATTACGGTAATTTAAAGTTCTAACATTAGCCTCTATAAATAAATAGCTTACTATCGTGTGTAATGTTAATCCATTTGGCAATGACTGTACAATTTGGCTGACGATTGCTTTGATACCAGCGGATTGGATTTTGATTTGCGTTAGAAACAGATTGACAATGCTGTTGCATTTTACTCAATCTAAAAAAATTAGGTTTTGTTGTCAAGGAATTTCTAAACTTGATTCCATTGGTGGCACATGGATCTGTCAATCATAATTATTGGTAAGACATTTAAAGTCAGTATTACAGGATTTCAATTATTAGGATCCATTTGAAAGAATAAATATTGCAAACGCATAGCACATCTTGTAGCANAATAAATAAAACTGGAGACAAATCGTTGGCTTTCCAATTGGTGTCAATGCTAATTATTTTGCTCTTCCTACTTGAACATGTATGGTTATTAATATCAAGCTCCTGTCCAACTGGACAACTACAATAATAGCCATGAAGGATGTTGTGGCACTTATATTGACATCCACCTTTGTTATGCCAGCATTCGTTAATGTCTAATTTAAGATGAGATAATTTGTTGAGTTATAGTACAATCAAACGAAATAGACGGGCGCAAAGGAGTTTTCAGTAACAGTTTGACTGAAAATTAAATTTAAATTCATAGCCTGTCGTTCCCTTTATCATGCAAATTATTTTACCTGCATTACATCGTTTTCCAGTTATTCCTGGTAAACATTTACATGTATATCCATTTATGCCTTCGATACAGCTTCCTTTAATGCATGGATTAGAAGCGCATTCCTTAATGTCTAAAAAAATGGATAGAATTTTTAGATTCATAATTAAAAATTTCTCTAGCCAAATTACAGCAGGTTCATGTAAGTAAATATTTTTTTCTGTCACTTTTAATTGATGTTCTTACTATTATCTACTGAAATACATTCGACTCATTATTAACTAACACCTTGTTCCAAGTGAGCATTCAGCTGAATGATTTCAAAAGTTATTTTATAGAACTTAGTAATCAGTAATGAAGTTTTTACCATGTTCGCAGTGAGTTCCCTGAAATCCTGCTTCACAATTACAGCGAAATCCGGCTATAGTAGATCGGCAACTACCACTTATGCAAGGATTAGGTTCACAATAGTCTATAAATATACCGTATTGCAAAGATTATTTACCAACAGCGTTATTATATGTTTGGCATAACGTACAGCATGACTTTTAATAATAGATCTCTACGACTTTAAATTCGAAAAATATGAGTAAAATCATTAAATATGAACTTTGTACTCAAACGAGTACAAATACAGTACATACTAAATTGCTTAATTTGTGCAACTTTAAAAATTATGCTAACATACTAATTGGCATCTAAGACAGCAACTGATAGTGTACCTTACAGAAATCTTACCTTAACGCAAAATTTTAAGATAGTCCTCTAAAATACTACAAGAAATCGATGCCTTAGACTGAACAGAAGTACGTATAGACAAGAGATGCTTACCATATCGATCTGAACAGTAACGAAGATGACATGTCGGTGGTACAGGTAAATGATAAACATAATAGCTACCACAATTTTTGATATGTATTGTATTTTTCCAGCGACAAGAATTGGAATACCATGTAAAACAAATCGTACCATTCACAATGCCTTGATGAACTGGTAAAATTAATACGAGGGAATTAATTTCATCAATTTTTATCCTTTTAAAATAAGTGAGAACCTACTTACATAGCTATCAACTGTATGGAACTGAAAACACTATCTCAAATTCTAATCAAAACTCAAAGCAATAGTTGTAATGTTTATTTTACAATGAAATAAAATAAAAAAAAGAGATACATTAATACTAAATCAGCATTAGCAAAGTATCTAGAACTGATATTTGTAAAACAAATGCTTTATTTCAGATAAGGAATACCGTTTGTAAATTTAAGTTAGTACGGTATAGTATATAACCCACGCATGAACATTATATATATATACCCGATGTAGTTAACTTAAAGTCTATTTATGATTTACTTAACCTGTATAAATAATCTATTCGAAATTTTTACCTGTAGGATGAGTTGTTGAAAGCCATCCAGGTGAGAGAGTTCCACAATGTGACATGCTAACCTTAGTAGAAGTCATCATTTGACTATATTTGCCTCCATTAAATCGATACCAGGTTGACTGATTTTGTTTTAATATTTCACGATCACAACTGAAACCACGACGTAAATTTTTAACACTTCTTGTATTATCCTTGATATTCGTGTAGAATATGCATGGATCTAAAATCCAGGTATAAGAAACAAATTCGAAATTGAATTCCTTAATTTTTTTCGCAATAAAATAATTTGTAAAAAGACTAGAAATATTACCTACACACGTTAGACCATCCGACAGCAATACTCGTCCTCCCTCACATAAGCAACGGTAGCTGCCATTTGTGTTAATACATTTGTCTGCACATTTTGAAATTTTAAGCTTGCATTCATTGATATCTAGAAAAGAATTATGACAGCAACAACGTTTCGAATAAAGATATTGACAATCTTCATTGCGGATAGTATCATTTAATAAAAACTATAACTAAAGAACACGTATACGAAATCTTATTTTCCATGTATATTGCCACATACCCTGGTCACAATTATTTCCGGTGTAGCCTTTCCTGCATAAACATTGATAGGTGAAATCACGGGCTTGACAAAATCCATGGCGACATGGATTACTTTGGCATGGGCTAATCGCTTTATAGTTTGTTAATGAAGCAATATGTCAGTCTTTCTGTTGTTACGAATTTACTCAATAGTAACTATATAATACATTAATTAACCAGTACTATGAAAGTTCATTACGGCATCAATTTAACTAATATCAAAGAGCGTAAAACGCTATTATCTTACGATATTGGCAATTTTGACCAGTATAGCCTACTATACAGGTACAAGCATATCCTAAGCTAGTTTGAGTACAGGTACCATGATGACCGCAAGGCTTAGAATCGCAATAGTCTAGCAGTAGGTATTAGAAGCATATTAATATTATCCTACAATGTTTTGCATGTGCTACTAATGGCAGTATAGGAAATTATTACATAAAATTGTTGAAGAACTGAAAATACTATGAATAGATATCATACGATAATTATCAAGGTCCTACAAAAGGAACCGAAGTAAGACTTTTATTGGCAATCATCATTTCAATAAATATTTAATGGAAGCAGTACCTGATGCCTTAGATGATATTGGCAGTAAAGCTATAATCTAAGAGAAGGACGCATTAGTATTAAAGACTCATAATACTGGCATTAAATATCAAGAAACGCATTTAATGTATCACGCTAATGTCTTTAATGTCTCTGCTTAAGAAAAAAATGTTTAATCCCGAGGGTATAGAGCGTTTGAGGGGATATCATAGTACCGGTCATTTTTGCCAATAATATTTAAATGAAGCCGATATTTGACACAGTAATACATATTAGCAAATTTGTAGAAGTACTATTAGATTTACTGCTAAACATACACTCCATATTATTACTAAAGTTGATCTACTCTCTCTCCAACATCAGAATTGAGTATTAACTTAGTGTATAATGAGTGGCAATTTTTTCAGAGATATTTTCAGAGTTTTATCTTTCTTACCATCAGAAATTGGAGTTTATTGATCAGCATATCAGCATACTACATGCAGCAGCGGTTAATTTGGCAACAATTGAGACTGTGAAACCACGTATTTAATTTCGCATATAAAAATTGTACTTGGGGCTCTAATACGAGTCTGTAGATAATGCACTGTGATCGATCACAACGGGCAATTCAAAAAATATCTTCACGTCACTATAGTTGAACAGTATAATATACTTTACAGTTACTGCAAAAGAGACAAATTAGTTATTTTATAGATAACATAAACATAACTTTTAGCTCATTGCATCACAATATTATCAGATCAGTAATACGTTACGGACTGCAACGATCACAAAAGATTAATTGCATACATGAGGCCGTTGAAGCTGATCCACACGGCTAATACTTTGTGCATTGCTTGGATAGTTTTTATTTACTTAGTCTTAAATCTTACCCGGTTTATTATAATACCTTACAATTTTATTTACATGAGCATTTGATGGGCGGAGATGATAAGAAGCAAATACTTTAAACGTAAGCATCAATAATATTTAGAAAATTCTCCTAATATTTATCGCGATGTCTTATAATTTATTTTTAGTCCCAATGGGCAATCTTGATCTTTTCCCGCCCTTTATTAGAAGAATTTATCAGGGTAAACTGATTGGATTAATTTTTTGTGGCCTTTTAATAAATGCTTTAATGGATTTCTTTAAGGTATCCGAAAATAAAATTTACCATCTCGGTAATAATTATAATCTTATTTTTGTATTCAGTATTTTTTAAAAGTAAAATATAAATCTTTGAGAATTTCTGACTAAGGATCAAAATAAAGGGTCATAAATAGAGCAAATTGAAGGATATATCAATCCTAGCCAAACGATATTTTTAAATTCTAAGTTTAATATTGACCATTACGATTCTGTTGGTTAAAAATATGAGTAATCGTAAAGCGGCCAGTTTTGTCATCTTGACTACTCTATAACCGCCGATGCCGGATTTCAAGATTAAGAATATTTCACAGCTATAGATTTGTATAGAATTTTTAGTCATAATCAACTAGCAAGGTAAAATAGGAATTCTCAAACTTTGTACCGATAAGTTTATTTTGATATAGATCATGCTAAGGAAATTTATAAAAATTACAAATTTTAAACTTAATACTACTTTGTAGCCAATCTTTTAGCAAATACAGCAATGGAAATTATTAAGCAGGTTATGAAAATATGGATAATTAATGCATTCGGAAGATTGTAAATGGTGAGATATTATTATAGCAGCATGTTAAGTTAAAAGTAGCGTTTTAAAACCGAGAGTAGAAATCATTCATCTCCTTCAATTACAATTTTACAATATTTTAAATTTAGTAAACTTTATCAATTTTACGGAGCCTGTCATCATCGTAAATTCAATCCTATTAATAGAATTAGCTAATATCTCCCATATGTTAAAAGTTATCGGAAACAATACTAATAACTTTTATAAATTAGTGTCAAGTATGATGGAAATACGATCTAAAAACTAGATTTCAATTGAAAGATAGTGTTAAAAACAACGATCTGCGTAGTTAATGATATTGGTGAATGATTTAGTTTGTCAAAGTATCAGGTATATAACGGAATAGATCAAGTTAATATTACAGCTGTAGCACATCTAGACTTTCACCAAGATAAACCATAGCAGTTCTATGCAGTTTTCTCGTTAGAAGCAGTGCACAATTCAGTATATAACATATCCATATCATCTATATAGTACTACATACAACAAGAAATGTATGTTGCATGTTTTACACGGTAAATCAGTGTTATGTAAACAAGAACAACAACTACGATAATCTTCATTTGCTTATTTTTTGCAATTCATATAATATTCTTTGGTTATTAATAGAAATTTTGAATTTAGATTCAATACTAGCCACTATTACGCAGTCTACCGTTTCTTACTTTGGCTACTTCACCTATAGTATAACAGAAGCAAAAGAGCTAAACTTAAGAGTTATTCCTTAAGAGTTCAACCATAAGAGTTAAGCCTTAAGAGCTATTCCTATTTCTATCCGTCGTAATTGGTTGAAATTAACATCATGCTTTACTACGTCATTATTCTGCTATATCTGTTTAAATGCAATGTAAAAGTACCATTTTAGTATGAATAAATTAATAAAAATATCAGGTACTTATTATTAGATATCTTCAAGCAGCTAATTTTATGTCGCTATGGCTAATTTTATCTACTCTCTATAGATAAAAACATCATAGTGAATGCAGCAATAGTTGCGCGTGTATTTCTCTGAATTTTTCACTGTCAAATAAGCGTAACTATTAAATCTTAATATGAGATGATCTTATTATGCGTAACTGTGTGAAATTCATAAAACTTATTTTATTGTCAATATAAGTACTGTAGGTATATAATACATCAACTATCTTCGTGTGGCTAGCTGTCCCTTGCCTAGTTTAACTTATTTATTTTACAATGGATAAAAGTGCAATGAAGCAGTTTGTTATTAAGTGTAGATATTGCATACGCTGCAACATCTGCCTAATTATAATTTTCTTACATCAGTACCATCTCAAAACATGCGTGATAGTGCCGCTGTTATCGTAGTATTATCAAAAATTAACCAATACTTGGTATCGATTTTCTGCTGGAAATGTAAGCCAACAGATAGAAATTAAATGCATCAAGGGTATAGAAAGTGCTCTACGTTAGAAATTAGGTGGATGCGAGACAGTCATTCCAACGGTATCGACATGCAAACGTTACTTCTTAATAAAAGCAAAAGCCGTAATTATTTTTAAAGCTCTCAAAAAGTAATTAAATTATGTTAAGCTTGCCTCTATTTATGAATGTGAAGGACATTGACCTTATTTCAATGCTCTTTTATATATGTTCTGTAGTGTATTTAGAATATACTGTAACTATATTCTACTCTTAAATATAGACATGTTGTATTGCTCTTATATTTAGACAGATCTACAGTCCTCTTACTCTACATTCATATATAGACTACTGTATTTAGTTATTACGGTACTCGCTGTTTTCTACAATCATCTGCTATTTTGTAACCCCACAATCCTATTCTCTGCATGTGCTCTATCTTTAAAACTATAAATACCGGCGATTTCTACCTCAGAGTTCATTAGCCTCTCAGTTAGTCTTCTAGTTAGTCTCTCACAGTCTAATACTTCTACTCGTTACTCACGACAGCTTGCACGCTGATCTACCGTAACTACCTCACTGTACTTCACATTACTAACCTACAATAAAGCATAACTTTTATAAACCCTTTGTTGTAATAATTGTAAATGGCGACTAAATCTCAATCCTCTGAGATATCGAACCCTCCATCACATGTTCCATAACTAAAATATATTCTTCTTGGTATCTACACCCTGCTAGTATCCGATCTTGTGGTTAATGGAATCGTTTATTTTGACCTTAATGGTCAATATTGCATTCTAAATTTTATAATGCTAGTCAACAGATTTCAATATAAAGTTTAGCACTGCCTAACGGGATAACTTCAGTTTATTTTCATAAATAAATATATTTGGTATTACTAGATAGAATTATCTTCTAATTTATTTACCATCGCAATACATGGACTAGAATAGGCCAATCTAGGCAATATTTCTTCGCAGAGAAATCATATGTTTTAGTAAAAAGCTTTCCTGTATTACCAAAAAAAGTCCTAACCGGAACTTTAATAATTAAGATGCTCATTTGCTAAGCAAATCTCAAAATTGATCATAGCTTTATTTTGAAGGGTTCTTACTCTCGGTAAAGAATACGGCACCATCTGCACTTCAAAATGGAATAGACTGTCGATATTTTAGCTCATGAAAATATGTTTACAGCGGATATGCTACTACGTTGTGTGTCTTGTAGAGATGAACGCATCTACAATTAGCGTCCAGGTAAGGTGGTATATAAGAAATATTTGTACTGGTAAAGTCTGTGACAAAGAATTCAGGGCGCGATTAAGAACGTACCTTGCTTCTACTGCAGCTTTTGCATATGAATTTACTATTTATTCACATTTTTAGCTTAATTAACTTAATAGGAGTAATCAATTTTCAGACTATGCCGCTATAGAACTTCGACGGTAGAGTACTAAAGATGATATCGATATAAACTACCGCCATCTTTGGGGTGTCGTTTCCAAAATAGAATACATACATTTCTTAGCTTCAATTTTACTATTTGCTATGATTACATATCAATAACAGCTTCATATTCGATTTGCAAACAATTACGATAATATCCTATCTTATAATTTAGAGGAGTGTCCAAATGAGTATTTTGTTTACGTTTTTAATATTTATGACATCATCTTATTCTTCGATTATGTAGAAATAACAGTTTGTAATTATGTTTTAGCCAAAAAATACTGAAATTATATAATATCACATTTTGGCTATCATGGAAAGACATCATAATGTATTACTTTCTATGAAACTATGCAAGGAATTACCATTCTTAAAAGTGATATCTAAGACTGCTACTTAATGCATTTTTCTTTACTGCTACATGTAATTACATAATTGTGATCGCTCAAAAATAGTTCTAGTATAAAGGATGAAATCAATAAAGGAGACTATATATCGCAATAACACTGCTGTACTATAGACTTTGGGAGCCAAAGCAATGAATAATATCAGATATTCTAATTAACTAAATTTTTTTTCTAATCTAAGCAACATTGAACTAACATGTCTACCATAATTACTATTTTCAAGTTCATAATTTTTTTATTAACAACGTTGAAAATAACGTTGAAAATAACGAGGATGTTGACTATTTGATTAATTAACATATCCTAATATTTAATCCAGCTCCCAGCCGTCATAATGATATTGCCTATGCTTTATTTTCACAATGTCCCCCATAAAATCCATGCTGGCAGCGACATCTGTAATAAGCTCCTTGCAGGGGTACACATTTTCCACCATTCTTGCACGGCTTTGTTTGACAAACTCCTTTATCGCAGATACATAGAGGAAACAGGACGGTTAGTGAAGTAAAAGTTAGAAGATATCACTGGAATAAATTAGAATGATAATGGCATTAATTAAACCTGGAAAGCTTCCAAACCGATTTAATTCTTTATTACCTCATTAATGATACTTTAAAACTTTTTCGATAGATAGTGAATAAAATGATACTGAAGATCTTTAGCTATATAAAAATATCAAAGATCTACACCGTACTATCTCGATATTAAAGTATTTATTATTTTAAGACATTGTCAAAAGCGAAAACTGACGATCCTCCACTCAGATAAATGGTACAACATTTAAAATTAAAAACTTCTTGTCACATATAGTAATAGTTTGGTAAGAAGCGTATCTTATTTAATTTAAAAAAATTTCTCTATTAAAGCCTTCAAGATTATATCATCTGTAGGATGATTCCATATAAACTAACTATATTCACAATGGCTTCCATAGAATCCAGACTGGCAGCGACATTTATAATATGCTCCACCTGCAGGCTCGCAAGCTCCACTATTTTCGCAAGGATTTGTTTGGCAAACCCCTTCATTAAAATTAGATATATAAAATGTTATAATTGGCAAAGTTGTAAGACTATTCTTCAAAGTATTATAAGGGTACCAAAGGTGTGCTATGGTTTGCCTTATAGTTTTATGATCTTTACCATTCGTCAAGTTCATGAAAGTAGTTATAGTTTTGTAAATCATGAAATGATGACGATATGAACATCATTGAAACATACATTAAACATGCCTACGATTAAGATTCTATGAAGTTAAGATAAGATGCTAAATCTAGGCGCATTATAGAAATAGTTAGTGCTCCACTTTCACACTCTTGATTTATTTAATATTTCGTAATAGTATATGAAGTGAAAACTGTCATTGTTCGCTTTTAATTAGCTATATCGTGAGTTAAATCAAAGTCTTAAGGGTATATATGTATATTGCAATGGTAGTATCGATGAATGCTGCTAATCTAAATTGATGTATGAACGAACTTTTTCATGTAATATTTTTCTAGATAATCACTTAAAAGAATAATTACGGATAAACTAACTATAATCGCAAAAGCTCCCATAAAATCCGGACTGGCAGCGACATCTATAAGAAGTTCCACCCGCAGGTTGGCAAACTCCGTTATTCTTGCATGGATTTGTCTGACAAACTCCTTTATTTGAAATGTTAAAAATTAAATGCTATAGTCAGTAAATTTACAGGGCAATACAATTTATGAGTTTAATGACTCTCAATAAGCAAATGGAAGATTATTGCTATTTCTAAAATATTCGATAAATGCCTATAGCAACCGTTTACTAACTCATCAAGGTACTATATTTGTCATATAATCTGCTATTTTTCTAATAAAAGTTGAATTTAAGCTGGTAGCGATAGTATAATAAATCATATATCGATAATGATATGTATATTATTTATTCATCAATTTAGTCAATAAGTAACAAAGATTTCTTTTCAACCCTTGCATTTTGATTTGTTACAAATTATATGATATTTGAGATGAAAACAGACAATACGTGTATACTTTTCAGATCAATTACTGTGCACTATGTGTCCAACCCAAATATCGGCACAATATGAGGCAAAAGCTATGCTTTAGATATATCGTAAATTGAATCTAAATCGCTATAGAATTAATTTTTCACTTGATAATTCGAGATTATATCACATTATTGTTTATTGTACATTTACGTAAACTAACTATTTTCACAATGGATTCCATAAAATCCAGACTGGCAGTGGCATCTGTAAGAAGCTCCTTGCAAAGGCTCGCATCTTCCTTTGTTTTGGCAATCATTTGGTACGCAAATTTCTGCGTTCAAATTATTTAATATTAGGCAACATTGTCAGCAAAGAAAGACAGCAATTACCATTACGAGGTTAATTAATTCTGTTTAATTTTACTGTTAATAATTAGCTGTCGCCATTTAAAAATATCTGATCATAGCTTATAGTTGTTATAATTTAAGAAGTTAAATTTCTTGAGATTATATCATCCATTACAATATTTACGTATGTGAACTAACCTTTTTCACAATGGCCTCCATAGAATCCATCTTGGCAGCGGCAACTATAATAGCTTCCATGTCTGGGTTCGCATGTCCCGTTATTCTGGCAACGATTTACTTGGCAAACTCCTTCATTTGTTACGGGCAGTTAAAAATCGATATTGATATACCGCCAGTATTAATTTTTGTCTACATAACTACACACATATATGTAAAACATTATACTCCTAAACTTTAGAAATACTAGTATGAGCTTGATTAATGTATTGGTTAGTAATTAAACAAATAATATTTTCTATTCTAAAATATTTGATCTTGGCTTATTGCTATTAAGGTTTAGTAGCTAAATTTTCAAGATCGCACCATTTAGATATTTATGTACGTGAACTAACTTTTATCACAGTATTTTCCATAGAATCCGTCCGGGCAGCGACATCTGTAATAAGATCCCTGCAACGGTTCGCATCTTCCATTATTTTGGCATTTATTCTTTTCGCAAATTGCTTCATTAAAATATATAAACAGAAATCATTATAGCTAGTTAACTTAGGAATATTAGTATGAGCTTGATTAATGCATTGGTATGCAATTTGATAATAAACATCTCTGCTCTAAAATGTTTCGTCACGGTTTATAGCTGTTATGATTTATTAAGTTAAATTTTTCGAGATCGAATCAATGAATACGATATACTGTATATATTCGTATACGGAAACTAACTCTTTTCACAATGACTTCCAAAGAATCCAGACTTGC
This sequence comes from Trichoplax adhaerens, assembly GCF_000150275.1. Taxonomy (NCBI): domain Eukaryota; kingdom Metazoa; phylum Placozoa; class Uniplacotomia; order Trichoplacea; family Trichoplacidae; genus Trichoplax; species Trichoplax adhaerens. The sequence continues at coordinate 2,565,670 of NW_002060945.1, read as the reverse complement.
AGCGACATTTATAATAATTTCCACCTACAGGTTCGCATGTCCCGTTGTTCAGGCAACGGTTTACTTGGCAAACTCCTTCATTAATAAGCATACACATGAAATTTTACAGTCAACAAGAGACCAGTGCCGGTATTATCTTCATCAATTTGTTAATAAAAACTGAATGATGTACTATAATGTTCACTCTGTATTGAAATGATTGATTATTTATTGTTACAATTATGATTCCTTGATAAGCTATCTTTCGAAATTTTGTTATCTAATACTGCATTTACGGAGAAACTAACTATATTCGCAATGTCCTCCATAGAATCCAGATTTACAGCGACATCTATAACGAGATCCGTATACGGGTTCGCATGTTCCATTATTCTCACACTCGTTAGTATCGCAAACTCCTTCATTAAAGATAGACAGATAGGTTATTAAAATTATTTCTCAAATCTAAATTCTTTAAATAACGAGTAAATTGAATACTTTGTCAGCATTTTAGAGCTGATAAATCTCATTATTCTTAATGGAATGTCTAAATTCATTTAAAGTTTAATATCTGTATACTTATTTTGGTATAATAAAAGTTAGTGACAAATGAACAGCAAACCGTATTGGCAAAAGCCGCCATAATATCCATCTGTGCAGTTGCATTTATATCCCCAATTGACCGAAACACAACGTCCATTCTCACATTGATTCTTGGAACAGTGATCTAAAATACGCAGCGATTAGTCATAATGTCAATAGAAATTATTTGATTTTCCTAAACTGCAAACAGAGATCGTTCCATGTTGCTAAAAGCCTATAAAAGATCGTCGATTTACCTAATTCACAGTAGTTGCCATAATATCCTTCTTTGCACTTGCACGTGTAACCATCTTTACTCGCAATGCAAAGTCCATTTAAACATTTGTTATTAGAGCAACGATCTGAAGATTCTAATAAAATGAGAGTAGAAATATTATCTGATTATTCTGAATAGTACATCAATGAGATAATAGTTTGGCTGCTTTACTTGTACTAACAATTGCGTATTTTTTTATTTCAAACCATATGTGGTTATGTGCGTGTTATTAAAGTAGTGGCAGAACATTTAAATAAATAGTATTTGCATCATCGAGGATTATGTACTAAATTTAAATCAGTCCAGTTCTCTTTTAATTAAGCATTTTAAAATCTATCGGCAAAAGCTAGTGTACCCTCTTGGCAGTATCGACCAGAGTATCCTTCATTACATTTACACGTATAGCCATTTTCATTTGCAATGCAAACCCCATGCGAGCATTGGCTATTAATACATTGATCTAAAACTAAAGTAAATTGAAGGAAAGTATTAATAATTTTAAATTTAAGCGTTATTACGATAATAAAGGGAATAGTCTAACATGATGGTTCAAAAATTAGAAATATTAGATTTTATTTAATTGTATAGCGCTTTCAATCTTGCAGATAAAGATTCGAGATTTGTATTAATACCGGTATCGGTTTTAAATTCCATTAATTTAAAAGTAATATAATATTTAATCATCTTTATAAGTTAATGACCAAGTGTTGATACTGAAGATACTGTTACTGACAAATGGTTTTATTTAATAATAGAATGTCTACGAAATTTACCTGGCTGTAATGTATAAGAAATATAAGATAAATTCTTTTAAGCAGTAACTCTTAATTCATATACCTCTAAAAGACTAATACAAATTAGCTCTGTTCAGCTTCTAGTTACTCTTACCTCCTTCGATTTTACTGCAATAATTTAAGTAGCATGCCGATAGACGATCGAGGTTGTACGAAATAGAGTTAGAGCAGCTTCTAATTCTAGTCGATACCTCAAATGAACAGTGTTGAAGCCCAAAATGGAAGCATAGCCTTCCTATTTTATAATTGTCCTTACCTAAGCAGAAATAAATTTGATTACAATATGCAATCAAATCAGAAAACGTTGCGATAAGAAATGTTTTGTTAAAACATGAACAATTCCTCTTGCATTTTGTATTTGTTCCTTAATTTTTAGATCAATCTTGCAACTCTGAAGTACATCTACGACATAAATTTTTCTAAAACTCTACCATTGATATTTTAATTAAAGCTTAGTTAACTACTATTGACAAATAACTTACTGTTTTGGGTAACATTAATCCATTTGGCAAGTGCAGAACAATTAGGACGAACATTACCTTGATACCAGTTGGTCGAATTAGGACTTAAACCAGATACAGATTCACAATATCTTTGTATTCTATTAAGTCTATTATAATCAGGTCTAGTTGTCAAACTATCCCTAAACCTAATTCCACCATTAGCACATGGATCTGTTTATCACAATTGTTAGCAAAGTGTTAACAGCCAGTTGTTGGGGTTCAATGCCGAAATAAATATTGCCGAGGAACCGTATATTTCGTATCAAAACAAATGAAAATAGAAATATCATAAATAGTTGGATCTTCAAGTCTTGTTGATATTAATTACATTATTTAGTATACAGTACCTGAACATGTACGATTGTTACTATCAAGATCTTGGCCAGCTGGACAAGTACAATAATATCCGTGGGGAACATTATGGCAAGTACCTTGACATCCACCATTATTACGCCAGCATTCATTAATATCTAGTTTAGGATTAGAAAAATCATCGTATTTTAGTGATTATGCAAAAATGGATGTATGCATACCGTACTTAGTATTCAGTGTGTAAGTGTAGAATATTGTTTAGAACGTAAAACTTTTAACCAGCTTTTGACATATTTAGCTATAAAAGTGATTTTACAATAAGGAATACCTTTGCAAGACCTATAAGTATCAGAATCGTTTAATTTATGTTATTTCCTAAGTAACTGGCTTTACCTGCGTCACAGTGACTGCCAGTTATGCCAGGTAGACATTTACATTTATATCCATTCAAACCCTCTATACAGCTTCCCTTAACGCATGGATTAGAAGCACATTCTTTAATTTCTGAAATAGTAGTCAAATTACCAAGCAATAGGAGTTAATTTATACTATCGGGCTATTGTAGCTATACAAGGAAATTTAATTTCTTAGCTGCCTTAAAGTCAATTTAAGTTAGTGCAAAGAAATAAATTATATTTATCCCGGACAGTAGATATTTTACTCTGAATGATATTTCTTATGCTTTTGTAAGTATGAATTACGATTTTACCTTGATGGCAGTAAGTTCCTTCAAATCCTGCTCTGCACCGACAGTAAAATCCAGTCGAATTTGTTTGACAATTACCATTAAAGCAGGGATTGGGTTGACAATAATCTGTATACAATAGAGATTACAAGTTGTAGTCTACATACTATCACTGTATTGCCTACATAAAACTACTGTAATTAGCTCAAATCGCTACACAGGTTAATTGCATTAATAAACGTTTAATATCATTTGTAATGCAATCTTTTATAATTGTCAAATAGAGCTGAAAATAGTGCAATGCAAAAAAGAATATCGAAAGTGACTAAAATTACTGTCTTTTTAAGTATCTAACTTCTATCATAGTAGTAGTTAACTTCGCTGAACAGATTAAAAAAATTGCCATAACATATTGCTTAAATTAAAAGAATATGTAAAAGGATTAATTATCACTATCTCTGTCATTTGAATGGATTTCAGTGCGAACAATTAGCTTAATTGAGGTAGACGAGATAAAGATAGCGTTATTTACCATATCGGTCTGAACAGTAGCGAAGATGGCATCCCGGCGGTGGAGGTAATTGATAAACGTAATAACTACCACAATTTTTGATCTGAACAGTATTCTTCCAACGGCAAAAATTTGAACGCAATGAGAAACAAACTGTACCATTAATGACACCTTGACGAACTGAAAAAAATAATATAGATAGTAACATTATTATCAATTCTTGAAGCAAGAGATAGAGAACTTACATAGCTACCAAGCTGTCTAGAATTGAAAAGTCTTAGATCTTAACTTTGAGTATAGCTACAGTATTAACATCGCACTACAAACAGATCGAGTAATCGCTTGTTTTAATATTTTATCAATATTATAAGTGTAAGTATGTAGATTGATTAATGCAAACATTATATTGTGTTTATTAACTATATTATTATTATTTCGTGAGGGAAACGGCTTCTCAATATCAGCTAGTGCAATCGATTTTTTTACTAAATATTGCAAAGATGATGGTAATGTAAGGGTACTAAAAATGAACCATTTATGTGATGAACTGTAAAATAATTGCCAAAGATTTTTCTCTAGTGTAATGTATTGAAGAGACTACATTGCGAAGGAATTTATCAATCAGGAAGCTCGAATATTAGATGTGTAGGTTAAGTTTACAGAATTGTGTAAAGTATACCCAGCTACTGTTTTATATTACTGCACGTTAACATGTTTCAGTAAGAGGAGATTGCTAGTCAATCTGAGCTACCGTACAATTAAATTTAATCAATAACAGCATACTAGGTCTATTTCCTACGACTGATTTTAAATTGAGTAAATTGCCTAATATGAAGTTCTACCTGTAGGATGAGGTGTTACTAGCCATCCAGGAGCATTGGTTCCACATTGATTCATCATAACTTGTCTGGTAAGCATCATTTGACTATTTTTACCTCCATTAAATCGATACCAAGTGAAATTCTGTTTTATTATTTCATAATCACACAGGCTGAGTGTGTAACCTGAATATTTAATGCTTCTTGTTGTGTCTTTAATATCTCTGTAGGACATACATGGATCTAAAAATGTACAAGAATAGATGGAACGATTAAAAATCCGATATTTTCCACAATAAAGTTATTCGAGATAACAATGCAGATGCTACCTATGCAGGTTAGACCATCTGGCAGTAATATACGTCCTTTCTCACAAGAGCATTGGTAGCTACCGGGTGTATTAATGCAAATACCGGGACATCTTGAAATTCTCAGGTTGCATTCATCAATGTCTACTCAAAAATAATGAAATCGCTGCATTTTAATCTAATCATTTCGTAAACAGTATATCAGTGCAAGATAACAGCATCCATAATAAACTATTGCTAGAAATCGGTGTGTAGATGTGTTCATTTTAACAATCATATACCTTGATCACAGTTACGTCCTGTATATCCTTTCTTACATAAACATTGATAGTTCAAGCCGCGAGCTCGACAAAATCCATTGCGACATGGATTACTTTGGCATGGATTAATCGCTAGAATAAGTTATTAAATTAAGTCAAATTTCAGTCATTCTGTAACTATTTTCGTATGGTTATTTATTCTGTTCTTTTAAAACTAGGATAAAGGTGTATTGCATTTGTAATTAATAACATCACTGTAATTACGGTATAGAACTCGTTTTACGTTAAATTTTACATATTGGAAACCACTTTATCTATAGAATAAACGTTACAGAAACTTATAGCGGTAAACAAGTTTGCGAACATTAGAATATTATCTTCGTTTAAAGTAGACTAGTACCTATTTGACAATTCTGGCCAGTATAATCAGCGGCACAAGTACATGTGTATCCACGAGCAGTTTGTGTACAGGTGCCGTGATTGCCGCAAGGATCAAACTCGCAAAAGTCTGTGAATTGAAATATAAAATTTCTATGTCGACGTGATAAAATTTCTACAAAACATTACAACTATAACTGTCAAGCTTTATAAAACTCCAGTTTATTACATAAATTAATTTATCTATCTATAAATAAATATTAACAGTCTAAAGTACAATTTAATCTACTCTAGTACAGTCTTATCATTCTAATGACCTTAATCGCAACGCTAACTTTGGACTGCTCTACAACCAATAATTAATATACTTATACAGCATATTTCGACCGGATATTAATAGTGGCAAATTATTATCACAGTCTATAAATGGGACTACAAAATAAGGAAAAAACGGGACTGCCAATGGCGGTCAGCGCAAAATAATGAAAAGGCTTATCATCTTCCCGGTCATTCTACTATACGGTACGAATGAAACCGTATACCATACTACACAAAACCAACCTAGCAGCTAATTTAGATATCAATCACAGACAGTATAATGTGCCTTTACAGATATCCGATTCAGTTGAAATCGCCAGTAATACAATCAGCCTCATCATTATTATTATAGTCAACAACTGTTGGCAGTCCTGCTTCTTTCTACTTTTAGTAGTCTATGTCAATACTATCTCTGATAAAAACTATCCTAGGTTAGCCAATAGCTTTTATACGTTACCAATCTTGGTTGAACAGTAACGAGCACAAAGTGGAAAATGTGATGTTGAAGGCAAGCGATAAACCCAAAATGTACCGCAATTTTTAACTTGAATTGTCGTCCTTAAATAGCAGCAATGACCGGAATAATGAAAACAAACAGTTCTGTTGACAATCCGATCAGATACTATCAGTAATGAATAATAATAAGATGAATAATAAACAAATTAGTGATTTGAAGCTGCAGGTTTTGTGAAAATATCTATCTTGTGAGAGATAGCGAAGAAGCGAGAGAATAAATATCAATCATAAATAGTATTCTTGTAATGGCTACGTGACTATGTGATGCGTATCTAAGCTACTACAAGTGATGATTTATATCGCATGAAAATAATCTACAAGATAAGCGATGGCTAAGATATCTTTCTTATATCAGAAGAATATTTGAAAACGTAACCTTTCAAAATGATATAGCCATAACGAATTGCTTTTAGCAGACGAAATTCATACTTTGTAGAACGACTGTAGTCAAATAGATAAATATTTCTATACAGTTTAATCTACGAAAAGAAATAATAAAAGTATAGAAATAAGACTAAATGAATGACAAATACCCTTTAAAATGATGGCGATTGTGTCTTAATTAATTACTCTCAGGAATCGCTTTATAAAAGACGCTTAGTACTTCTCAAACATATTCGAGGAAGAACAGTAAGTTAAAAACCTAAATCATAATTCTGTTACTCGTTAATAACTCTTGTAATAGACTAAAGCAATGGGTGAAATAATAACGATTGAAAATTATACTCTATGTTCATATCAGTGGTTCATAAATCTGCTGTACAACGTTAGAATTTGTATCTTCGTAAGTTAAAAAGACGAAATATAATTCCAATAATAATTAAAGTAAACCAATGTGAATAAGCAATAATAGCAATAATTAAGAATGATTTAGAATTCCATTAAATATAATACAGTTTTCTTCTAGCAAAACTGAATTTATTTCCCCAAAATTGAAAAATAAACTCTAAACGTGTTCATACGTAACGTATCTTTGAGAAACGAAATAGAAATAATGAGGCTAATTTAAGGTGATATTAAGGAGCTCAATTCATTACAATTTGATTAGATTTTGTTTTAAATAGATCAACAATACAAATTCTAATTCAAATGCTGAAAGATATATTTTAAGATGGTATAAAAGAGCTCAATCCATTACAATACAAATAGATTTTGTTTTAAATAGATCAAAAACACAAATTGCAATTCAAATGATAAAGGATGTACTTTAAGATAGTATAGACTAACTCAATCTATTACGATATGATTCGATTTTGTTTTAAATAGATCAAAAAGGTAAATTGCAATTCAAATTAGGAAAGAATTGTCTTTCAGATACCTTTTGGATGACTCCCCGACATCCATCCAACAGACAGCGTTAAACATTTTCTGCCGCTGGTAACACAACTGCTCTGTATCCTTTGACTTAGACTCCCTCCAGAAATTCGATACCAGTCATTATTTAGCCCTTTATCGCATCGAAAGGTAAGTGCATTGGCAGCAGTTGTTGACAGAACAGAACGATCGATATCCGATAAAGTCTGGTAACTTTGACAAGGTTCTATAGAGTAAAAACGATCAATTAAACAGCAGCTACTGATATTTTTTGTTATAGGCGTTACTTACAAAACCAAAATTATTAGAGTTTGATGTATATCACATTATAATTCATAAAGTTAGCATATAATGAGTGGATATGAACCTAAAATAATAAATATGCTTAAAGATATAGAAGTACCTGATGCTTTTGATAATGTAGAAAATAAAGCTACACATGCAACCTAAAGAAAAGAGATTTTAGAATAAGACAAATATAATACGTTTTAAAGTAGCTGCGGAACATATCAAAAGCGTCATATTGCTCACGTAACCATTACTTCGATTAATAGAAACTCTACATTGAAGAGTCTTCATGACAGAGTAAAATATGACATATATCAATTTTTATTAATCCTGTATAAATTAAAGCTGATATTTGAAAACGTCGTTTAGTGAATATAAAATAAGATCGACTATAATATTAATTATTTGCAATGCTATCAAATTCGCAAACAAATTTCATACATTAAATCATAAGAAAAAAATAACCTCTATATCATATTTAGCACATTCAGTATTTATTGGCGAATATTTAATTTTAGTATTATACTTGTCCTTACTATTAGAAATCGAAATTTGATTACAATCAGCATTTTGAGATGCGATATTTCCAGTTACATCTGTTACCAAATTAGGCTGTAATACTTACTAATATTAACACAATGAGCTCTCGATAACAAAACTATTCAAAAATTTTTAAAGCAAAATGAAAGAATATCTACGGTCGATCGCGTAAAGAATCGGTAGTTCAGAACAGTTTAAAGCATATATATATATAACATAGCAATAGGTACGAAAGGAATCGGCAGCTCAAAGGTCGTTGCGCGAATATTACAAGCATGGTTCTTTACTTTCGAATAATTTTATTGTTTATTTAAATAAGACATCATAGATAGTAAGTATAATAATTAGATTGCTCGTAAAAGGGCCAGTATGGTCTATCAACGCCTCTGATTATACTCGTATAAACTATACGTCATGGATATGCAAGCTATTTTTTTATTTTTATTTGCTATCGGATTAATACCGAGCAAATTTCACTTACTAGGAATGCTCGTGCAAGAGAGGAGAATCATTCATAAATAACTTGGCTTTCTACAGTAATATTTATTTAAAAGAATCTATTCAACCCGATATGGTTGTTGTTTAAGTTATTTACTAATAACTCTTTATATTTTTCCCTTTTTTACTAGAAAAGTTAATTTAAATAAATTGCTAAGACTCACTGTGTCACGAATAACAGGAATCAAGACTCTTAATTCGGTATAGCAATTAAAAATAAAATATTCTATTCAGTAAAAATTACGATTTCGCCTAGGATGGAAATATTCTAAATCCAAATACTTATTTAGTATAAAATAAGAAACCGATGCATCAAATTTAAAATAAATTCAACAATATAATTAAGCCTAGAAAACTGTACCTTTCAAATTCATAACACTAATGCAAATATATAAGGTAACTGTGAATTATTATATTCTTACCGTTCTACTTCAACTTCAACTTTGTATCAACGTGTTTATTTTGATATTTGATCGGCTTATGTAGTTTATATTAATCATAAATCTCGATTTAATGCCGAATGAATACTGTCGGGATCTAATGTACAGCATTGACTGATTCCACAATTTTTTGTTAAAGGGGATATTTATAATAAATAACTCACATTACGATATTAATTAATATTACTTTACAGCAGTATAATAGACTAGTTATTACAATTTTTTCTGTCGAGCATCTAAATTAAGCAAATTGGCCTTGTGTATAATGGCAAATTATATACCAACGAGAAAAAATGCATACGTTTCTTCAGAAAATGGTATGAAAAAAATTGACTAAAATTAGCTCGTATCTAATTATTTTATATTATTTTTGGATGAATATATTAAGGAAATAGATAATACTCTTTGCCATAGAATATAAGAATTAGAGTTTTATTTAGTGGGTTAAGTATTTGTTTGGACAATTTTTATCTTAATATCCTTATCTTTACCATCAGAATTTGGAATTTGATAGTTAACATTTTGAGAAGCGATACTTGCAGTTACTCCTGCCGCTAAATTGAACACCAATCTTGACTACAGTACTAAAGGCTACACACTTAACTCTTAACTACAAAATAATTACTAAAATCCTAAAGCGACTGATACTGAAACGACAATAGGCTGTTGCGCGAATAGGATAAACATTGCTGTTAACTTTCATAGTTGTATCATTCAAGCTATATATCATAAATAGCAATTGCAATAATAGGTTAATTACTTATAGAAAAGCCGGTAGCCTATCAATGTTTCTGGCTGTGAAAACTACATTTGTTTACTCGGAATGCCTGTGCAAGAAAAAAATCATTTATAAATAGCTTGAATAGCAGCAGTAATATCAATTCAAAACTGTGCGATTGTTGTTTACGCTATTAGGGAATAATTTATATTTTCCCCTTTTACTAAAACAAATTAATCAAAATAAATCGATAAGACAAAGCTCACTGTGCTAATAATAACAAAAATCAAGACTCTTAATTTGTTATAGCAATCTAAATTAGCTATAGGTATGTAAGGCTATAGTGCCTTTTTAATGTGTAGGGATGGTAGAGATGTTAAAGATTGCAGTGAAATCTAAATACACTACAGTGATGCAACTGGTGCTACCGCACTTCCTGTTACTACTGTAATTAACTGAATCATGACGATGTATTAAACGCAAGCTTATTATGCACGGCGATATCTTTCGTTTACCTGTCATTGCATTAATCCACTTGAAATGATCCTTTATTATTATGAAAAATTTATAAACTAAAGCCTTAGAAGATACTCTTGGCTTAATTAAATATTCAATTATTTCATTCTATTTTCCCATTGATGTACGATAGCAATATCTTAATTAACATGTGCTACAAGTAGTAGATGAAATTTTATTTTTCACGTCTCTTTCATAAATATTGCGCGTAATTCGTACAGGGTGCCATAACTTGAGAAAGCAAGAACAATCATTGAAGGTTATACATAGGTGAAGATTCCTTTTTAGTTAGTTAGTCGGTTAGATAGTCAACTAGTTTTTCAATTGATATTTAATTGTAAAGACTATAATCTTGGGTGCCGAGATTTCTTCAGTATTAAATGATAGTAAATCTCTGACTTTCTCGTCTACACTATCTGTGACGCTATAATTATACCATAGTATTCGGTCGTTGGAACTGAATTATTTGGTGATATAGCTAATCTCGCCTCTTTAAGTTAGTAAGTGGCGTTCTCCGCAAGGAATGGCGTGTGTAGACTACTGTGTCACTAGTGGTGTGTGACAATAGGCGTAAAGTCAAATTACTTATTCATAATCAAAGACATGTTTATTATAATATTTAAGATTCAAAGTAACAACGTTGTACCAAACACACTATTTTATTCAAAAGTGTTTGTAAAAATACTTTCATTGTGATAATGTCTTATACCATCTATTAAAGTGAAATCCATCACAGTTCTATTTATTGCTATAATATTGAAGATACAGTACGGGGTAACAAATTTTCATTTAAGTGCGGTAGCATGATCTACCAACTCTATAGATTGTAGAGCTACATAGCTATTAGATGATTACATAATTTATGTATTTCTTAGTCTTTATAAATATCATGAAGAATCTTATGGTTCTGTGGAAGGTTATGATGTTAAAGAATAGTTGGCCTACTAGCCAGATCGTCATTATCATGTATCTTTCCACCAATCCACCAATTGGTTGTACTGTTAAAAGTAGCTGTACAACTAAATGCTGTGCTATAAGGATGGTAGTAGCCAAAATTATCTTCACTTTCCACGCTATCATAGAAATGGCGAGTACAGCACTGACGAGATGAATCAATATGAAGGTGAACATCGTTGCTAGACCAAAATGGAACCATACATTGCCGACAACCAAAACTACGAATATTAACTGAATCTACTAAGTAGCAATCGCCAAGGCTGTTATATTTTAATATATTTAGGATATCAAATAAACCACGAAGATAATCCGTTTTAGGGTAATGATTCCGATCGTCATTAGGATTAAAATTACAGGTTGCTCGCCACATTGGTTTTACTGTTAATCGTCTATTAACCTGGTATAACTGCCACATTTGATCTAAGGTCATACGGTAGCCCTGCCAACGATAACGTGGTGAATCAGAGTTGAAGCCGTCACTATACGCAAATCCTTTATTAATTTGACTTATTTGAGCGTTGAAACGGGAGAAAGATTCTATTAATGTCCAAGCATAGCCTGGTTCTGATTCAAAATCACAGTATACTAATAATCCTTGAGCTGTCATATGGCCCTGTTGGCAGCCATTTTTATCGTAAATTTGATAATACCCGCTAGGTAAATACGATTTTTGCCTTTTAATGAGATCTAGGCACGACCTTGGTTTAGTATAGCATATGGCTACAGCAGAATGGAAAAATTTACATTGGTTACTAACATGAAATAGCCTAGCCGAAGCTTGGCAGTTTGCAATTAATCTAATTTATGTTTACGGCGGGAAGATATTTATACATATATTGCATCCATTGATGTACCTGTTTCACATTGTTTACCAGAATAACCTTCGCGACATATGCAGTTGTAATTCCCAGATTCCGTTACAGTACATCGGCCATTATAACAAGGATTTAAACTGCAAACGTCTACGAGAATGACAATATGATTACATAAATGCAGTGCTACCAATATACAAATGAAACTTATTCGCATATGTAACTCGCACTATGACTAATAAAGATTTAAATTAGCAATCTATGGCTTTCTTGAGATACAAATTTGTAAGTATAACATCATAAAGATGAACATAAATGACGTAAATATGCAAGAATACTGTCATACAGATATACATAATGCGGCTAATTTGCTAGCCTAAAATCTAGCTTAATGCTTAAAGGACGTTAAGTTATAAAATTTATAATTATAAATTTGAACTTGTAAGTAAAATATCATAGACATATACGTAAAAGCGTGAAACAACTAATTTTGACTTATAAAGACTCGATTTACAAAATGCAAGTAGTACTGACTGCTATATCCTTCGCATGGGAATTTCTTACCAACTTCACAATGAACTCCATGATAACCGGGTTTACATCGACATTCGTAGCCGTTTTGTGTTGACACGCAAACACCATTCTGACAGGGACTTGAATCACAGTTATCTAGTATAATGCAATTTATTTTCTAATGTCCAATAATGACGATTCTGCTATAATTTCAATGAAAGACATTCTTTTACCTTGTATTCGGCTACAAAAATTCAGATAGCATGCAGATAGTCTATCGATCTTATACATATAATATCCACGGCAATGTTTAACTCGTACAGGAAGTGTCATAGCACAATGTTGCAACCCAAAATGAAAGCAGGCGTTGCGTTTAGCAATTTGTAAGTACTCGTCACCTATTTGAATTAAGTATACCCATTAATGGTAACTTTTTCTATCACAACGTAGTTTAATGATTAGAGTTAACTTAAGAATTGTAGGAATAAAATAATAAATCACCATAGTTGACGTGGAAGCAATCATTTTAGTGCAATATCAGACGTTTATACTTGCATTTAATTATAAATGAACATTACCGTCGATTTTGACTTATAATACGGTCTCACAATTGGAATTATTTTCGATTATTATTGTAAAATGGTAAAGGTGATCGGAACAACATTTAAAGCAGTCATTGCTTTCGACAGAATATATATAATTTTGTGATTCAAATATAGATGCCTTTGATTAATTGTAGTATTGTTTCTAGGCCATTATAACACGGTTTAGCATTTCGAATCACATACAGAATAATACAAACAACGGCTCGAACAACTTATAAATAAGCTACGATGTCTTACGATAAAGGAACGTCACGTATAACGTTTCTATGATGCTAATCTAGGATTACCCTGATCATGGCCGGTCCATCTGGCGATTGCCGAGCAATTTGAAGCTAGACTAGCACGATACCATTTCTTTGGAGATTTTGCGAGTAAGCTAACTTTTTGACATTTGCTGACAATGGAGTAACTCAGAAAAATCGTCATTTTTTCACTAATAGAATCCACTAACGAAGAAGTCTGGGTATTACAGGGATCTTTTAGCATAATAATAAATATTTTGATTATTAACATCCGGATAAAATAGGATACTACTGCAAACATTATCTATGCATATATACATTCGAATTCCTAGATTAAAATTTTTCAAGATTATATTATAACCTATACAAGTACGATTATCCGAATCTAAATCTTGATGCACTGGACAAGAGCAATAATAGCTTGCATATTGGTTATGACAAGCTCCATCGCAGCCGCCATTGCTTAACAAGCATTCATTAACATCTAGAAAAATCATAAAGAAAGTATCATTATTGCTTACTCATCTACATTTTACTTCATTACTTGCATTGATTGCATTGATTACATTGATTAGGCTACCTTAGCGCTTCATCAGCATATCTTATCAACGTAATTAATAGTGTTACTAAATGTCTAAATCTAATTTTCTATTTTATTGAAGTTTTTTATAGTAATTGCATCTCTACCTTGATCACAGTGGACTCCTGTCATTCCAGTATCACAAATACAACGATATTTTCCTATACTATCTACGCATCGACCTCTAACGCATGGATTAGAGGAACATTCATTGATAGCTACAGGTGGAGAGATATGAAGAAAATTGATTTAATAGGAATCAAATCGCTGCTATTCGTATTAGTTTCTTTTATTATTGGCACTATATCAAGATTTGCAAATCTATCTAAAATCATTTTAAATTTCAAGGAATAAAATGCTTGGATAGCACTTTTCCTATATAGTACGAAGAATCAGTAGTCACAAAAAAATGTGATACATGAATATCATCGTAGGAAATGATGAAGTAATTAAATAAAGAAGTGATTCGCTAATTTTAACTCTATCATGCTTGTATATTATTAATTATTTAAATTTTATCATTCACTGCTGATTACCGTACCTGTTTCGCAATGTTTTCCAGTAAAGCCAGATTTACAACGACATCTATACTGATCTGATCGAACATTCACGCAGTCTCCATGAAAGCAAGGATTAGGATCACATACGTCTGTTAATATAGGATAAACTTCTCAGTTGATGGGAATTAAACAACAAATTCTATAGCCAATATAGTCAGTGATACATAAATCATAATCATGAAGTCAGGATCACATAAATATGAACCACGGAAACGAAATAAAATGAGAAAATTGGCAAGAAGGTAGCTAAAGAAACTATATAGCATAGAGATTTACTTACCGAAATCGGTAGTACAGTATCTTGTTTCAGGACTACATGTCATGGTCGGCGTTAGGTAGTAGACAAAGTAACTAATACAATTTTTGACCATAATTGTATTAGACATGTAGCAACAATTTCCATTATAATTAAAACAAACTGTTTTATTTACTACACCATCGCGAACTAATTATTCAGTATCGGTAACCATCGAATAATTCAAAAAGAAATGATAGTTTAGTCAATAACTATTACATATGATTATCTATTTTAATATTATTATACGGCTATATTTCTATTCCTTTCTCGATAAAAGGCAATACCTCTTGGATGGGTGCCGTTGAGCCAACCAGTAGAGAGAGTTTGGCATCGCAAAACTGGAGTACATTGATTGGGCAACATCATATCTTTAGAAGTACTACTAATACGATACCAGTTTGCTTTTAAAGTATGTTTATCGCAATAGAGTGGATCTGCATTACGATTAGATAGCCATCTTGAAGTATTTCTTAACCAAAAGAAGTTCATGCACGGGTCTATGTCATAATGAAAATGAAAATAATGGGATTTGGGTAAAAAGTAAAATTATGAATAACCGTTACAGTGAAACCACGTAAGTCAATCGAAATCTATTTCTTACAATTTAGTTATAGCATTTGCATGTACAATTATAATACTAAAAATATAAGAAATCCCTTCAACAACATTTGCTACACGATAAATCTGAATATTTTCTTTTCTCAAGAATGGAATAGACCATCAAAACTAAATGGTAAAATTATATAATTCACAGCTGCAGAACTACTTCAATATTAAGGTATGATAAATCGTAACTTATTGCCGTAAACGAGTAGCATGCTTCGAAATTACTATTCTATTAGGATAGACTATCAGAATGATATTTTGAGGTAATTAAGCATTTGAATGGAATATAAAGCATCCAATTCTTCGATCCTTTTAGGTACTTTTAATTTTAGCACAGCGTACTACGTTCGAGCTAATCGGAAAAATAGTGTTAGGCTAAAACCGTGATGAAAACGTAAATTATGAACGAAATATGCCGATCTTATAGTATCTTTAGCAGTTAGAAGAAACCATTTACCTATACACTCTCGACCATTTGGCTCAAGTATAAAACCTAATCGACACTGACAGTGATAACTTCCTGGTAAGTTAATGCAATTTTGGGAGCAGTTACCATTGGCATAGTCACATTCATTAATATCTGCGAATATATAAAATACTTAACCAGTTAAATGCAACTATTTTCTTTTTACGCAAGCTTTCAAATCAATCCGAGTGGTGATGTTAATTTCGTAAAAGAACCGTCGGCTTTGTTACAGCGTTGAATTAAAAATTAATTAGATTAAGAAAGAAGAGATCAACATATATCCCACCTGTATCGCAATTTTGACCAGTAAATCCTATGTGGCACTCACAACGATAGCTGCCGTCTGTGTTGATACAACGACCATGTTGACAAGGGTTGGAAGCACATTCATCAATTTCTATTAGTTGGATTAGTATATTTTAATTATATGCGCTAGCAATGAGACCTGTTTATCTTCATTTTACATCGAATAAAGTACTCATGCAATATCGTACCATCAAGCCTTTGAATTTATAATTATAATCTGTTTTTTTCCATGTTACGGTTAAAATATCTATGCATTAGTTATATCGTTTTCTATAGCTTACGAAACTAAATTCTACAGACGTTAACCGTCAGTAGAGGGACGGATTTTATGACTAGTACCATACAACAGCTCATGAATATAACTGAAATTCTTATTACCATGCTGGCATAACATCCCTCGATATCCTTGTTGACAGTGACAGCGAAATCCAACATCAGTAGTCTGGCAAGTACCATTAACACAAGGATCAGGATCGCAATAAGCTTGAATGAAGAGAGAAGAAAGCTAACATAAGATCATTAATAGCTTAACTATTATTACAAGAACAATTTTTAATACCGTACCTATCTTAAGTTTGCGTACAATAAAACAATAATTTATGATAAAAATACTCTATCACATTAAAGGATGACTGTCGTACCAGTAAAATATTATTGTTTAGTAATAAGCCATTAAAACTATCCAATATATTGGCTACAATATATCACAAACAATGACAGAAACCAAGTTGAAACTACCGGAACAAAATCAATAACTTTTGAAATCGTGGCTGCAATGACAGTTATAGCTAATCTTACAATGAATTATGATAAAATAGACTCAGTTAAAAGGTTGATGATAAAGTCATGACAGCAAAAGGGAATATAGAACGTAAGAATATAGCACTTACTGCGCTTATCACTACAATAACGTAAGTAGCAAGTCGATGGTGGCGGTAATTTATAAACAAAATGAGAGCCACAATTTCTAATATGAATAGTTTGATTCCATTTGCAGGTATTGATGCCCCAAATGAAGCAGACACGCGCTGAAATGATACCTTCCTGCACTATTATCAAGAAATGTAAAAATTAATATGCAGCGCTAACAATATTGTTACAGCTTGAAATGATTAATAAAACTCAAGCAATGCATTTAATGGATATAAACCTACTAGTTGGATGATTATCTACTAGCCACCCCGGCGATACCGTTCCGCAATTAACCATGCTCACTCGACTAGTCAACATCATTTGGCTTTTTGGACCACCATTAAAGCGATACCAAGACCCATTAAGAAAAGATTGATCACATGTAAGGCGATAAGTCGAGGCATAGATTGATCTTGAAGTATCTGTTAGATGAATTGCACTTCTGCAAGGATCTAGCGATCATAGCAGAATGGTCTTTGGTAAATAATTGTCTTAAACTACATTACATGACTTTCAATTCTATCTGCAAATAACCTTTGTAAAGGATTTTGACTTCTTAATATCGCTTTGATTATTATAGCAATACAAATAGATACACTTACTGAAACAAGATATCTGATCTGATAATAAAATATTTCCTCTGCGGCATGAACAACGATAGCTACCACGAGTATTCCCACAAATTTCTTGGCAGTCATGAAGTTTCGTCGTACACTCATCGATATCTAAGACGTCAAAAAGATAGAATACTAAGTTAATAATACTGATCAAAGTTACATACACATTAAAAGGAGAAATGTACTTTAAGACAGTGATCGAATTCTGAATATTACTACTTAGAGTTGTAAGTTCTTATATCTAGTGATATATCAAGTGATAATGGCGGTGCATAGTACAAACTGAGAAGCGAAATAAACACATCCTAATAGAAGTAAACCTTATTAATATCTTTTTTTACCAAAGAAACAATGTTGGTCCATATCAGTTATAATCTATCCTATATTGCGTGATTTTAAACTTTGTAGTAAACTGAAAGAATGGAGATTGTAGAACTCTTTTTGTCTTCATACTAAAATTATATACTCTGGCATCTGAGGCAATATCATGAGAATTATTGAAACGGAGCCTGACCCTGATCGCAGTTTTCTCCTGTATATCCAGAAAAACATGTACACTTGTAATCGTTTCCAGCTACTGAGCAATTACCATAGCGGCAAGGATTAGCTTTACATGGATTTACATCTAAAATTTAGTCATCGTAAGGTTATATATTTCTTTTTCATCTACTTGCAATATTATTTAAGTTTTAACTATACTACTATTGAAATGTTTCAACTTGCTATACTAACTATTTTCGCAATTTTTTCCTGTAAAATCATGCTGGCATTTGCATTGATATGCTCCGTTCGCTTTTCTACATTCGCCGTCATTTACACATGGATTGGGATTACAAGGATCTGATAATATCAAATATTAAAGTAATATCTAAATTATTACTTATACTAATGATAAATTAGAATTTTAGGTCTCTGAAAGCAGAATTTCAGCTATCGTTATTATTCTATATTTCATATTCATGAAGCTTGTCTAATTACCCTTTTTAGTCGTGCAATAGCCAGCACAAACTAACAAATTAATGGTTGAGGGCAGGCGATAGACGAAAAATTGTCGACAATTTTGAACTTGAATACTTAATCTTCCAAAGCAACAATCATCATAGCTATAAAAACAAACTGTTCTGTTGACGACTCGATCACCAACTAAAAATCAATTGATTTTAAGAAGAAGATAAGTTTTGTAAGAAAGTTTCAAAATCGTTATCAACACGTTGTGCTTCCGATATTTTCAAAACTACAAGAACTAAATGTTTACAATGTTCTCATTTCTTCAAACCCATTTAAATATAAGATTTATACAGCAATTGCCAATACAGTCATCATTATGGCTTCATGAAGCTACAGTATATTACAAGAGAAAAGGCACTGATAGATATAATCTACATAACGTAAGTCCTACCAAATATGATAATACTTACCTGTAGGATGTTTGCCTATCATCCAACCAGGGCCGAGGGTTCCACATTTTGGGATTTGTTCAATACAAGTGGTTTGCATCATCTGACTATTTTGGCCTCCATCAAATCGATACCAAGAATTTGTCAAGTTCCTATCACATCCAATAGTGCCTAAATTCTCGAATATTGATCGACTTTTGTCTGATATTACGGTATAATCTATACAAGGATCTATGGGGTATTAAAAATATTGTAAGTCCTTTACTGATAACATTAGATTGATAAGCAAACCGTTTATAGCTGAAAAGTCGCTTAAATTCCTGCATTGTTGTAACAATATGTAATTTAGTGATTTGAATTACTATAGCTTAACCGGTAGCATTTACTTGCGGTCTGGTAGCCATTAAGACCATCTAAGAGAGAATCGGAAAATCAAATTTATTTGTGTTACTATGATTTAAAAAAGTATGGCACTCTGTCTTAAATTTAATAAATTAACAGAAATACTAAACGATCATTTACTAAATCCATAAGATAAAGTATTGCCTGGCATGACTTAGAACAAAATTAAGTAATACAGTTACAAGTAAGGTACGAAAGAATGTTTGAAACAATTCAATTAACGACATTCTCTGTGAATCGTAACGAAGGCTTTATTGCACAAACAGTAATTGAACTTAGATTGTTACTTTTTATATAGTTTCTTAACTTATTATTATATACCGTGCTATTTATCAAGATGAATACTCACATTGATTAGGGTAAGATTAAATAAAAATTTCCGAGATGAGTTGATTTTAGCCATTTTAGAACGTGTGATTAGTTATCGAAGTTGATTAAAATTTGCTTTTTCGCTAATTTCAAAAATAGCAAAATTGATAAGATTTCACCAGAATCCGTACATCAATTATATTTATACGCAATTCGTTACAAAATTATGACTACAAACCATGGTATTTGAACTATTTTATGACAGTATGATTTATGATAATCGCACGCTCGTGACTATAGAGAGACACAGTAATTCTTTTATTGCCATGGGTAGTGGCTAGTTATTACTTAAAAATGCATTTATGAATAATTTTATTCATTTGATAAAGAATTTAGTTTATTTACTTTAAGCGAAATTAATGACTTATCAAATACAGGATCTCTATACATAATAACGTGAAATAATTACTGGATTTAAAGTAATAAATATTCCATTGATGATAATCTAAATATTAATAGAACAGTAAGAGGCATATCCGTAAACGGTGATGTCAGATTGCTTTTCTAAAGTTTGGACTGCTATAATATTCGTTGTACTTGGTAAAGGATGCTATCTTAATTCGACGAATTTCTTGTTTATACACTTTGACATCACATTTGATTACTGTACTGAGAAATATTTCACATTTGAATTTATATTTGATGAGAAATTAGTCACCAAAGTATTACTATTCCTAAGCAATCTGTTTTATGATATTATGTTACTACCTACATAAGTACTGAATCATATAACTTTTATTACCACGAAATATACCATGGCTAATAAAGAAAGTGGAAGATCTAAAATGCTTGGATAGTAAATGTAAATATACGCGTATTTTAATCGCTGTCTCCATATCTAGCCACTAATCTATTAATTATTGTTAGTTATCTCATTTTACTCATTAATGAACCAGCAGATTGATTTTATTATAGATTACACTACCTAGAGGGTATAGTAGTACAATACATATAAGTTAAACTTCTTTGTCTAATACTCTTACCGCTATGATCACGTCAGCTCCTCAACTTTATTCTACATGTTTAAGAGATTATAAATATATGATTTC
The DNA here is from genome assembly GCF_000150275.1 of Trichoplax adhaerens. Classification (NCBI taxonomy): domain Eukaryota; kingdom Metazoa; phylum Placozoa; class Uniplacotomia; order Trichoplacea; family Trichoplacidae; genus Trichoplax; species Trichoplax adhaerens. Next base: position 2,544,424 of record NW_002060945.1, on the reverse strand, counting down.
AAAATGAAGAAATCTAATGCTATAAATATCGCAAAGACTTGTAGTTCACGGTTATGAACAGCAGGATGTCAATCGCAGGATTGGGCATCCACGAACAGATGCTTTCCCTACTTTCTGACGTCAACATATCCTCTATTTTTCATAATAAATATTAAAACATGTCTGCAATCCACTACTCCAAGGACACTTTAAAATCTTGAGTTACTACTCATTACTAATACAATGTAAAATTTCTCAAATTCTTGTGACAAGGTTGAAAAATTATCATCCAATTGCAAAGTGATTTATTATGAAGCAGGAGTTGTCTTCGCCCTCTCTTTATTGCCAACTACTGTTAATATACTTATACGAATATCTCCTTCCTCCTTACTTAGAAACCTCCTGTTTATTCTACGTCAAAACGAATGATGACCAATGTTATGTTCAATTGATTTCCATATTAGGAATTATTACTGGTTATGTTCACCATTTTAGGGGTAATTACTGTCGTGAGATTATGTGTTAAAACATATTTAGTGTTGTCGTGGTTTTATTAACTAACCTTAAAAATAACTTAACAATTATAGAGTATTGATGTATTAACTATAATGGTATAAAAAGGAGATACGATAGAGAAAAAGGGAAGATTTCGGCTTATGTTAAATTTGAATAAGTCATTAAGTTGCTCGTTGGTAAGGTGAAAATAAAGGAGATTTTTTAAGTTTAACTTGCAGTCGTGAGAATCAAATTAATATCGTAGAGATTATTCGCTTGATATTACTGCAGATCGTAATATCTCTACCTTTCTGTATGGATGCAATCATTGATATGACAGCATTAAGCACAGACCCGATGCCTCAACTGGATAATTTTATATTTAATAACTCCTTCGCATTCAAAAGTCTCTTCAGTATTGTTAGATTAATCTTAGTTATAGTGAATACATTCGCTGCGATTTCTGTATCTGTCACAAACCAGCTTCGTGACAAGGATAACGTAAAATAAATCTCTAAATCTTTAAAAATCTGCGGATTCAGTATCCCTACTCACAAGAATTTAGACGCCTTTGATTCTACGTTAAACTCAATTAGACAATTGAAAACTACTTTATTCAACTATCTGGCCGGCTTATATACCCTTCTACAGCAGCTAACATTCATGAGTCATCTTATAAAAATACTTAGGTGAGAACATCTACTAACTAATTTTTAACAGTCGAACTACAACATGTCCATTCACAGAATCATTTCAGTGCACATTACAACACAGCATTAAATTTACTGTAACACATTTATAACTAGAGTAATTCCTATTGTAAGTAACTAATTGTAATATATTATCACTATATTATATTCGCCAAATTTAGATAGCTATTTCTTCACGGTAGTTCGTACGAACTACTGACAGTATCGTTTTAACATTCCTTAGCAAGAAATGTACTCGTAGTTCATTCATTAGCTTAAGATACTGAATTCTGAACAGTATCATTATCTCCAATATGCGTTTGAGCGTTGACTGGATACGTAGTATTTGATTGCTTTTATATGCTTGTAATAGATCTGTAATCCTTATAAGCTCTCGTTAATAATGTTGTCTTCCAGTCTGTGATTTAATTTAAAATAGGTATGACATATTTTCAGTTCTGTATTCATCCTTGCTATTAAGCTTTTGTTATGATTTCTACTGGTCTGTTGCTAGTAGCAATCCGATTCTTCAAGAAATTTACCCACTTTATGTAATGGTAGGTTAGCTTATTCACTCTTCCTATATTAAAATAGTTCTGTAAGCCTGTTAAGTAAGTATATAGGATATAATATAGCTCAATGGAATATCAGACATCATTATACCTGCAATGAATGTAGATTTTTTAACTTTTCTTTATAGTCAATATTATTGTAGATGTAATCATTACCTGTATAAAGAAATTCTATTAGTAGTAGAGTAAAGAGATTTCCAATCGTAGTATCAAAATGATAGTAAAGATTATTAATTTAGCTTGTTGCCCTACGGAAGAAATTCTATTACGGTATTTTGTAAAAAGAAGACATCATCTGATTTCTAATTTAATTATTTATTAGTTGTATGGTTCCAAAATTGAAATGGATGTGTAAATCAAAATAAATATTTACTTGCTACAGTTAAGCTGGATGAGAGTTGTGATTGCAGTAACCTCCTGACGATGCATGAATACTCAGTAGCATCGAGCTGTACTGCAGACTCTCTTTATGAACTCATAAATAACTTCAATTAGTATCACACGTATGCATAGACAATATTAAATTCTTAAAGGGCAGGGTTGAAAAACTGCAACATCTAATTTTTAAGTTACTTATGACCGGATTAGAACATGGATCATATGCACCTGTTGATTCCACGGTATTTATATGTGTGCTGTAAATACGAGAATATATTGAAATATGATTTAAGTGGACCTGAAAAGTGTCTTAAAAGTAGTATGATAAGGCTTTGATTTCTAATCAAACTTGGCTTTGCTGCCTCAATCAGTTTTCTTCTGTATCAATGACCATCTGAATTTGAGGAGATAATATAAATACTCTCCCATTTATTTAATCTAATCTGTCATCATGACCTTATTGAGGACTGTATTACAATGGAGCTATGATAGTGTTTATCATTAATTTATAGACTAACTACAAAATCCACCCTCCTGTTTTTACCAGCAGACATTCAGCTTTATTAATAAGATAGCAATAAAAAGAAAAAGTTCAGGTGATATCACTTTGTAATAGTAGAAAGATCACGAACACAGTGAGACTTTATCAGTAAATACGCATAATTGGATAACTGCACTACCGATAGTCAAATGAGGTTTGGCTGCGAGCTTGATTCATTTCTTTAGTGATCGTAACTAACTGCAGCAGTTATGTATTTTGAAAGCGCGATAGCAATAAGAAGTAAAGTACTATATCAGATAGAACAGTCGGTTGTGCTTAATATCGCAATTGTAGATTTATTACAGTTCCTTTTCATTTATCGCACAGGAGGGACGTCTTTTCGGTGCAATAATTACTGTATACTAATTCTCTGGTTTGCTATTTAATATTGCTAACTTCAGTATTTATCCTTCTAAAATCATAGCTCATCACTAGGATTTGGAGTTCTTGAATTTTTGTACAGCACTACGGTATAACTGAAATACGCATAACGGTTGTACCTTTCGGAATACAGCCATTTAGCTGGGGAGAATATTTTTAAATTAAAACCAATTAAAATGCAATTACTAGTATTTTGTGCTTGTGTATTATTCTAGTAAGTATTCATGTCAGTGGTCCATATCGTATATAATTATACACACATTGACATCGAATACTGTAAATATAGTTTTTGCTCCCTTGCAGTTTTTAGTATGCTGCTCAACTGCTTTCGCCAACATCTGCTAGTTGTGACTATAGAGACACTGAATACTGTAGGTGCTACATTATCGTCCATATTTCAAGACTGTAAACTTGCTTTTAATAGATAGTAGGTATGGCAGTTAGCGTAGTGAAGAAGAATGGCTTGCTTCCAATAGCCTATGGTAGCCAGTATATTGTAGGAGATAGAGGTGAACTCACCTAAGCTCACCTCTATCTTGTAGAGCAGGAACGGGATTAATTATAATATTACTAGTTCATGCAGTTTGTATATACAGACATATTCTAGAGACTACTGAAGAAGGAAAACTGTATCAATGTTTGTAGGGAACATAGCTGACATTACAGTATGACATAGAATGGCTAATATTGAAGAGATCAAGAGAACTGGCGAAGCAAAAGAAGTATAGTACAGCAATGTACTGCAGTGGTGTAGCACAGTAATCGAATGATCGTATAAGGCAATGCCGAAGAAGTCTTTGGACTCTCCTCTTATAGGATTCTAATTGTAACAGTAAACGGATCGTTTTGTATCATGGCAGTGTCGAACTATACAGATATTTAAGTTACTAAATTGCCGGGTAAGTATTTTGATAATATAACATATAGATAATTCCACCATTGTCTGTATAATTGTATTACATACAATTATGAATATTTGTTGCAATTAATCTTAATCTCACTGTAAATAGATTAAAATCTGGAATAGTATAGCCTTTTGAACCTAACCTTACCGGCTAAGTGCTAATTGCTGAGTACCCTACCATAGTACCATGACTTTAGGAAGTTCACTCATGTAGATAGACAACTTTATAATCAAGAGAAATGCAGGTCAACGCTTGTCCTGCAGTAGTTGCCGTCGAATATGTAGTACATTTATTTAATTAGTATCTCAAATAAAATTGATACAGACTGGAAGTCTTTATAAGAATGATAATCTTTGTATGATAGATACAAGAGTTTGGTATCAGTAACTAACAGATACAGCCAACTAAATAAACTCTATAAGCTACGCATGCAGGCAGTACTGTGATACTCCATCCCGATAAACGGCACAACAATTAATGTAACTAAAATTTCGCTTCACAGACATTGAGAATGCAGTGATAGTATATTCTAGATCTAAGAATGAAATACTATCATAATAATGATATATTTGCTGTAGCTAAGAATAAAGTGATAGTTTATTCTGGATCTGAAGTATTCTACTATCATAAAAATGATATATACTGTACTGTACGCTGAGACTAATCTGAGAGTCATTATTTCTGCTCTGGATTAATGATTAAGATTGTTGAATCTATTTTAGTTGTTGTATTGTTTCTATCTAACCTATAGAAGATAATCGAGTAAGCTGGCAATCAATTCTATTTTTCTCTACCCCTTATGCTAATATCCTCGTTTACAGCATCAATATGCGATATTGAGATGATAGAGAAGATCATTTAAAAAGTGAATGGCTTCGAATAATGCAGGCGTTGTCCTACAAATGCGAATCACGTTTAGGTAATATAAATTTAGTAAGCATGCTGTTGCTTGTAGTAGTGAGACCTATAGTGCTACTTATTAAGACTCTACAAGTATGCCATTAAAGCTGGCAGTTAATAAGTATGTTAAAGATGTGTAGACACTACTGCCAGCATGCTGCTGCTCGCAGTAGTGAGATATATCGTGCTAAAATTATCAAGAACCTACAAGTATATCCATCAACGCTAACAAACTGTAACCCAGTTGTTCGTAATCACAATAAAGATTTGAGCCATGAAAGAAGAATTACAACTGAAGATTTCTTCTAGTGATTGTAAATGTTACGATGCGTAAGCTCGTCCTAATTATTGAGTAATATTAAATATTGCTTGTGTAACTTTAAAAGGATACTTTTATATTATGTGCACCAGGAGTTTCTGACGAGACTATAAAAGGCTGATGCCTGAAGATTCCTTTTTAGTTCGTTAGTCGGTTAGATAGTCAACTAGTTTTCAATTGATATTTAATTGTGAAGACTATAATCTTGGGTGCCAAGATTCCTTCAGTAATAAATGATAGTAAATCTCTGACTATCTCGTCTACATCATCTGTGACGCTATAATTATACCATAGTATTCGGTTGTTGGAACTGAATTATTTGGTGATATAGCTAATCTCGCCTCTTTAAGTTAGTAAGTGGCGTTCTCCGCAAGGATTGGCGTGTGTAGACTACTTTGTCACTAGTGGTGTGTGACAGTAAAATAAGTAAATATTTCACTACATTATGATAGTATATCTTTTGCATTGTATCAGTAGCTCCGTTTACAGTATACTGTACAGTTGCAGTTGCTCGATCATTAGACTGCAGTGGAAATACTACAATACTGTTTTTGCTGACATTTGCACGAGCCCCCTTCTCTGGCCTAAGATCGGAGAGGCGATTTATCTTTTAAAAATTTGCTACATCGAAAGCATTCTTTTATTAGCAGTTTCTCATTATATTCATAAGTTATAATCTTGATTGTACCGATAAGTCATTTAACAAAAATTATGTTTGGTAATATCCGTGATCACACTATACACATAAGTTTCAATCATTTTAAGTCCATTTAACGTGTGCCCAGAGCTAAAGAATACAATCACATTCCTTTACTCTAAAATCTCGTTATGGCAGGTCATAATTACTACATGATAGAGCTTTGATGACTTCGTTCTGCTCTTACTAGTTTACTACGTTGTTTTAAGTTTTGTATGATCGCCATTGTAACAAGTAGTCATTTAAAACAAATTAATGAAAATTTGTTTGTTGTTATCCTGATCATACGTAGTGCATCATAATACTATAAAAAGTGTGAACGACTGGAGTTTGCTCTAGGCAGTTTCTTACATTGCTTACAAGTCAATTATTTATTGATTATCATCAATAATTGAACCCATATATCATCGAAAAATAATTGGGCAATGTTTGCTAATATCCTAATCATTGATAGTACATCATTACAGTACCACAATTTCAACGGTTTAAGTGTTGCTCTTAGCAATTTATTGCGTTGTATATTAAAGTGTTACGGCACTACGTTACCTACATTATAGAGTTAAAGAAAGTATTGTTGCAGACAGTATTTCAGTGTTATAGTATAGTTGTGAGACTTTTAGAAGGATAGTTCTTAGGCGTTATGGTAGCGCTACTATATTCTTATTAGATCTTTCGGCAGATTAGGGTAGTAATCTGTAGAAGCAACTCAAGGTAAGTGCTTTACGTTAGACTAGCAAGCTTGTCAGGAAATAGTCCGTGACTTAAGGTTAATTAATTATTATAAGCATTAGATCGATAAATCAATTAAAAACTTCGAAATTTTGTTTGGAACTTTTCCCCGGTAAATTCTGGTGAATTATTATTATTTTTTTCTCAGACACCGGTTGTGCTGCTTGTACAGCGTACAGGAGACCCTAAAAGTATTCTTGAATCCTTTTAGGGTCTCTAGTGCACATGCCACTAGTCATTTTCTATTAATAGAGACTACAAAAGTCCCGGCTAAATTGCTAATTATATTGTGACCATTTCCGACAAATAAAAAAGAATACTTCAGTTGCTATGCCACGCCCAGCACAGCAGTACCTAAGTAGCTTTTAATAAAGTTTTATCAAGTCTTTTACAACTGTTATACAAAGTATTATGACTGTATCACCCTTCGATACAATTATTCACATATTTGCAATTTCTCAGACTCAGGAATAATTAGCAGTGGAATGTAGATAGCGTATAAATAAAATCATACTGAGTCGTTCCGATAAGATAGGGTTTACTAGTAAATTTATATAAGTAAACGTAACTACCTTGTTGCTCAGTTGTACTGCATATACACGTACTTGCAATAAGCATTGAATACAGGAAAGCCTATGCTATAACTTATTATTAACGTAGCCATACTATTATAACAACTATATGGAATACATCAGCATCAATGGTATAAAATCAATCTCTGCTATATTCACATAAGAGATAAAAGAAAATTTTGTGTGCAAATTCCACGCCCAAGCTTTACCTTTGGGGTATGGATTAATTAATTTTAATTATTGATGCGGTAATCTTTACTTAATTTTCTTTGAACATGAAATAGAGCTAAAACTCTACTTGTCTTTTATCTCTACATCGTACGCGCAAATAATAATTTGACGCGAAGTTAAAAAGGAAAATTTGCTTTGAAGAGGACAAAAGTAAACAATCAAATTATTTTACTGACCTCATCAGCTAATGTACACATAGGTTAATAATGAGGCTAAACCAGCGGCTCGTCATGAATAGGGTGTTACCAAATAATAATGACGGATTAGTAAGCTAGTGAGCTGTCAGGGCCTTCCTAGCGAAACTGCATTACTTCCAACTCTAGCTAAATCGTAATTGTTATAAAATTTATTTTACTAATGCAACAATTTACGATCTCGGTATCATCAACCTTGATCGTTCATACTTTAAACAGTATACTAATACAGTCCTTGTTTAATGATCTGATTGGATGCAGCTGGTAAATTATAGTACTGTTGGCCATTCTTCATTGATAGTAAACGGTGTGAAAAATTAGAAGAGTGTTCAGTACAGCACTACTCTACATTATTGCCCAGTTTGAAGGAACTCCTCCTACCAGTTATGAAAAATAAAAATATTTTTACCCAGTGCTATGTAAGCTGCATAATAATTTTTGCAATAAAAAATTATGAAATTGCTCAGGATCCCATAATGATATAGCATGAAATGAGTAGTGCAGCGGCTTTTGAGAGTTTCACTGTTTTAAAGCTTGTGAATTACGTGGAATTTTTTTATCATTTTCTTATGCGTGGTCGTTTCTTAAAGTAGCAATAGCAATCCGTCGATCAGCGAATTTTATTAGTAGTGAATCTTTTACTCGTTAGAGTCGTAAAATTTCCTTGGTCTATAGGAACTTCATCAGAATTGACCAGTTAGCGATTTATAGTGGTAGAAACGATATTAAAAGCGGATAGTTTTGTTATGCTGCAAGAAAAATATTACAAATTCACGCTATACGCCCACTTTAAATTGTGCTAATTGATTATAATATGTATCAGCCCATCATGAGTCAAATAAGTAGCAAGGTACAAAGTAGACGCTGCCTCGAATTAAGAGTAGCACTAGAAGGAGTATATCATCGTCAATAACAGCTTTAAATTGCAAGTGATTACTGATTTACAACAGAGAATTAGAAATCTATGTATGCATGCTATAGTTTATATAATAGCTTATAATCTATGTAGTAATCAGTTGTATGTTTGACAATTACTGTAGGAATACACGAGCAACTTTAAGACGTTGTTGAGGTACTTCACCAGCGCCGAAACTTGCTTTATTTTAATACGGTACTCAGTCAATCTTATTCGTAAATTCTCAGTTAATCACGATAAATTTAGAACACTACCTGCGACAAATACTCTACGCCTCCGTATTCATCCTATGCATAAATCGTATTTTATGTTATCAATTAATTATGGTGGAAGAGAATCAATTGACATGATGACCAGACGAATACAAACATTATGTAAATCAGCTGGCTCTAGTTGATGTGCTAATAAAATTTATTATGTCATGGATCGCTTATCCAAGCTAACAGCTGTTGCGTACTGTTATCTAAGGTATGTGAACCCCATTTAAAAGTGCAGAACGATATCTATTATGATAATAACCAAGTAAACAATTTCCTCCATGGTAAAAGTTTTCAAATATCAAAACAAGAACTAGTATTTCCGGTAATATTTCACTTTAATGCATAAACTTGGTTCGTCTAGCAATACCAAAGACTATCCACCGTCAGTCTACAACTGTCAAACTTAACATAACAGAATCCACAATTTCTATGTATCAGATGATGCTAATATTATTTTTAGCAACATATTTACATTTTGCCAATTAAATCACCAAATCAAGTTCAATATAATAATGTATGATCCACTGTATAATTGACAATCGCTTCTAATTAATTAAAGGGTCATGATGAATGTTAATCTACTGTACTTAGCGTAATCTATAATGTCAACAAATCCTAATATATCAGCCGTGAAAAGGCACACATATATCACAGTGCATGCTGTAAATATTATGTAATCAAACGTTCAACCTCAATCTTATTATTTTAATCGTAGCTGATTTCGAACTGAACTACAGCTTCTAGAAATTTGCTTTTGGCACTTTTCTATCCTGACGAAGTCGCATCATAAGTATTTATGACAGCGTATGCAAATCATAATCATAAAGCACTGTCAATATCTGAAATATATATTGTGTCTCAACTTCAATATGTAAGACTGTATCTATCATCAATCAAACAATTTCCTTCCGGTAATATGCTGTGAACACTTTTGTATCCTTGCGAAGGTCGTATGACAGTATGATTTAATAATTAAATAATGCAACGACACAATTTCTGTAAATGCAACACAATGTCATCTGCCTTGGAAATAATCCAGCAAATAGAAGTATCATACAGTGCAGCCTATTTCTATTCAATATTATTACGCACATTGATGACATCTGTTGAATGTACGGCCTCGAACTATATGATTAGGACTACCTATTCCTTGTATTGTGCATAATAGTGACCGCAAGATTTTTGTTGCATGTGCTAATGGAAAAACGCCGCTTGAATAGGTACTGCATGGAACATCCCAAAACTGAACTCGTTTACTGATCTATTGAATTATAATACATGGTGAACGTGTAGTTTACGGACTAGACTATCTATTCGGCTTCTACAGGATCATGAAAGTAGTAAGAAAAAAAGAATTAGCGACAATATTTTGATATAGATATACGCTCAACAAATTGAAGTTCATCTGCTCACGTACACAAGTAATTAGCTAACTATCGACTCAACTTGAACAGAGTATAGACGACATTGAACTCTGGTTACAATTTAAAAAAAGAAACAATAGCTTAATATATTTAATCAAGTGTCATTATTAACTATGATATCTTCAATTTTATAACAAAGCAGGTTTGAAGTTGAGGTTTGATTAATTAATGCTCTCTTCCTAATTGTAAAATGATAATTACATTTCCGGGTTTTGCCTGCTATGTATTTACTTACGTGTTCATTTTGATATTGAAATGATGATGCAAAATTAAATGTGAAATTACGGTATATTTTTGTTCTCCCGATAATATTTGGCCTCCTAGGAATGTCAACTTTTGATCCGGTTTTTACTTTGGCTATTTTCGTAGTCTGAATTAAGACATCGTTGCCTTGCCTACTTCTTTTAGTGATTCATGGCTTACCTGATTTGCGATGTTATAGCTACCTTTAACGTAATAAAAAGCTAGATTGAATTACTGAAAGTAATAATTTAAACAATAGCTCTATTAGGGGTAAAGGGGAAGTAGTAACTATTGGAAGCCAATGAAGGACCTAATGCAAATTAAAACATTCACAATATAATGCTAGATAAGTAAATTATATCACCTTTGTAACACCTTAACGATTTGGCAAGTGAGAGGTTGACTCCGAATTGATAGTACCATAATTACGTGAAACAATCAAAGAAAAATTCTATTTTGCTATGTTCTACATCATTGATCTATACAACATATATAAATAAGCTAATTTGAACCCTAAAATCTGTTCTATTGATGATGATTCTGTTAAATAATTGTTTAAAGTTTAGTTTCATTAGCCTTCGTAAATACAATCGCAGCAAATGACCTAATGCTATTTATTATATTGTTGAATTCCTTAACTCTATTACAACTATGAGTACTTTAGACATTCAAAATTCTTGCTATGTCTTGGATAATTTCATTCCAAATCATGCCATAACAAATTATATCACTAATCTATGTCTACTATTCTTCGAGCATTATTGTTTAATTGATTTAGTTGCATAACAATTTACCCCCAGGGCGTAGGATATTCTTATGATAATATTTAGAAAGTGGTCTTTAACTCTGAAAATTGTTAGTGGATCTTATCGTAGCTGCGCACCTTTAACGAATATAAAGGTAAGCCGAAAAAGCCTCAAATTGAGGTTTCTTGGCATTACATGCTGCATTTGTTCATTAAGTAATATCTTGCTATTCGCTTTTTCACTTTCTGTGGTAAGTATAACTTCTTGAAATATATTTTGCTGTTAAAATAAGTAATTAATGGAACTGCAATACCTCGCTATTATGAAATTAGTATTCAAAATATAATACTCGTTAAAATGTACACTTTATAGTATTTTTTTTTTTAAGAATAAAAATTTTAAAAATAATCTATCATACACGTATAGTCCTTGTCCATGAAGTTGATTAGATTCTTACGTTATAGTACGGTATGAACTACAAGCTCATCTTAGCTGTGTTTACTAAGTTTAGACGCAAGTAATTCATAAAAAGGGTAGCTTTATGAGTATATACTAATTCTTTCACCAAAATTATTGATAAAATTCGCAGTTGCAAAACTGGTAACTGTTCATACAAGTTAATAATTTAATATATATAAAGTACATTTAAAAAGTTATTTCGTTCTTCTTGATTGTGTTGATACCCAGTTTAATTCAATTTTTTGAATTTACTTATTAGTACTCTCGGCTTTATTTACTGAACTCTATTAGTTGGTTGTTATAAACTTCTAGGTAAATGGATGTTCTTGAAAATTTTCTTTAGAAGTATTTAACACTAGATTTACTCGACAATACGCTATTTTAGACGATATGAGTAGGGTTACGAAGCTATATATTTTGAGCTGTTATATGAAACATCTAACTATTTTTCCATCTGCGTCGTTGCTAAATTATCTAAGATCTTCTACTGCATAACATCATCTTGTACTACTTTCTAGTTTTTAAAGCCGTTATCCTTCAAAATAATAATTAATATTCGAGGCAATTTCGAAACCTCTTATGAATAATTCCTACGCATTTAAATATCGTTCAGGCATATGATATGATAATAGATTATAATCATAAATTTGTGGACTAGCCGCGGAAGTAATTCTTGCAAGTCGCGTTTGAGTTGATATAAAGCTTTATGCTTGTAAGCCTTAGAATTTTTCAGTCACGTAACTTTTTTTCGTCAATGTAATGCACCATGGAGCTGCTGATCAAACGAAACTTGGTCGGTATACTACAAGAATGTGTCTTTTAACTGAATAAAATATACTAACCTAGATTTTAAAAATGCAACATCAAGCGATCTTTATACTACCTTATATTTGGTAATTATCATTTCATTAGTGTTTTGTATCATACTGTGAATGTACCTGCTGCGATAAAAGAATAAGATTAACAGTTAAAGGCTTATTTATCAACGAATTAATTTTCAGCCCTGCATATTGGTGGACTTTTTCTTTCTCATTCTTCGCAGTTTATACTAATCAAATATTTGACATTCCCGATTATCCACACTGTTTCATTAATAAGCAAACTCGCATACATATTATTTTGTTGAATATAACTACATCTAAATGTTACATTCGTAATCATAACTCCCATAATTTTGTATATTTTTAATAGCTTTAACTAAGAGGTCTACCCACGTAATTGCTCCTTTTGGCAAGTCCGAACACGAATTTTTATCAGCTGACAATAATAATTGGCTTCCATCCGTAATATAATGTCTAGCTCGAACAATTGTAATATTGGGTTGATGGATTCCTCAAAAAGCCCAGTATATATGGCACTCGAACAGCGTTATGAAGTCAATTCGCTTAAAATTGTACCTAAATTTCCAAATTTTGCACTACGCCCATATTTAAAGAATCACTTAAATCCTTCAGTGAATCGAAACGACGACGTATACCGAAATTATGACGAAAATCGTAATGTAGGCAGCCGACGTGCATGCCAAGGTATAAGTACTCCCGCTTACTGCGATGCAAATAGTAAAGAAATCAACCGGCAAGTAAAAAACACAATTGAGATCACAAATAGTGCTGCAAATGATGAATGGTGTAAATTGGACTGTAGTTCATCAGCTGAATTTATGAAATCCACATCCCTAGCTAATTCCTATCCATCGGGTTGTAACTTATCTTGGAGTGTAAACGTATTCGAATCTAAATCAGAAAGCGTCAATAATAGCACTAACTTAAGTATGTCGCAACATTTACCTCCATTGAGTAATCTGCAAGAGAGTGCGTCTTGCTCTTTAAATAATCAAGGCAATTCATCTGATTACGATAGCCCTATATTATTGTCAAACGAATCTAGTGAATGTAGTGACGTTTTGGATGTAAAGGTCGAATTAAATCCTACATTTTGTATCCCGCAAAGTACCAACTTAGATGATGTATCATGGGCCTACTATCTGCATGAAACAGAGTTTAAAAGCAGCTATTGCCGAGGTTACGTCAAAACAATCGAGGAACTAAAATTTGTTCTGGCTCGATTTGAGGAATCAACCAAACTTTCATGGGGAACAAGGCAGTCATCTTCACATCCTAAGAGCTCCACAAGGTATAACAAAGTTTACTATATTGTAATAACAGTTATTTTCTCAGATATTAGCTGTTTATCAAGTTATTTAATGAAATTATGTCCCTTTGTTTACATTTAAATAAGACATCAACGTAAAATTTCTTTTAGATTCAATTACTAACAACCTTTTTATTACAGTAACAAATTTTAAGTATCCAAGGTTGCTCTTAGAAGGTACCTTACTAATAAATCTATCATTTCGTAGGTTAATGTGGAAATCTTCGTATGTACCAGATGATGGAGTACCCTTTATCAACATCGATAACAGAGCTACTGTCAGGGAATGCCAGTATGGTCAACGTCGGTCATCTACTCAAAGGCAAAGCACAGTTTGTTCGAAAAAGTAAGGCAACACACTACCCTAAAGGAAATGTTTGCATTTTCGATAGTCTATATTCTTTACATTTATTTCAATTATATTCTATTTATCATTTAAGATCAAGAAAATGCAGTTCCGATGACGACAGATCATCTCAAGATGAACTGGATTATTGTCCAGCTACAGTTATAGTCAAGAACGTGAAACGATTTCCTGGGTTTAGAGTCGATTTGAAGCAGCAGGGGAAAAATCTTCGCCGAGCAAGAAAAAACGCTTTATCTAGACTAAGAAAAGCTAATCGTGATGAAATTGCTGTCGATACAAGGTTGTATAGCATCCAAAGACAATATTACTATCTCTGTTACTTTTCGGTAGCTTTACGAAATTTTATAACCCTTATAGAAATCTCTGAAGTAGATATTGCTGATTTAATATAACTATTGTTTTGTTTTGTGTCTTCTAACCTTATACAATAATATTTACAGATACTATGTCCAGCTACCTTTACCTGGTGCGCACAAAAATCATCCAAAAAATACTGGTGACGTTGAGGATTCCCATTTTGGCGCGCCACATCATTCTCCTAATCAAGATAATGCTGCTCTTAGTCAAGGAAATAGCAAAGTTAAACGGAAATGGAACAGTATCAACTCAACAAAGCAGCAATCTCAGCATGTTAGTGAAAATTACGTAAATCGGATTAATAATCAACAACAGTTTCAAGAAACTACTTATAATGCAAATAAGGTCCATGTCGCCTCTTATTTTGCGGATAGTCATCCTCTCGATCGAATGATGATCATACCAGAATCATACGATAGCCATAGTATCAGCTTGGAAAGACAGCAACTGGTAGTTGATGGAGCTATCATTTCTAATGACTTAGACAACACTCTTAATCACGTACAATGGCCAGTACATCGACCATATGACAGCATCAATCTAGGGCAACAGCCATTACAGGAAATTCCTAACAACAGTGCAGTCTTTGATGATATGATTTTGTATCAATGCCACGAGTCATTTAAAACATCCATTGATAACTTACAAGATGATACAGGCTCAAGTGAAAATTTCTTAAAAGTCAACCACCACGAGGTAACTGCAGTGTAAAGATAATTAAATTTTATGCCGCGATGTAATTGATAGGATATAGCTATCTGAACCTATTGTAAATAAATTACTTATGGTATTGATTATTTTCCATCATTCTAGGGTAACCTCAGTTTGCTGCCCAACTTTGGAAGCGACGAATCTTTCTTGCCCAATAATCCAGATACTACTTACTCTTCAGTACCTGGAGAAACTGATATCAATAATTATAATTATAATGCTATGTCATTTATCAGGTTATCTAACATGGATCAAGCCATTAGATGTGGAGCTGAGAACTGGTATCCACAAACTCACCAATACTTAGACTGCAAAAGCTGAATGTTGGTATACTCTTAAGAATGTGAAGTATTTCTTAAAATTATTCTTGTATTAGTAAATATATTACATCCAAGTAGATCGTATGATTGTGCTATTTCATTTTAAATATGGTGTTGTATATGTGTGCAATGTAGTAGCATAACATCTATTACAACGTAATATCGTCTAGTCTACACATACATACGTACAAAATTCAATTCTAGTCTTAGAAAGACAGCGTATTCTGAGTTAGATGTGATGCCACGCCTCTTACATGCATATCGGTTTTTTTTGTTTGAAGCAAAGCCATGAAAATCAACATTTTTTTAGTAAGGTATCAGCATTACTGTCAGTAATTAATAAACTGATATTAGTGGTATTTAATATCGTTTTCTCTGGATACATAAATGATATTATATGATTTCAAAATTTTGAATGACGGCTTTTCTCTTCTTGTAGCAGGGCTATGTAATTAGATTTAATGTGTAACTAAAATAATCTACAAAGCGATCATTTACTAATTTTTCCATCCTCACCTTTTACTATCTAATTATTATTCGTATCAAAATTTAAATGTTATTTAATTGCAATTAATTTTTATATTATTTTTATAGTAAGCGCATTCAAGGATAGTTTAAACCAGAGTTTTATCGTTTTTCTGTATATATTCTCAAATAAACAAACCATGGTGTGTTGATATGATTAAAATGGATTTCCAAGTTTTCGTATGTAGTATACTGCATGTTGCATGGTTCATCTATAATTATATTGCAGTAGATTTGCCTATTTTACCATTATACGTCTATTTATAAATGTCATACAGAAGATGCCATTATCATACTCAATAAAGAGGATTTACATAACCCTACTCAAATAAAAAGCATCATCGAACCGATATGCAACTTTACTTTTCAACTCTATCTTTGGATAATAGTATCATGGAAGGATGAGTCAATAGCATCGAATGCGTATTAAATAAGGATCTTTTTACTCAAAAGTTAAATATAACGATATTCATGAGTAACGATGATCTACGCTTATAGCTACAAGGATAAAATACTATCGAATTTTATTGGATCAATCCACGAATGATGATTTGTAGCATTGAGTTTGAAATTAAGGTATGGCATAATATTTGAGTGTATCAGAGAAAATACAGATTCTGAAGCAAATGTTTTACTATATTAATTAAATAAATAGACTACCGTCAAAGGAGATATCTAAAACTAAAAACATACTTTCATACATATAGTAATAGATAACCCAACTAATCACAACGTTTAAACATCATTACCTATTACTTTAAGAACTTAAATAGTTACACACCTACATCAGAGGGGATTATGACTATTTGAAATTTACAAACAAAGTAAGAGGTTGGGGTAACTATTCCATAATTCTTTATTTGATAGATTCATTACACCTTAATAAGTATGAAAATAGAAGTATGTTTACAAACAAGGGAAATCTTAATTAATTTATTAGCATGCAAACGTACATTAGAAATTTATTCTGCTAATGTAGCACTACAATCATCAACGGGGAAACAGCTTGATATCTAGTGTCAAAGTAATCGCACAGTGGAACAAAAGTTTTATTGATTCATTGTGTATTCTTCTATTAGTATCATTATCCTATGCCTAAAATGAAACTTGTAAACGATTGCTTACTTTCAATTTTACCAATTTATTTAATAAATATCAACATAGGATCATGAAAGATCCACAAGAATCATTTCTCGAATATATATGACACGATGAATATGAAGGAAGAATTATTAATAATAATCATTTTATTCCTGACAGGAACAAAAATTACTATATACTGATTCAGATATTTCATATAGCTATGTAGAGATAATTAGAATTAATTTAAAGAAATTATAGTAATACTATAGAAATAATTTTATGTAATTAAAGCAACTGCTATTATAATTACCCCTTACTGAGTTGATCACATGTTATTACGATAAATATCCAATGGTTAGCTATTATCCATTTCGTCTATGCAGAACAGACATTATGTTGTCGCCAATACAAATCGGCATTTAATAAAAATGTTTAGGATAATTGTGAGTTGATGGATGAAAAAAACGCGCACATTGACATTTTAAAAATATTCTTCTAGACTAGACAGTGAAATAACCATACTAGTAATTAAAATGATTCTACATTGACCTATTCTCAATACTTCCACTGTTGTACTGCCGTATGAGATTTTCTATTACTATACAGTCTAAATTAGTGCAAAAACCAGACATAGAGAGAACTTAATCCATTATAGATGTAATTTATTAATTTTCTAAAGAAGCTGTTGCAGTTATACGCATAAAATCGGTAATAAACTAATGATCACAAAATTACGAACATAATCTTTTCAAGCATAATTTACCAAATGTAACCCTGAGATGGGATTACTGCTTGTAGCTAAACCATCGATATTTAATAAGACTTAAATACGAGAGAGATCAATCACCGTTATACTGATGAAGTCATTTGTGTATCGATCAGAACGAAAAATTTTAAGTATGGGTTGAATGTTAGACTTAAAATGGGCATTTAATTAAGTGATACGTGTTATATTTTTAGCAGTCTCAACTGATATTTCTATTTGAGCAACTCACTAGTGACCTGGATAAAATAATTGACAACAAAGATCGATATTACTAAGGAATATGTAACTGGTAAGAAATGAAACCATAATTTCAATTTAACTAAGGCGACAGCAATTGCGTTATATTAGTAGACCCTTGAATGAGAAATCAGTTCATTCACTTTCTGTTTCGAATTTAAAATTTGAAGGATCTTATTTTACGTTAGTTGTTTATTGCATTTGCTAGCTACCTTGCTTTCAGAATTGAACTTTATCACGATTTTTTAAATTCATTCTATACCTTATAGATGTTTTACTTTATTACATTCTTAATTCACAAGAAGTCGAAAGATTTAAATCCACTAATAAGCATCCAAGAAGAGTAATAGTTAGTTCCAATTAATTTTATAGACAGATCACCCCACTTACTACTTCAATTTAAAATTGGTAACATGGTAACATCACAAATTATGAATGAGTCTGATTAACTTTTGGAGGACTCTCTCAATAGAGCAACAGATGCTTTATATCCGATTACGACCTTACGCGATATTAATAGAACCTAATTTGTCAGCAACCTTCTCGCTATCCGAATAAACATTAATGTCATCTATAGAGGTTTTTACTTCGGATTTATAATGCGATAAGATTCAATAAAATGACATCATCACTTGTGGTCTGATAGTTCAAGGTTACGCTTCTAATAATTACAATAAAGCCATTACAGTTGGTAAAAGCTTTCTAAATTAATCCTTGATACTTCTCTAGCTTATATAATCCAATCTTATAGAAAGAATTACATAATGCTAATATCTCGCATTTTATCATTTGTTTACTCCCTTCTAAATTCAAGTGACCTTTCAATTGATAATAAATAGATATAATTGATTAACAACAGTCTGGTAACAAC
This sequence comes from Trichoplax adhaerens, assembly GCF_000150275.1. Lineage (NCBI taxonomy): Eukaryota > Metazoa > Placozoa > Uniplacotomia > Trichoplacea > Trichoplacidae > Trichoplax > Trichoplax adhaerens. The sequence goes on along the minus strand of NW_002060945.1, from coordinate 2,525,406 downwards.
AGGTCATACATATTTTCATTCGTTCATCAATTATCACGTCCTTGGTGTAATGATGGAAATGATGACGGCTTCGCTAAGATATGCACCACGATTGGACTGTACCAGTTTCGTAAATGGTATTAAATTTAATATAAAAAAATTCACTCCATAAATGAACAATACAGCAGGGTCATATCGTCGAAGTACTACTAAGACCAAAGACTAATATATATATATCAATAAATCGATAGTTTAAATATCTTTTAATCTTATTTAGCAATAATAAATTGGTCTATGAAGTCACTATTTACTTCTTACCAACTTTAGCATAGTTATTCAGCTGAAATAGTCGTTGAAGAAAAATATCGTCTTACTATAACATTTAAAATGAATAATATGCCCTATCAGCAAATGAACTTCTTAAAATCAAGATAAAAAAATATATACTCATTCGCCAGTTCAAATTTTGATAAAGTGCAAATGAAGTGCAGTATAAGAGAACTCTAGCAGAAAAAGGACACGAATATGTCTATCTGACATTATGGGGATCTAATAAGCTAATCAAGGTACATTCTAGAAATATCAAGCTTCGACTCTCGTTTATCCTATAGTGATCAAAGGATTCGATAAAAATCTGGTTAAATTTTATACTCGAAATAATACTGTATTATTATCTAATTAAATGACTTTTTATAAAAATTAATTATCTTTTCAAGATATCCTACGTTCACGCAAAGTTCACTACATCGTTTCATTAGCAGCCATGATTAAAAAATACTTATAAAAGCAATAAGAAATCAACAGCGTAAATAATAAGGTGCTGACGAGCGACGAAGTCCTTTCGATACTTAAAAATGTGTCAATTAGCATCCATTACTGTCTTTGTGAAGCTATTATAATAAATGAATATAACCTATCAATTCGTACCAATAATCTACATGTACAATTGTATATCACAATAGTTGACTGAAATCATAAATACGATAAAAAATCACGCATTCATGTAAGTTTTACTAAGAAGAAACGTCGAAGCTTGATTGTTCCATGCTATCAAACTAAGTAGATAAGAGATAATTTTAACAGAGCTGTATAAATTGAGTGTGAGCGAATTTTTTGAAATCTCAAGACCACAATTCAGTAAAAATTGTTAAAGGAAAAATATTAAATTATAATCTATTTTGGTGCAAAAGCTTTTCCAATTCCAATAATGGCGGAATAGGTGGATGCAATACCCCCCAAAAATCCTATTGCAATCAATTCTATATTGATGGTATATTCAACTAAGGAAATCGGCTTACGAGCTAATTTTTTCTTTAAGATAAGGTAAAACAAAGATGGAAAGATGAAGGTTAAAGCGGTAACAGTTGAGCCACCAATTAATGATAGTACTGCTCCAAATTTAGGCACAGCTTCAGCTAGACCAAGCACAGCACCAACTTGAATAGTACGAAGTACAACACGCTGCCAGCAAAATTCTATGAATAAAATTTATACGCGATAAAGTTTATGTTGAATGAATGATTAATTGTTCTGCAATTGCATGCAACACATCTGATAGCTAATGCCATTTCATTTCATAGAATACAATTGCGGGTTTACTACATATACGGTACATAAAATCACATGGCTTATAAGATTTAGGGTTACAGTATCTAATCGAGTACGTCAAAATCAATCACGATAACATTTTTTTTAATAGCTACTAAAGTGAACAATAACGCTTAAACCAAAAAAGATTGATATAGTAATTAAGCATAAATAATTCACATTCAATTATACTTACTATTGGGTACTTTAAAAATATTTTCGATTTCTTGAGCTAATGGATTTTGGACAATAATAAAGCCAAAAAGAGCGTGTAAAGTAATTAAAACCTCAGCGATAGCAAGTATAGCACCTCCCCGACCAGATTTCTTCAAGGTTAGCAAGATATCGGCAGTTTCAGCATTTCTCCCAAAAATTAAAAATCCAGCTATAGCAATAGGGAGGTATAGACAATTGACCGTGGTATAGGAAATGAGAATTGATTGTTTAAATTTAGATGGTTCTCTCATGTCATGTTGAACAGTTGGAAAAGCCGCATGACCTCCGTAGGCGAATAAAATAGCACCAAAGGCGAAGAAAAAGGATGTAAACGTAACTGGCGCTTGAGGGACACTAGCCAAGTCTTGTGGTGCAGGTGCGATTAGCATTAAATTGATAAAGATAAGAATAACAGCAGTGATAGTACATGCTGCGGATAATATTCCAATAAACCAAAAATCCTTTGGGGTTCCAAACCACATTAAAGGTGTCACAAATGCTGCGCAAATAGCTAGCCAGCCAGCGTAACTGATATTGTGCGTATCAATTAGAGATATCAGATTATTTGACGCTAAGATTAAGAAAACAACACCAACTCCAAAAAGTGTTAAATTAACACATATTGATACTAGATATCTGCCAGCAGGTCCAATTGCTTCGTATCCAATCGACGGATAAGGATAACGATTATGTTCTCGATATTGAGGTAGTTTATCTAATAAAATATTCCAGCAATCACCTACCAAATAACATACAAACATCAATGACAATAAATGATTATATTGCATACTCTAACATCGTCAAGTATGCTGTTAAATATAGCGACATTTATTTTGCAACGGTAGCACTAGTGATACAGTAGCTTAATATTTTAACGAACGGCAGACTTTCCAACTTACAGTGCTGTAACTAGTCACACTCCGTAGGAGCAAACCAGGTTACAATAGATAGTTAGCAATTATGAAGTATGCGTATATACGATAGCGTAAAATAAAGTTCTGCATACTAAGTGCATACTGTACGTGAAATTATAAACATCATTTTTATAAGAAAGAGTAAATTTTTTACTCACAGTGTGTGTCTATCACAAAATACATAACACCAGCAACTGATGAAAATTTGCTAGCTAATGCAGGAAATGGATGATGTTAATAGTGCTACTATCACTGTGGTGCTTCTGCTACATTCTAGCCATTGTACGCGTATATTTCTCTACCATTGAATTAGCGAAGTTTGTGGTTGATTTTAACCTAAAATATTATTATGTCATTTACCTAAAATCTTGCCGGTGTAAGCAGACATGATAGAAGCTACAACAATTAATCCGATACCAGTATAGCCACTTTCCACAACAGCCTTGGGTAAAGCTAGCACACCACTTCCAGCCATTTCTGCTACAATAAAAAATGCGGTTGTGGCGACACCGATTCCTTTAGCTATTTCAGTAGGCGGTACTATGACGTTCATTTCTTGAGACATTTCTTCTATTGCAGATACTTCTGGTGAATCCAACTTTGAATGTGGTGACGAATCGGTCATTTAGATCACTAACGATATTCAAGTCACTAGCTAAGTAACAAACAAAATGATAGCACTGCAGTAATTAATTATCAACAGATATATGTTTCAAATTAATTATATATATTGTAATACAATGCAAGGATAATTAATTGTAAAATATCTGCATGCGTAGCTAATTAATAACACCTTAACGGTATCACCATTCAATTAGGAGATTACGAATTGACAGATTGTAATACTGTACACCTGCTAATCTTTTTACTGTCAATATCTATCTTAGTATAATATAATTTTATTTTTAGGCTGGCTTTTCAACCAGCAATGTAGTAGGATAAAGCAATTGGAGCATGTACTCGACTGTATGCTGTAGTGGTAGAGTATGTGTTGAATGTACTGTATATACAAAAAATAACACCAAAAATCAATTCTTCATAAACTCCTGTCTATCAAATAGAAAGGATCAATATTCTATAATTAACAGTATATACAAACTACTAGGGTTAAATTAACGAATCCTAAGCATGCAAAATAGAGTGAATAAAATTAAATCATTCTCTTGATTGGCTAAATTACGTCATGATGGAATTCAGTGCTCAACAATAGTCAATATCCTGCAGATAGCGGCGAAGTTTATATCGAGCTAGTGAGTTCATTAAAATCTATCGACGCTATACAAGTAAGATATTTTTGTCTTATGAAACAGATTGTATAAAAATGAATGGGATTTGGCAACGTTGCTTGTAATGAACGAAGAGAACTAGAAATTGACTGAAAGTATGCATGAAAATTGGAGACAGTAGCAACATTTTAGCTTACCTTGAAGGCATCCGCAAAGAAACTTGCACAGGCTTATTAACTTGGTACCTGTCACTTGTTGGTTAATATTGCAAAGTACTGTACTGTACAGTACTGTACGGTAGGTTGTTTTTTTGTACAGTACTGTACAGTACAATACTGTAGCACCAAGAAAAATGCGCATGTGTCATGTGATCCATGCGCATATGTCATGTGATCTACATGCTTCTGATCTAGCAGTAGTACAATGTACAGTACAGACGGTACCGTTCTCTGGTACACTGTACTGTACGTACTGTACTGTACTGTACTGTACTGTACAGTACGGCTACTTCTAAGACTACTTACTACTGTACTGTACAGTACTGGACATCCTACAGTATACACTCAGTGTACAGTATGATATACGGTTTCATAGGTACCGTATGCTGTAGTACAGTAATGACCGGAAAATGATAGGCCTCCACGTTTATTTTGCATTGAGGGCCGCTTTACTGTACTGTACTGTACTGTACGTCCCTCTTTCTTTCCTTTTAGTATCCAGTACTGTACAGTACAGTGTACAGTACTGTAGTACTGAGCGACTAAAGTAGCGTAGTCCCTGGTTCAGTCATGGACTACTATCACACTTGGACGGACAGACATTTTCGGACTCATCACGTCAAAGTAGTGTGGCAAACACTTTGTTTTTGCACTACTTTAGTAACAAGTCGGTCGATTTTGAACTGAGCGGATATTTTCTCAAAGAAGTAATATTGCTTTGAATCTTTTGATCTTTTTATTTGTTACAAAGTTCTGCTTGAAAACAGTTATATAAGATCATAGATATCATTTCAATTAGTACCGGTAATTTAGAAAGCTAACAGGGAAGATCCATAATAAGTAGTCATTTTGGAACATTTACAGCCTGATTTGTTCGAGGGAGCGATCAGTCCAGGTCTTCTTCTAGTAGAGTAGTAGTTCAAGGTTCAGTACAAGAATGATGAAACTGACTATTTATCCAGTCATTCTACAAAGTGTCCGAGAAAATCCTTCCTGATTTGAACTACAACAAAATAAAAAAAACGTACAGAACTTGAACAAATTGCATATCAAACGATAGTATAGACGAGTTCATTGACACGAATCCGTCATTTTACTGTAATCTACCGTAAGTACTGTACTGTACGATGCCTGCCATACTGTGGATCTTCCACAAGTTGCGTTTAAATGCGCATGGGCAATTAGTCGCTGATACATACAATAAGTCACTCGCTTTATTTGTGCATGCTTACTGTACAGTGTACAGTATGTGTAACTACTACTTCCAGTCTTTTACTTGTTACCTAACTAGCGCTGTAGTACTGTAGAGCATTATTCTCCAGTCAGCAGTATAGGCTCTGTAAACCCAGTTGTCAGTCACATCGAGTCACATCTGTACCTACTTACAGTACCCTCTCCAGGCAACAGCGCTACAGTTGTCACTTATACTTGTTTCTCATCTAACCTGTATTAACTGTCAATGAACAGAAGGCTATTAGCTATAACTTTGAAAACTGTGAACAGTGAATCTCTTTCTACAATCGTATCGCGCATAATAGACGATCAGACAGCCTTTGCTATCAAAGATGTCCTACCAACAAGAGCCACCCCAAATCGGCTTTAAAAACTCTGGAAGTTCTCGTCCCTTGGGATTTAGTGATGTTAGATCACCACATTCTGCTGATAAGAATCCGCCGATTGGATTCAAATCGAGCGAGCATCCAAGGCCTGTAGAAGCAGTTAGCATGGAATCACTTCATAAAGAATCGGGAAGATCTCAAAGTCCTGGTGGTGAAGGAAAGCGAAGGGATCGAGATATTGCTAGTGCAAGTGGAGTTCATACAAAGGTAAAAACAAAATGATTCTTTTATTTGTTTTCTAAAAATTGCGCTTGGTCATTGACGAACACCCATGTCGCATCGATATGCTATCGACAAGTATGCTATGTAATTTATATATACTGTATAGGTAATCCAGTTTGCTTCTACGACATTATACACTACAGTATCGTACAATTTGAATACTTTTGGTCGGTGTAGCGAAAAATTACTATTGCACACTTAGAATCGATAACTTGATAAGATGTTACCGACAGTGATGAGGTAAAACGCCCTACATACAGCATCTACTGTACTTTGCACAGCTCTTGAAACGGTTGCGATGAAGGCGAATATTGTCATAAACAATGTTACTACTTTACGCTCATCTTTGAACTAATAAGTAACTCTCCTAGCTCGATCTAATGCCTACCCGTGAAGAAAGATTATAAACATGAAGAGCGTTACAGTAATGGCAACTTTTCCTTATTAAAATTGACGTAGTAGGCATTAATAATTATTATATCTACCATTTCTTTTCCAAGTTAAAATGGCGTTAAAGTGACACACCAAGGTTAGACTGATCAATAAATTATCGACGCACAGACTAACCACTCCCAGTAGCCGTTACACGGAAAGACTAGAGTAACAAATTGACTTTGGCCGCAAAGACTTCAGTATAGGCGAACCAACGCTACTCGCGGTCATCGACAGTGGTGATCGTGATTCGGGCACGCCCGACTATTGAACAACGACTTCATTATAATAATAATTATTATTATAATATTTATTATTATTAAGTCAAATCGTTTGACATTCAGTTCAAAGCATAAACGATCTCTCTACAAACGTTTCTGGTGTCACTGTTGAGTAGAGCATGTCATCTTTTTCCTGTCATGTTGTAGTGAATTGAAGCCCATGTTATACAACATTGGCTAACCAAGGAAAAAAATAGAAAAGTAAAACCAATACTTAAAGGTCCTATAAATCAGGAAATATTACATTTTCAAGTAATGAATTGGAAGATTTTTGACGCCCTACAGTATCGCCATCGAACGCTTAGATACCAATGTTATCTGGCTTGTTGGTACCAGTCTAAATATTGTATCTCGAATACCCGTAGACTAGATAATGTGCAGGTGGATACCGTTGACAACAAGCGATTGAAGTAGTCGATGGCAGCTACTATACTTTTGATATCTTAGTGACTAGTCGTACGTATGTTTGAGAACTTTTTTTAGTGATGTTCAATGAAATAAAAGGAAAACGATTCGTTGAAGGCTCAGTAATTCTGTGGAAATTGCACTTACGACGAAGCGATAACTAGAAAATTCGAACGGCAAATGCAAAATTTATTGACAGTAGGGTACAACACACTACAGACCTTCGAGAGACTCTCGAGGGTTTCCACTGTAACGTCACCAGTTATGGTTTTTCTGTTCTCGTTATCATTCAACATAGGATAGTTGTATCGATTTCTCTCCTGTGAGAAACAACCTTAGTACAGGTTAAAATACGGTAGAAATGGATGAAACGACTAGACGAGACTGTTATGTTTTAATTTAACGTTTTCCTGCTAATCCTTAACAGCTTTTTAATCCTGGTATGAAGCCCTAGCCGGTGTCTGTTGGACTGTAATTTACATAGAATCTTTTCTACTATCATGATAATTAATTATCATTTAGTATGGCTCCATACCAGTCATACGCGCATATAATTACCGAATAATAGTGCTTTGTATTATTTGCCTTACTATTGGCATTATTTGGATAACATGTTGTTATTTCCTTTACATCGACTGTAGAACTTGTAAATTGATCAAAGTTAGGACAACATTTATTCGTAATCAGTAAATAGCACATTTCAGTTTATCATTCCTAAACAACACATCTGCACTTATTCGGTTCAAACAATAATAAAGTACGAGTATAGTATAATAAATACACCACAAAATCATCACAACCGCATGATTATTCATTCTTCTTCTTTCTTTTAATGCTCATTCTTGAATTGCATAGGAAAAGAAAAGCAATTCTGTCTATTTTAACGACGGCGAAAGAAGAATAGGTTAGTAAATGATCCATCCATTGAATGGCTATTAGAAATTAACAATTTCATAGAATACGAAATAGTACTAAATAAATCCACTATCTACACAGTATTGCTGATAGAACTTGTCTAAAAAAATGCTAATTGTACACCAGTTTACTTAGAATTGAACGCTTGCATTAGGTTCTGCTTCGTCGATTGAAGTAGTACAGTACATACCCAGATAGTTGTAGATTGTATAAGCCTTATCGCATAATGTTATTGTGGGTAAAGTCTTCCTTATCGTTATGATGCAGATCTGAAGTGACAATATTTATCATACCATCCAGAATAATTCGTCTGCGTATGACTGTAATTTTAGCCATATTAAATCGCTATATTAGGTTTCGATAGAACACGCTATTAAAATTGGATAAATCGAAAAAGATTTCTAGAACGATCATAATATAGCTTCATGTTATTGAGTACAATGCACTATAATTGAATATCCCGTATTTCAACAGATTGGGTTTTAACGTACAAAATCTCAAGCGATGCAGAAAAGGAGCATAAAAACTCAGAGAGACGCAAAGCATTTTTGGACTCGTTGCGCGATCTTGCTAAAGTGCAGTTAGAAGAACAATCTTCTGAGGTAAGCATATGATTGTCATAAATACAGATATTCGTTTTTAGATAGTATGTTGCAAATATGATTTATACCAAAAGAAATGTTTTGGAAAATCATGTAAAAGGGCTCAATGAAATCGATTGAGTAATAAGGTATTTTTAAATCTTTACTAATGGCAGGCTTCAGTTGATAAAGTCACGAACTATATCAAAATTCATGCACCTTGGACAACCCTCTTGGAGTACGCTGAAATCATGAGATTTAATATGCCTATCAAAGAGGTTACATCTCCTTAACTTAGCGTAAATTGTAACAACTTTTAATCTTTAGTCAATCAAGTTGCTCATTTTTCTATTCGAATACCAAACTCTATCAAGGGGTATTTGCAGTTTCATTTTTGCCATATTTTGTAATAATAATATACTGTACAACTAAGTGTCAGATTTTCCTGGGTAAAGAATACAACAGATAGTGTGTCTCAATTCAACAATCATCTACATTAACAGCCTTTGATCTGTTTTAGAAAAGTTATCTATTCTATGCTATTAACAGAGTGCATTAAATAATGACCATGAATTCATCGAGCCTGAACCAACTTGCCAAACGTGCCCTAGTCCATTTGAATTGGATAGTCCTTACCTTGAAAAGGACTATAATCCTCACTATACCTGTGCGTTTAAAAATTCTGCAATCAACAAGTAAGTCAGTAATAATGGTAGAAAAATCACATAGGTAGATGAGTTATGTAACCTTCCTAGAACGTATGACTATGTAACAATGCGTTAGGTTTCTCATCGAAGATCGCGATACCTTTTTCACCTCAGCTCAGAGAAGCGCTGTGGTTAGTCTTTACCTGCTATGTTTAAGCTATAACCAAAAGTTATGGCTAGACTATATTATAATGCCTACACTTTATTGTTATAATTGTAATGGAGTAATTTTACTGAATCTGACAGGTTGACTATATCCTCAAACGCGTTGATTATAAAGAAAATGACAGGACAAAATTTGGTGAGTAAATAATTTTTAAAGCATTGATGACTTTGCCTAGCGTTCTTTAAGTATTTATAATCAATTAGTTCAATATCACTGATATGCGTAGTACCTTCTTTGAAGTTTTTTATACCTTCATAATTATAATTATTACAATAGGAGCTTATCGCTTGATATCCAAGGGTGCTTTTGAGAAATCATTTCCTCTTCATGATGTAAAAAATTTTTACACTACAATTTAAGCTTTTTTCTACCTCTCGATCTTTATCCCCTAGAAACTATCAAAGATTTTAATCCGAAAGTTTAACTTTATTTATAATAGGGGCCTTCGGAATTTGGCGAATCTCTCCTCACTCATGCACCAGAAAACGATCGACAACTTCTTCGACAAGAATGGGCACGACCGGGAAGATGGTATAAATTTCAACCTCTCGATTTAGTCAGGTGAACGATAAAAGGGTATTCCATATTAGGATTATTTGATCTTTATGTAAGTTAACATATGCGGATACTAATCTTTACATCAATACTCAACATGTAAATGCCTTCCTAATGTTACAACAGAAAATACTTTGGTGAAAAGATTGGAATTTATTTCGCATGGCTAGGTTAGATGCGAGTAGATTTTGAAAATTATAAATGATATTAAGCGATAATATATCTCCTTCATCAGGATTCTACACCGGAATGCTTATACCTGCCTCAATCCTTGGAGTTTTATGTTTCCTTTATGGTTTATTTACTATGGGAAGTGACAAAGTCTCGTAAGTTTCAAACTCATATGAGAATAAATAGATTAACCACAAAATGTAAATCAGGTAATGTTGGCCCTCAAATTAAAACTATATGTATACTAAACAGCTCCGAGATTTGCAGTTATAACCTTCGCAAGCAGTTTTACATGTGTCCACTATGTGATGAACTATGTCCTTACTGGGAATTGAGAACAACTTGCAATTATGCTAAGGCATGTAATTTAATATAACAAAATTGTTTCTTTCTACGACAGCGAACTACGTAAAGAAACGCACTTAGATTAAATATTACGTTGTATGCCCTTTTACCTATGTAAAGTATATTGAATATATTGAATATAGGCCCAACACTTATTCGATAATGGTTTCACGGTTTTCTTTGCTGTATTCATGTCTTTATGGGGTATGTAAGATTCAAAAGTACTTAGTACTGAAATTTACTGGTTAACAACAATTACCAATTAGGACAAATGAGTTAATCGCGACTATACAGCAGTTACTTTTATTTCGTTATTTGCCGAGATTGATTACTGGATAGTTGATACTGAAATTGCTATACGTTATTTTTTTATAGCTACACTATTTTTGGAATTTTGGAAAAGAAGGCAAGCCAGAATTGCCTTTGAATGGGATCTTCTCGATTATGAAGCCGAAGAAGTACGTTTTTTCGTTGTATTATGTGTTCAGAATAAGAGCTAGCAAGGGTAACTAGTTCATTTTACTTTGTGTTATCAGGAACCATTACGAGCTCAATATGAAGCAAAATGCGCCGAAGAAGGCTCATATCGTGTTAATCCGGTTACTGGAGTAAGCTTTAGATACAACTACTATAGCCTTAGCTTAGAAGAAATATTAAGACGGTATATAATAGCGTATCTTGGTTACTCTATTCTTTTGTAATAGCACGAAGAACCATACTTTACTCCAACTAAGAGACTTCCTCGATATTTCCTTGGCGATATTTCTATTGTCTTTATGGTAAGCACTTTATATACAACTGATATTTTTCGATTCATTCTTTACATTCGTTATAATTCATACGAAATTAGAATAATTAATAGATCATAACTAATTCCGTTCGTACCGTTGATGTTATGGCCTAGTAACAAGAACTTTAATTTCAATTAGATTTGCTTAGTAATTGCTGCCGTTTTTGCTGTTATCATCTACCGATTGGGTATTACGTACTTGCTTTTACGAACAAATATTGCCCTGATTAGCCAAGCAGCTTCCATCTTTACATCTATCACAGCTGCTGCTATTAATCTTGTTGTGATCATGTTACTGGGAGTTGTAAGTGCCAATTGGATTGAATTTATCTGATACTTCATTGTTCTAAATGTCAAGTGCATGTGCAAACATATTTTATAACTAGCTCGTTTTAGTTTTCTCATGACTATTTTTCTATATGTTAGGTATATAAAATTTTAGCCTACAAGTTAACGGATTGGGGTGAGTAGTCCAGCTTATCATGTTGTCTTTATGTTGTCATATGAGTATTATTAAATATTTTTATATCGTACTATAGAAAGGTACAGAACACAATCAGAATATGATCGAGCCTTTACCGTTAAGATGTTTTTATTCCAATTTGTCAACTACTATTCATCGCTTTTCTATATCGCTTTCTTTAAGGGCACGTAAGTACGATATTTTTATATTCCTTTTAAAGTGTTTAGAAGATTTAGAGAGCTACATATCATCAATTAATTATTTTTTTATAACACTAGATTTTCTGGTAGTCCGAATAATTATAATAGAAGTCTTTTAGGTTTACGCCAACAACAAGTAAGCAAATCTATGTTTTTGAGCTTTATTTCAATAAGAAATAATATACTATACTGTACGAGACGATAAAATATATAGTATAATCACTTTTGCATGCTACATGTTTACATGTTTAGTGCTCTAGCGGCGGATGCTTGGTTGAATTATGTATTCAACTCGCGATTATCATGGTTGGCAAGCAAGCTTGGAATAACATTTTGGAATTTATTTTACCGTATGTATCTATTTAGGGCATTGCTTTATTCTTTTACAAGCTATGAGTATTATGCGTTTAATTTCTCTAAATTTCGATGGGTATAAAAGTAAAATAAAAAATTGGATTGCACGCCGCAACATTGACAAAGAAGATGATGGTAGTGAAAAAGATATTCCATTGATGGAGGAAGACGAGGACCTGCAGGAATTAGGCCAACAGGGACTATTCTTTGAATATCTTGAAATGGGTAAGTAGACAAGTATAAATTATGGTTAATAACGCCATCGATCCGGTAATAGGTTAACCTAGATTCTGTCATTTATTTAAATTAGTTATCCAGTTTGGTTTTATAACATTATTCGTGGCTGCGTTTCCTTTGGCACCTTTCTTCGCCTTATTAAATAATGTTATTGAGATCCGTTTGGATGCCTATAAATTTATAACTCAGTTGCAGCGACCCCTTGCAGCTCAAGCTCCCAATATTGGTATTTGTAGCTCTTCCATAATTAATATTCAATGTTATAGTAAAAAATCTAATATATTTTCATTGTAGGTGCTTGGTATGGTATATTGGACTCTATTAGCAAAATGGCCGTTATAACAAATGTATGCATTCTTTTAAATAGTATATAACACCATATTAGTGTATTTCAATTTAATTTATAGAAATAAATCTAAGTTGACTAGACTTGATTGGTGCTGTTAATCAAGAATCAACTTTGCGTCCTTTTAGGCCTTTGTTATTGCAGTCACTTCTGACTTTATCCCAAGAATGGTTTACGAATATGGTAATGTCAGTCAGTCTGGAACTCTGGATGGTTATGTAAACTTTTCACTATCTTACTTCAACGTCACTGATTTCCCTAGCAGCGAGATTCCGAAAGCAAATTTGTCTGGGCAGCTAAGCTACACCTCAACGTTTTGTAGGTTAGTTAAAAAATTCGTTTGTACACCATCGAACATAATTTCAACTCCACGGAATCAAAATAGGAAAAATTGCGATTCTAACATTATTATTATATTATTGTAATTAATAAAGGTATTCTGGATATCGACAGACTGAATATCCATATAGTTACAATCTGAACTATTGGCGCATTATGACAGTAAGACTTGCATTTGTTGTCGTGTTCGAGGTAAGCACCTATTATGAATAAACAAATATTTATGACTATGTTACATATGGCTGTCGCTATTGACAATGTGGATATATACCTTACGTCCTTATTAATATGGCCTTAAAAATGGCCAATGGTAGAGATCTTGAAATCAATATATCATTATGAAATCGTGAAAATTTTAATTCATATATCGTGAACGTTAATTAATCGTTTTAAATTATTTAAATTACAGCATTTGATTTTCTTTATCAAATTCGCCATTGGCTACGCTATTCCGGATATACCAAAGTCGTTACGATTAACTATTAAGCGTGAAGAATATTTAGCCAAGCAAGCACTTGAAGACGATAAACTTGTTAGAAATAATTCCAATGCTTAAAATGAAATAATGTAATCGTAGCTAGTACATGTAGGGGTGTTTGCTTATGCCGTAACTCGCATTTTTTCTGATTTAGTCGAACGAGTTCTATGCATTTGTTAAATTTTTTGTTAGCATACAGATAAATGACACGTATGAGTGTACAAGTTTATACAAAACTTTGCGTTTTAAGATTTAAAATTGGAGGTTTAATAACTTATACTATGCCGCTCCTTATATCGTATCCGATAATCATAATAATTACTTATCCCATGCTTTCATATTATAACGTTTCTAGTGGTGTTACTGTTACTAAATGTTGAAAAAAATTTAATGAATTATATATATTGTACTTCTACGCTTGTGCTGATTGGTTTTTGGTAAATAGATTTAGATACTTTCGCGTAAAGCAAATAGCGCCAACGTTGCTTTATTTGATTAGTCTAGCTTTAATCATATATAAGCTATGATAGAATGTTGTGCGTGACTTCCATCATGATTTTTAGCAACTTTTCTACGAATATTCGTCAATTTACTCGGTTGGTTTCAGAAGATTTATCCAAGCTATTTACGATAGTATATTACCTTTGCTATTTACTATAGCTTTAACCGCATGAGAATTGTTCAATACGAAATTAACCAATAACATGTAACTTTTGCAGTGATTGAATAACTGAATATCTAGGTCACATTATGTATTACTGGTCCGCTCTTAGATTTTATTAACTGGTTTTGTTATTATTTTTACGATAGAATGAAATTATAGTATACGCGTACGATAGTTATCATCTCATGAATGAAATAACCAATATGTTGACTTTGTTACTAATTTGGCAATAAAATGGGTTAAGTGTTATTACAGCTGTTGTTACCTTTTTGTAGCTGTACAATGTACCGTCTACATATATTACTGACATGCAACAGTATTGTAGACTCGTGAAACTATCGTATAAATCAAGGTACAAATCATAACCGTACTATTGCGTATTAACGCAAGCTACAGTATAAGCTCATCATCTACCTTATTAAGATCCAAGTCGTGCTATTAAGCATATCAACACGAATACTATTAATAATGTAAGTATTAGGTAGGCTTAATGATCCATTTTGAGAGGCAATAGCTCAAATTTGTAAATATTAGTGTCAATAAAGATGAAAGAGGCAACTTTTCAATAAATTTAAAATATTAGCATAAGATGATCTAAATCTAATTATATAATACTTGTAAGTGAGATTGACAATATTTTGAAGATTCGTTTGCTATACGATTCCCAAAATTCCTTTTGTTTTATTGCCATTTCAGGTTGATTCATCAAAGTAAGGTGCCACATTGATAACAGATCGACTATTCGTAAGAAAAGGAAAGAAGTAAAAGTTTAGAACTATAATAGTTGTCCAATAGAGTTATAACAAGTCAGTTTTAAATTTTAATTACGCTTTTGCTATTTGAAATCAATGATGCAATGTATAGTAGTCTACAGTCTAGCTGTTTTTATAACTTTATAGCACGTATTCGTAAGTTATATCACACATAAATTAGAAATAGCTGGCGTCAAAAACTAAAAAGTTTTTTTACTTAGATGATGTAAATTATTCAGATGATCTAGCATTATCAAACATTTAATTATAACTGAATATTTTTACAGGAAGCATTGTCTAAGGAAGAAAATTTTATAACTAGTTTTACAGAGCCGAGAACATAGAGCTAGATTTGCTTGTTACAGTTCGATAAAGATCTCATATAGTCGCTGGTTGTACCTATGCATGTTTTAATGACAAATCAAATTGTAATTAATCATGTTGCAGTACTAGTTTAATCTTAGCACCATATTAAACTAGTACTGTAGCATCATTAATCGCCAAAGAATCTTATTTTTGTATATTGCCTATTATATACACCTGAATTGCTCTACCATTTTTTAATTAATTTATAATATTACCGAGTCAATTCGAGAGTATGTCCATATTCTTCACATGAGGTATCAGTACTTCTATCTCGAATCCATCGACATTTCTGGAACAAAAAGATGTATAAATTACAAAATTTTTTTACTACTATGGAAAATATTTCTCTGATAGTATTCTATTGACTGTAAGGTATGGCAAGTCCTAAGAATTGAAGTTTGCAGCACTTTGAGTAATCCAATAATGTACTTACGTGATCAAGCTGAAAACAGTAGATATAAAGCAAACAAATTCCCTAAAACACGAACCGAATTTTACTATGATTTCAATGACGGTTATAATTGCTAAATATATGCAATCATAACTAAACTAGATATCCCATTTACGATAAGAAATTGCAATTACTTATCTGTAGAATGCTACGAAGATTAGTTTAATATAAGTACTGTTGTTTCTATCCCAGTAAGTTATACTTATTTTATAATTTTTCTTACCTGTACTCCATTTAATATAGCAAAGCTACTGCGGAATATCATAGAATTGGTCCATATTCCAATCGTAAAAGAAATCCAGCACATAGTTGCCACCGCTAAAAAAATTACAGACATTCGAGCCGATCTCTTTCTGAGATTATGAAGTGAAATAAGTAAGTAGACCTTTTTAACTGGTCTCGTCCAAAATCATATTGTTACCGTATGATAATATCCTCATTTTTCATGTCTTATTCTAGTAAAAAATTTGCTTTCAAGCTATTTTGTTATACTGTAGATTCAAGGTCACTCATAGTCTTGTAGATTACTTGATGTAAATGCCTACTACAAAGTTTATCTATGCTGATATTAAAGCGTTAATTACTAACATTGATTCCAAAGGGAAATAGGTATCATTAAAACTTGATTCTCCATCCTTAATGCTTGGTTTAATTCGCAATGTTAAGGTGCACAGGATCAATTTAACCTAGACGGCAATCAGAAATGATGAAATGATAATTATGAAATTCAGAAATATAAATTTGACTTGACTGAATATTTTACAGATATAAATAAGCCTTCATTATAATTATCTGATATGAAAAATTAAACTAGTTTTACCAATATCAGGAATGATATCGGAACGATAAAAGCTAAATACATAGGAGGATCTGTAGTTAGCCAACACCTTGGCAAATCATTAATGTTAAAGGTCAGTTAGTAACTATTTATTCAATATTCTTAGTCAATTTATACACCTTCACTATCGCTCTCATCATATTTTAGTCTATGCTCTACTGGAACGATTATTTTTATTATGAAATAAACTTACGATTCAAAATTGACATAATTATCCACACCGAATATCGCGCTCGTGATGCTAAACGTAAATCCCACGATAAATAGTGGAAACACTAAAAGCATTGACAAGGAAAAACAACTTGTAGCAGCTTCATATATTTCAAATCAATCCCAAATTTATGAAATACATGAGATATTGTTAAATTTGGATAATAGAAGCTCGAAAATCAATTAGGCCGCTAATAAACCCGCTAATATTTCATGTTTAGTGATTCTACTGTATATTGTATTACAGTATGCAATCATCATGAATTATATTAAGGTGTTACAGCACTAGGTTGCCTAAATTATAGAGTTTAAGAAAGTATTGTTGCTTACAGTGTTTAATTTTACATGTTTTATAGATTATAATACAGCGTGTAATTCTAATTTTGAGCCTTTTAGAAGAGTAGTTCCTAGGCCTTATAGTAGCAGTACTATATTATTACTAGATCTTTCGATAGATTAGGATAGTAATCTGTAGAAGCAACTCGAAGTTAGTGCTTTACGTTAGACTAGGAAACTTGTCAGGAAGTTTTCGGGCGTATGGGTTAAATATTTTAACATTAATTAAAGGTAACTTACTATAAGCTGAAATAAAATACCAACTGCATTGGATTATCGATTCCAAATCTTTAAATAATTTTAGAAATAAATCCAGGCTATCGTGGAAAATCCAAATAAACAGCATTATCAGGCTATAGTGTAATCCTACTGCCATAAGGATGCACATTGTCTAAAGTTTAAGATGAGTCAGTGAGAATAATTAATCATTATATAGCACTTGTTTCCTCTATTTAAATTTATAGATTTTGTCACGATCAGCAATTTATGATTACCTACTTACTTTGTTCTCATTTGCAAAAGGGTGCATAATTGCTAATACGTTGACAACCAAAGTGCCAAAAATTACATTTAACTTAATTATGCAACTTTTCTTGGTTAATTTTGGTCTCCTAGTGTTCATTTAACCAATTAATAGTCATCATCTCATCCCCATTCAATAGAGTATATATCTAATTAATATCGAATAAGATCTCTAATGTTGATCTCATTAGTATCGAATTTACTAGATAAACATGTTATCATCGTCTAACGAATATAATGACAGGTATATTATTACTTCTACTTTCCTAAAACTAATTCTACAACCATTGCAGGTAAAGAGAAAAATTGTTGATATTTAGATTGGGTTTGATAATTAGCCTGAGCATACTTTCAATATATTAGGCTCGTAATGTTAATCTAATCAGCACCTTACGTACTGAGTAAGGTAACATCCTTCTCTAGCTAGCATCTACTTAACCTTATTTTTCTAATACTCTTATAACAAACTAGCGCATTAATCTTCAAATAACAGGTGTACTTTTATTTATTATCTTCATGATCATTTAATTCTTTTAATCAATAATAGACTTACAATATCACTTTTAATTTAAGACCTTTTCTGTTCATGTAATCAAGTTATACAGTAGCTCAAATTCACACGTATTTATCATGAAACTATATCGTATTTTCTGAATAATACTGATCTAACTGCAAAAGTCAAAACTTCTTGATAAGTAAAACTAGAAGCTCTACAGAAATTCTGCAATATCAATCGAAATTATAAGATATTTTGTTATCCATAAGAAGACCGAAAGCAATTACTCTAACAAACCTACCTTGGGGAGAAAAGAAAGATCCCTGCCGTAATAACGAGTCCTGAAATGGACAAGCTGTATCCAAAATAGGTTGCTAACGTGATTGGCTGGATTAGTATTATCAGCTAGCAGCAAAAGTAATAAATAAGAATACTGTCTTAAGTAAGAAAATATTGCCGTCCAGAAGGCAACTAGGACCTATAAGCAGTATCATTATTAGTTTCTTTTATTCAAACTTTGAGGAAATATTAAAATTTTTACCTGACTTGCCTGGCTCATATTACTCTCTTGATAAAAAGCAGCAAATGATGCTGCCTTGATAAATTTACAAAAGCAGACGGTATGGGTAGAGTTAGACTGACTTCCTATACTGCAATTTGAATCAGACCAGCCGCAGGTACTGCAAGGTAAAATAAAAACATTTATTATCAACAAGGATTAGTATAATTTCTAAATTTTGAAGTTATAGTACAGCATATTGCTATTTTAAAATTTGATACTGTTTATACAGTGGAAAAATTCATTATATCATAAAATATCCACAGATCTCCCATTCTGTGCTATCCATGAGCTGCTATTATCTAATTTAATGTATTATTAAATTATCGAACATACTCGTATAAAATGCAAATAATACATATACTCCTGAAATAGCCTGTTAGATATAAAGAGCAGTTCTGAATCCACAATGCGTACGAATCAAATGTCGCAAATTACAACTTATTGTCTTAGATATTCCATTATTTATCACTGGATACAACACTGCTACTAAAATTAGGTCTAAAAATAATGTTATATGTCGCGCAGCAAGTCCAACACCATTTTATATGCTGTACTAGTATATATGTCATCGAAGTAAACCCTTAGCTTATAGGATATTTATGTTTCTAAAACCACATCTACTTATGCATATATAAAATTAACATAGCCAATGCTTAGCATAAAAGAACTTGAAGATTCTGATGTTTAAGCAGAAATTAAATATTAGAATATAACTATGATTGCTTATATTAAAGTACAAGCAACACGAATTGTAATTCTGTACCAAGAATAAGACATTCAATTTAAGTAAACTTATTCTTCAGCTATAAATTTTGTAAAGGATAGACACATATAAAACAAAGTAGCAAGGATTTCTACTTTTAAGAGTAACTACTGCAGTCCATAAAATGAAATTAAGCTTAACGTATTGTATCGGTTGCGTTTTTAACTAAGTATTCAGAATTATATTGTGTATATGTGTAAAATATAATTTAAATTGCTTCTATCTAAATTATTGTTCATCCTTCAATTCAAATGATAATTAAATTAAAAGTGAAAAATTACTTGTCATTTACCATCGGCTGCTTCATCTAACATCTTACCCATTAACAGAATTAGCTAACCACGTTCCACACCATCGATTACTGATTTTCGAGTTATTTAAGGTTAAATTTGGCTAAAATACCGGCATGACAAATCAACTTTACGTTAGAACTATGTTTAATTCCATTCTTATCTATCAACAAAACCTGAATGATGATGTAAATAGCTCTTACACTGATGTATTTATAAAATATCGTACGCAATCAGCAACAAATTATATATTTGTAATGACCGAGTAGTAGTCTTTTACTATTACTATAATAGTAAGTATCCAGCAGCAATGTTACTTACAAATTTATTCTTAAAAATTAATTGCAGTGAAAATTCGTCGTAACTTTGCAATGATGTAGAAAAGAAAGCTGCGATTACTTCAGAATTTAAAATGGGGTTTGCTTGAGAGAAATTTCTTAGAACGATCAAATATCAAATGGAACTTTTAAGATTTTTATTAAATTAACCTTAATGCCAATCCGTTTGTATTATAGATTTCTTATATAGTTAAATTAGCCATAAATCAGTTATTTGGCATAAATGATCTGAGATCTAGTCCTAAACTTACCTTGGATTTATTAATTGTAAGGGCATGATTGCATCTAATGTATTAAAATAAATCGTGACTATTCTTGTGGCTATGGATAGTGATCCATATCACAAATTTAGGATGCGTAAATATCCAAACGTGTTGATTTTATTCATAATCCAGGATATCAATTGGAGTATAACGCAACATATTGAAAAAATGATAGCAAATAGAAAGTAGATCGCACGATCAAATTATTAGATTAAATTCAACAAAGATTGATGTCAACAGGCTTTGCTTACCATGATTTTCTCGTAAAGCTTCTGCATTTAATATTATTTGTACATGATTATGTTGCCATATGTGAGCTATATTATGAGCTTGACGAGTAGATATTTCTAATATATTAGATTTTTTATCATCGTGTTCATCTTCATCGTGATCAGAGTCTTTTTCTACATCCTTATACCTGATGGTCTGGATTTGCAGTTCTTGGAATTGTGGCAGTAACGGGAAATATCTTGAATAATTGGGATCGTAGCATACTTAATTATTGTAAATCAGTTTTATTTTTAATCCTACCTATATTTTGTGAAGTAACATCGATTAGTTGAGGACCAGTTTGATTAAAATCATTATTCAACTTAGCAGCTAATCTTTTCAAGCTTATCATGACCGCTACGCTATCATATTCATTTCCACAAGATAGTGTAGACTAGCCAAAAAAAGAGAGTCATTCGCTCTTAGGCACAGTGTAGCTCATCATAATCTAATATTTTTTGGATAAATTAGCACTTGCATAGTCAGTAATAAACTAATTACCTGCTGAATCTTATGCCAATCTTTGGTATATTGTAAATGCAAAAGGCGACTTCCTATATCAATTAGTTTCTGTAACGTAAATATGAATTGTAAAGCAATCATATAAAATGACCTAGATTGAAATGCCATAATGGACTAAATCAATGAATGATAAAGTTACTAACGGTTATGAGAGGAAGAGATATTACATCCGATTCATAATTGATTCGAGAGAGTAGCTTTGCTGAAATAGCGAGATCTCCAGCAAAGAGAGATTCACTATTTTCTTCAACTATATTAAACAACCAGTTTATAACACTCTTTCGGACTTTTAAGGAGGATAATTCTAGTTCCTGACTCTACAATCATTGAGTAAATTAAGAAAATTGCCCTAATTATACAAAATATTACCTTATCATTAGCGACACCTAATTCAGTTCATCTTTTAAAATTTTAAAGCTATACTAAGGCATTACAATAATTGAGAAAGCGTTAAATGTCACGGATAGGCAATTGGTAGAAGTATTACTACTGGAGCGTATGGTTACTTTGCTTTCATTAGGCTGGAAAGAACCCTCTTTAGGCGGGCAAAAGTGTCCTGTTAAAACTATTCAACGAAAAATAATCTTCCTTAAAGATGTGAGTAATATTAGAGTTATTCTAGATAACAATTTTATTGCCTATAACCCTAAGATCTGTCAATAGTTTAGTGCATACAGTACTTTAATAAAAATTTTAGAAATTAACGATAGCTCGTGGAAATGTTTGAGGTAGGGAACAGATTTTAATCCGCTAATTGATTAAAGTTGCGACAGAACACTTCGAGGCTACTTTTATAAAATACTATAAACTAACGAAAATCCATGGAAATGTTTAAGATAAATAGAGAGCAGATATCGATTCGAGAATTGATGAAATCAGTGATGGAAATTGTTAGCAGACGCTATTCGCCTAGATACCAAAGTTAGGAGCTATCTATACTTACTTCTTTCATCAAGAGCAAAACGAAACGATTGATGTTTTAGCGTAACACTATAGCAAGAGTAACGAATAAATACGCTGAAATGTTGCAATAACTTATTTTTACTAGTATAAGGCAATTTTCTACATTCTTCTCAATATTGATTCAACTTCA
Source organism: Trichoplax adhaerens (assembly GCF_000150275.1). Taxonomy (NCBI): domain Eukaryota; kingdom Metazoa; phylum Placozoa; class Uniplacotomia; order Trichoplacea; family Trichoplacidae; genus Trichoplax; species Trichoplax adhaerens. Next base: position 2,502,924 of record NW_002060945.1, on the reverse strand, counting down.
TACATTTTAGTCTACTAAGCACGATCAAATTTTGTATTTCCATTCGAGGAAGTTAAATGCTGTATTTAAACTTGTTAGAAGAAAACAGTGATTCTTTGCAGTAAGGTAATTTTAATGTTAACAAATTTTTATAATTAGTTTTGATATCATCCCTTATATCCTTTCTAACAAGTGGATGCCTATAAGTAATACGAGATCGCTTAAAACTTACGATCATAGGCTTGATTGGATTTTGAAGAAAAATCAATTCCTCCAAGACACCCTTGCATAGAATCACCATTAACGCGAAATAGAGTCAATCCAAAAACTTCATCAGACACGGAAGTTTGTATATGATGGAAGCCAGAATCAACCTTGATGGAAATGATTTTATATGGAGCAAGAGTAAAATTAGATTTAGTTTGATCTTTGATTATCTTTCCATCCATGATTAACTCTCCTTGATATCGTTGACGTAAAACAACATGAACAAAATAAGTATAAGAGGGATTGAATTCTCCCGTTGAAAAGGAATAGTGTGGCAAAAACTGACGAAAAGAAGGCATAATAACCATCATTGGATCGATCATAGCCTTGTCTTGTATAGCAAATCGGCCAGTATAGACTACCAGACATGGTTTATCGCATAAAACAAGGGTAGCTATACTAATCTCTTTAACTAAATCCAGTACTGCACCTTTGGATAAAGTCCAAGCATGAGAATTAAATTGTTTAAAGATTGTAGTTTGTTCATGAGCAGCCATAATTCTATATCGATCAAGGCCTTGATTTGCTTCCACTGCAGGTAAGATATAATTTCGACCCCAGTACTGAACTCCAGGTAATTGCATAGCAATATTGTAAGAATTCTTTTTTGATTGCTTCTTGTGACCTGTAAAATAGTTGCTTGCAAAAACAGTTACAGGTGATTGGGATAGAATAGTCGTACCGGTTAAATCGTCGAAAGATTCAACATAAAAAGCCTGCAAAGGTTGCAAATCAATGTTCAATCGAGGATGATCAAAGTAAGATGGACTATGATAAGAAATGGCTTTTGTAAAGTTGATTTGAATTTTTGTCGCTCCGTGGCTTGCAATAATCATCAAATTCGATCTTTCTGGGTTAAGTAAATCGATTGGTAAAGTTAAAACAAGATATTCGTTACTATTACAAGCTTTAGGCAAGGCAAGATAGCTCAGCTGGCATTGATAGACAGAAACAGAAATATCTCGATCAGACTGGATAAAAACTGTTCGGTTGGTGATGCCAACATCAGGCTTTGCTAATTCGATATCCAATTCAATGGAGAGAGATTGGTTAGGCGGGACCTTGTAGTAACGCGTAGAACTTCTTATTTTGGCGTTATTAGTAACATTAACAGTTGCAGGCTCTAGTCCACTGGTAATAGTAATAGTTGGTGGACATATCTTTTTGATATTTATTGCCCTTGGAAATCCAATGTGAAATTCTTTGCCGACATTTCCTAAGGAAAATTTTCGATATAGGTTTAGATTGAATAAGATATATGTAATGAGTGTCTTGAAACAGCTTAATTTGGATGGTAAAATGAGAATAGCATTTCTTTTCCGTTACTTTTAAACTTTCTATTTCTCGTAGGATTTAATTCAATTAAAAAACTTCATTTCAGACTGTAATCGATTTCGAAAGCAAGAACTAAATGGTGAAATTTTTCGATTACTTCTTTCTTCCTCCTAATTCCAAGGGCCTATCTTGTATTTATGTGGTAACTCGTATATCGTCAATAAACTACTTTCTATGGTAATATCCTCAGTTCCGTGCTCTATTCATTTAATAACTAGAAAGGGTGATTTTATGGCTTCTTTTTTTCGTCGGTTTAATCATCTCTTTTATAATTAATTGAGCCGATGATTTGTTACCATTAACATTTTCCATCTCAAGAAATATTAGTTTATCTAAATCTCGTTCCGCTTTAACTAGATAGCAAGAAAGGAAAAAAGATTTGACTTCTTTCCTTCCTTCAACAATCTATTTCTAACAGTAGTTCATTTCTATCTTAATGCATTGAAATGGTTGTAAATCCGCATCTGGTATTCATTTAATGCCAAGCAGAGGCAGAAAATTATTTAAGCACTTGCTCAATTTAGACTTTTCATTCTCAAGGCTCTAAAGCTTACAAACACGCAACTTGTCTCCTCATATCCTTATCCTTGATATAGCAGAAGCTGGCATATGCTAGTAAATAGTATTCTTGATAATGATACTTACAAGGAACAGGATTTAGGAACTAACCCAACAATTGCCTCCTTTCTATCATAAAGGTATTGTATAGAACATAGGAAAACGGATGAAAAATAAATTCCATTGAAGAAAAGTGCTTAATCGTCACAATTTGTAATCCTTCTATCTCTATTCATAAAAGTAATGGAGGAAAGACTGTTTGAAATCATTCTGTAAACTTTAACGGATAGAAAAATTAATATTTAAGGTTGAATGCATGAACTAAATTATTATGATTAAGGGATAACTTGCAGTAATTAACGAAACATGCCCTAAATTAATTAACTGTAAATAACACCATACATACTTTGATAGATTCATGTTAATAATTGCTTAATACTAACGGAACGATGGAAGGGTAAGAAATATTAAGGATGGGACATGAATAAGTATAGTATTAATAACTCAATTATGATAACAATAGATTAGAATTTATCTAGGTCAAACAGTTACTAATATGATGTAAAGGCTAATAGAATTTACCTGGCTCTGCATCGGAGAATAAGACTATTTTATAGAAAAAAATACAAGCCAGTAGAATAATATGGCAGTTTGCCATCATGCCCAAGAATAATTTTGACCAGTTCTTAAAGTACCGCAAGACCTTGACAATTTCAGCTGTATAGGAAGGGATTAGATGAAAAGGTTGGATGATACTCTATCCTGTCTAGAAAATTTAATGTTCGACTGAAGAAATCTTCACCTCTATTACATGATAACGTTCAAAGAAAATTTACTCATTAATTTTATTTATAGCTATGCCTCTATTCCTTAATTTCGAAATTTTCGACAATCTATAATAATCTTGTTGGCTTCCAACCGCTATTTTAGCAATCAAAACACTAATATCAGATTTAAGGAAATCGAAGCCAAAAAATCGTCACTGTAAAAATTTTATATGCAAAATTCGATGGATACTATTCCAAGCACTAACCTTATAAGATCAAGCGTGGCTAATCCTAACCATAGAGTGGCGTTGACGAATAGAAAGCTAACGCTTAAAGTAAGCCAATATTGAATTTCGATTGCTCTTAAGCTTAAATTTCGTATAAATGACACGAAGTTCGACAGTCCAAGCAGTTAGTAAATAAAATGATTCTGATTTAAAATCTCACAGTTGCATTCAGTATTGTACTGTCACTACGCTATTTTTAAAGAAGCATAATAAGAAAAATAATCGATGCATCTATTTAAATTATTAATTAATATGATAGACGATCAAGACCATAAATCTCCTTCAAGTTGACGTAAATCAAACAAATAAAGCTCCATAATTCCTTACTCAGTTTTCATTTCAAGTGCGGTAGACCTTTACAGCTAGCTAGAGAGCATGAAAAAGGTTGTGACCCAATTTCGATGGAGTGGTAGTTGCGAGGCTGATTTCAATCGTTGAGTATGAAGTTTTTCTTTGGTGTCGATATTAGACATTATTATATAACGTAGAACAGCATTTACTCTAATTAAAGGGGGTATTTATAATAAAATAATTCCAGGTTGGAAGAATTGATAAATTAGATTGATTTTATTGTTGCTTTTCTTCTTTCTCACCGATCTTATATTGAATAATTTAAATCAGACTAGACCATGTAAATTTTAATTATACTAATTTGAATAATGTATACTGTAGTGTGTTTATTACATGACCTTAAAAATAACATTATAAATAACTTAGAGTATGCTACACTGCCAAAAGATTTGGATTACGAGGTCTAGAGGATGCATAAACTTGCCTTTAGCTTTTCTCCGCAATATCAAATCATATAGGTTTACAATAAAACAGAATCCAATATGGATTCTCGTTAATAAAATTTCTATAACTGTGGATTATTATTTAAAGGATAAAATCTTACTGTGATGATTTAATAAGCATTCTCAAGTATATCACTGATACTTTAATGGTACATAAACAAGCCATAAATGAATAAATAATAGCGGGTTTAATTTAAAATTAGTCGCGTTTTTAATTTGTTATATCGAAAAAACAAACGATTACTTCTTTATAGTTTATAAATCAAATATTAACGTTATTTCAGGAGAATATTATTTGGCATGAGCTGAGGGAATTTAGTAGTCTATGGGTAAGTACTCCCATGCATACCATTTGATGCTTAAATGTTATGTGGACGAGTAGTAAATAGACAGCGCCATTTTAATTTAGGATTATTCATTTTTTCACAACCATAACTAAATGATTTGCTTACGGCTTGTTTCTAATCCATATATCGACACTATTTTGGTACGGAAGTACGTTTCGGCATTAATCAGGGAATTTAGTAATCCATAAAGAATTATTCTCAAGTATACTATTTGATGTTAAAATGTTATATGAACGAATTGTAAATGGATGAAAAGTACCGTATTCAATTTAGAAAATAGTGGCGGTCGAATCATTTATAACCGCAACTAAACGATTGCTTATTCCAATTTAATCGTTCGAAATTTACATCAATAGTATAAATCTCTTGTTGGCACCACCTGTTTATGAAATAGAAGTGGATTAGATTAGTTCAAATTCAGTAGCTATTGCCCCAAGCTTTCCCGTTAATTGCAAATGTTATTATAGTTAATCAGGTATGCCAGCTATACTGGTTATTCATCATCGTAAAAGCCATACCGTATGGAATACATTATTGTAAAATACTCATATGCTATTTAATAGTTTGCACCTCATCATCAGAAAGATAGCCATAAATAATACACTTAACACGATTTATTTACTGCAAATGCACATGCTGCAGGGTCTTATTACTAGTAGTGATTTATAATGCCGAAAGATTGTATGGAATAGATAATAATAACATACACTGTTTTAAAACCATTTGTTTAAGCTTTGTTCAAGTAAAGCAAAGTCAATCAATAAAGAAAAATAAAATACAGTACTCGGAATCCTGCTGTGTTCCGACTCTCGACTCTCGTTAACTGCAAGATATTAATAACGACCTGGTACTCAGATAGGCCACTCATTTACCACACTATTTATTGGATCATTGTAAAAGGCCGTAAGCTACAGAATATGCCACTAAGATCTCCATTATCATCTGGTCTAATACACAGACCAGTCAGAAAAGCCATTTTCGATGACATTATTAATCAGTTGTTTATTCTTTGATCTATGGTGCGAATAAAATTACGAATTATCTAAAAGACACAAGAAATGAAATATGTTACTAGTCTTCTGTTATTCCTTACCGCCTGTTTATTGCAAGATATTAATTTTGACCGATTTAGATGAGCTAGTCATATACAGTTCTATTTAAGGGTCATCGTAAAAGACTATATGGAACGGATTTTTCTATAAGTCTTCTGTTATTCTTTGAGGCCTGTTCATTGCAAGATACAAATTTGGGCCAATTTAGATGAGCCAGTCATATACATTTGTGGATCAACGTAATGACTACACGGAACGGACTTTTACGTAGGCCTTTTGTTATTCTTTGACACCTGCACATTGCAAAATATTAATTTTAGCTTACTCAGTTGAGCCAGTCATAAGCAGTTGTGAATCAACGTAAAGACTATCGTACGTGAAAGGGACTTTGCATATGTTCTCTATTATTCTGTGTCGCCAGCTCATTGCAAGATATAATTTTTAGCCAATTCAGATGAGTCAGTCATAGACAGTTATGGATCAACATAAAAGGCTGCATGGAGCGAACTTTTCCTTAAATCGTTTATTATTCCTTGTCGCCTGTTCATTACAAGATATTATTTTTAGCCAATTAAATGAACCAGTCATAGACAGCTCTATTTATGGATCGTCGTAAAAGACCGTATTGAACGGACTTTTCTATAATGTCCTACTAAGGTCTCCATTATAATCCGGCCTAATACCAGTCAGGATGTATTGAAAACAAGATTGATGAATAAAATATTTATTTCTTGACCTTTAGTACTGCACCAATAGGCTAACGAAATATTTTAAAACATAATAACATTCTATCAATGGAAACTAGCTGCAACATTCAACTACTTTGTCATACAATACTGTAGCAATACAACGTGTAGATAGCAAGAACATCATGTAAAGAGGTTGTTAAACTTTAACATCATAAAACAACTGTCTAAATAAAAATAGAAGAATAGGTAATAGATAGTATTATCTAGTTTGGCTTTTACAGTATTTTGCAGACATTGAGACAATGTTATCTACTGTAATCTCCATGAATGTTATCGTAATCTATTCTTCCTTTCATTTAATAGCTCTTTTTTCGTCATAATATCCTTTTGTTCATCTTGAATGATCATATTGTGCAACGTCAGAAACACCATTTGCATATTCTCTCTCTCATAGAATATTCGTCTCTTCATCACGTGCCATAGCAACCGCGTGGTAATATCAACAGCCTACTTTGGTTACCGGGAGCCAAGAGTTAGCAAGGTAGATAAGATAGGGAATATTGCTTTCTATGAGGATAGGATTGGCATAATAATCATTATATGGTAACTAACCTCGTAGAGTATTTATCTCATCCTGTTGAGGTAACTACAACCATTGAACTCTTTCAACAGATTACAAAATTTAACAGCGATCCAAAGTTATATTTGTAAGTATGGCTAGAAAGAAAATAATGTTTGAAATTGGTTAAATCTAGACAGAAACAACGAGTAGACCTGTCTTTTTCACATGTTGGCAGCAAAATCTCGGTACTTGTTGACAGTCTATTCATAATTTATCTCCAGCCTGTACAACAAAGTTTACATGACTAGCTTATCTTGCCCCATAGAAGTTTTCCCTGTTATAAAAATTAACGACGAGGAAAAGTGATCTTAATTTAGTTCAAAGCCTATTTCATGGTCTTTAAACACTTCAAGATTAATAAGATATCAATAACCTACCAATGATAATGTTGATGCAGTTACTATCATAGAAATCTAAACTTGATACCTCTATCGTAACCAGTACCTGATCAGAATTAGAATTTGATGAATATAGATGACGGCGTACGTTAACAGCATAACTTTCCAGAATAGGTTTAGAAAGATCAGCATAATACCCTACGTATTTATAGATTCATCTACTAAATACTATCTGTAGCCCTTAAATTTCGCCGAAATCGGCATCATTTACAGTATACTATAAATCATGGATAGGAAGATATCAACAGGTTGTGATACCGGTTGACTAATTTTTTGGTTTTTATGCACAAGACTAAATTCATATCGTCCCGACATCCTTTTTTTGCATCGCCCGCTAAGTATCAATTTTGAGTAGTTTCATGCGCTTTCCCTGTATCATTCCGCAAAGATATCAAACTATTGAAAAGGATACATTTACTAAAATGTGCTGTGATATTTGTATAGATAAAGAGGGCAAGTGCTATACCATCTTTCAATAATTAACCATACCATAAACCATTTAGAGGTTACATTCATATTTTTATTTGCTTTGTGAATCACCACAGTAGAAACGTTAAATAGTACCGCAAACAATTATCCTGTCCAAAATCAATGCAGTTGATTTTTAATCGAGTACTTACTTGTAGACTGGTAATAAGCTGATAAGATATCAGCTGCTAAACGTCTCTCAATTTATATGCTCTAAAATTGACTCATATTTAATCATAGTAACATGGTCAAGCGACAAGATAGAGAAGTGGGAAATCCACCAATAGGTCTAACTGCGCGAGGTATGGCGCTATCCCCAAAATCACGGACAGCACCGGATACCAAAGTCTCGCCAAGGCCTGTATCTAATACATCCAGGACATCGCCTCAACCATATTCCTCTCATAATATCCACGCGTCAGGTAAACTTTTTACCATTGCTTATTCTAATCTTAAAGCTTACAGTCTTACTGGATAATAAACTGCAACAAGGATCAATCCTAATAAAATTCTATACGAATGATAGAAAACTTCTTGATTACCGTTTATGTTTATATTATCCAAATTTAGTTACACCAATCATCGCCGATGCTAACCTAACTGTTTCCAATATCGAGTCCCTAATAGCATCAAAAGTCAACGAAGCTTGGGATTTTATAAAAAAGGTAAGGTTGCTATTGAATATGGGTTAGAGTGCACCTGATTAAAATGCCCTTCCCATTCTATGATTAAAACTGCATAATGATATCAAATCTTTTTACTATATCGGTAATGTATGCGTTGAAATTTTTCAGGGATTTGCTATCTACGATGAAAGTAATGAAGGAATCATTAGGCTAGCAAACTTTCGTCGTGTGTTTCAAACATATCTGTTTCCATTAACTGATTTGCAGTTCAATGAGATACAGGCAAAGGTAAAATTCAGCTTGTTGCTGGATATAAATATGGTGTATTTATTAGAGAATAGGCTACATTACCAATTCCGATCTGAAACTTACTTGTAGTATCATTTATCTTCAGCTCCCAAAGGATGACTCTGGTAACATTAAATATATCGAATTTTTGCAAAGCTATGGAGCACGAAGTCTTACTAAATCGCCTCTGCCCAGGATTACCAGGTTCCAAAATAGGACTTCAATCTAAATCTTCCCATTGATAATGTTGATATTAATCAATTCTGAAACTAATTTCTGCTTGATATGTAGAAGGTTCACAAATCAACAACTATATAATTTCTAATCGATTATTTCTAGCCATATTCCCAATCAAGATTCGACTCAGTTTTATACTATCGATGAAATTGAAAGATTAATTCAAGAAAAGGTAATCAAAGATTATTCTCAACACCACATCAGTTATTGCTAAGCCTCTTTCACTGATCATGTCGTTATGTCTTAGATGGACACCAAAGGAAAAGTTATCCTTAAGTCATTCAGGATGTGCGACTATGACAGACAGAATAAGATCCTGAGAAATGACTTTCGTAAAATTATGGACAATTTTTGCCTAAGATTAACAGATGCTCAATTTGTCAAGTAAGTCTATACCGTAAAATTGCTAAATTACTTTTACGATTATTCGATTTAAATAAATAATAATAATCTCTGTATTTAATTTATTAGATTATGGTCAAAATTTGCTGGCAATACGAGTCCAACGCTTGATTATGTACGATTCTTAAGTCACTTTCACGCAATTAAGCCAGAAGAAGCAAATGGTAAAAAACCAACTGGTGAGTTCGATCATCTTTTCAGGCCAATTAGTCCTGAGTACATATATTGCCTAGGCTCTTAACAGTATCATAGTTACAAGCTATATTTAAGAGTATCTTTTTTACTAGTTATATGTTGAACGGAAATCTATTTACACTCTTTCAGAACCAGACAATGCTAAAAATCGCTACAACACACAATACAAGACTGAGAAATCGCGCTATTACAACGTTGGTGATGCAAATGTTAAATCTGAAGATTCATTCCTACAAGGAAAATCACTCAGTCAGATTGAAGGGGAATTTTTAAAGCGGGTAAGAAAATCGGATTAAAATCTGTCTTAGTTGCTGTAGTATTCTAAAATGCGGTACACCATATGATGTTAGGTTCGCGAAAATTATAACGATTTATGGTCAACCTTTTCGGCTATTGATGAAAAAGATGATGGTATGATCGCATTGGATCGCTTGCACCGCATCTTAGGGAAATTTATTTTTCCTATGCCAGACAATTTATTTACACAAATTATGGATAGGTAAGCTAATCGATAACCGTATACGTGCAAAGAGCTTTATTAACATATTATAGAAGGTTATCGCCATCATGGATAGATATAACAGTTTTACTTCTTACTGTATATTCAGATTTGGCTTTAGAGCAACTGGAAGGATGCCATGGAAGCACTTTATGCAGAAATTCCAAGCCGATGCTTTACCTGCTAATGGCCAAACACTTCTTATACGCCCTAGTCATAAGTGAGAAAAAACTGTAAATCATTGCTAGAATGGAAGGAGCTTAAAAATAATTTACCTTAATATTGATGAGATTTTGAACCAAAACTTTACCTAATTTAGCCGAGCTAAAGAAATTTTATCCTTTTATTAAACAAGACGGATGATTCCTAATCTATTTGTAGATATAACCCCATCATGGAATCGCAAAAAGAAATGCAGCCTCAAGACATTTGGAATCTATTGAATTCAAAGATCAAGGATGGGTACTCCAGCATTAAACAAGCTTTTCTAACTTTTGATGATGTAAGTTGCGATAGAGATTCATAATTCAACGTTGAATCACTCTCTTTCACTATTTAACTCAAACTAATGACCAATTAAACTTAGGACAAAGATGGCAGAGTTTCCCATAAGGAAATGAGAAGAATTATCGAGAAATTTTGTTTCCGTCTAGGTGATAACCAATTCCGGGAAATTATTAATCGCCTCGATCCAAACCGAAATGGCTATATCTCGTATAAAGAGTTTATGGACATTTTTGAAGAGAAAGAAACTGCGGTAAGACGTAAACCAAATTCCATCCACAATATCTGATGTTGAGAATTGTAATCAGATCATTCCATTTATCACTACTTGTGAGCTAGTTCTACGATCGTAATGATTCAATTTAGTGAGCCAAAATTAAATTTATATTCAGTAGTAAAATAAAGATGCACTACTTTAATATTTATTGGAAGAATTTTCCAGCAATTTTAGACACTATTGTAACCAAACTTTATTCAATATATTTGTATCACGCAATTTTAGCACAGTTAGTTGTCAGTCATTTCATTTTTTACTGTGCTTATTTGTATAGGATGGGCATAAATGGTTAAAATCCAATCATCGCTTTAATGAAACTAGAAAACCGATCGCTATGACCTGGGAAAAGGTAGATCTAGAGTAGTTGATTAAGTGCCTTATGCTGCCATGTTTTTAATAATCCTATTACATCATCATTGTTTTCATGGTTGATATTATTTTAATTAATAATACTTTAGGCTGAAGATATACTGCGCATTAAAATTGCTGAAAATTGGTCAACACTTGCTAAAGCTTTCGGCTCCATCGATGAAGATAAAGATGGAGCCATCTCTAAAAGCGAATTGAAACGGTTATTGAATGAATATGCTATGGTTATTCCGGATGAACATTTCAAAACGTAAGCTGAAGATGAAATTCTAGACCATTAAAAGGAAGTTATTTACAGATCCTTATCAGTATTTGCAATAATATCAGTGATGCTAATACCGATATCCGACTAATTTTCGTCTATGAATCTAACGTTATAACAGAAGGAACATTACAAAGTCGGTTATTACCCTAGTTTAAATTTAATACTAACTTTTAGCCAGTTCATCAAATTTATTCAGCTTACACACTAAGCTATCGTGAGATCATTTATCCTTTATGACGAAACTATTACTTTACACTTAGGTTTTGGAGTCGATGCGATGTTAATAGTGATGGTACCATCCAATTTGAAGAATTTGTCCAACGTTTGGTATGTTGTAAAATCATCTCGAAGTGAACATTCATATTGAATCTTTAAGCTTATTCTTTTTGAAGGCTAAATTAAATCACTGAAACTATTTAGGGTCTTAAAATTAATGAAGGAGATGTTTACGGAACAAGTACAAAAATTCACGATGAAAGTGATAAAATGGAACAGAAACGTCTACATGATCAAGCTGCTAGGTAGAAATATCAACTAACGCCACACTAAATTGTCTCATTGTATACTGAATTCATTTCTATCTTTTCCTCAAATCTCATCTTACATCTTAACTTTAAACTTACCTGTATTGACAAATTTGTACAGCAAATTTTCTTTCTATTCGTAAAGTCTTTACGAAAGAGCAAGATATTAATCTCTTATTAATCTACAGGCTTGGTAAAGTAGAGCAGAGAGCCCATGATCTTACTGGCAAAATGACTGCTGAAGCTGTCATGAAAAAATTACAAGACAGTGTTACTCAAAGTTCATCAGATATCCGTCGGGTTTTCCAGCGATATGATAAAGACGGTGACGGCAAAGTTTCCGAAAGCGAATTTCGACTGGTTCGTATAGTATCTCTTATATATTTATATTATCCTTTGATGTTATTACGTCAGAATACAATTAATCCGGATAACGTCTTAAAATTGAAGGATTTCTTTAGCTTACGCTGTTATTAAGCTTATTTCTTTACTTTGAAATGCATGGATAGGTATTGGGTGGAATGGGATTATCCATGAGTGACGAACAGTTTAAAATCTTGATCAAGAAGTAAGAATAAATATCATTACAAAATGAGATAAAATTCGATGGAACTGCATCTTTTTCAGACTATATTTGAGACTATTTTAGGTTACTGAAAGCAAATATTTCTTCTTATTTCTCTTAGATTTGGATTCTACAAAGGAAATCTGTCTTACACCGACTTTGTTGACAAATTTGATAATACTCGTTCACCTTTGCAAAATGATCCCACTGTTCAGTTCCATCCAGTCCAAAAGTAAGTTATACTAATTGAAAGATGGAGTCGTAGTTAGGCTGTGTAAACTTTGATCTTATCGTCATAGTGGATTTCATGCTTTGTAAAATGCCTTCATTTAGGTATAAAGTCCGAGAGCAAAAGTACACCATGACAGCAGAAGAAGTGGAGACAAAACTAAGGAATAAAATTCGTGATGGTTTTCAAGGTTTAAGAGAAGCTTTCTACAAAATTGATGACGACCATAACGGTAAGTTAAAGAAATAAAAAGAAAAACCTTCACCGTAGTTTCTATCTTTAAGGAATATCTAAAGATCGCCAGATCGCCTTGAATCATTTCACCATGATATAAAAAAATGATTCATATAAAATATATGACTATCAATACAGCTTCCGTAGGTCTTAGGAAGAGCTCGATAGTACAGTTATTTCATCATTATTCTTATTTCTAATTTCTATAGCAATGAAAACTTACAAAACTGCAATAGAAATCAGTGTCTTAACCAAATCTTAAATTTGATTATTACTAACATATGTAGGTGCTATAACAAAGAGCGAATTCCGACGCTTATTGGATTCAATGATGTTTGTCCTGTCAGATTCAGAATTTGACAAATTAGTACAAAAAATTGACTTTGGCCATAGGAATACCTTGAGTTATCAAGATTTTTTGAAGCGATTTCAAAGTATAGAAAACGTGGAAGCTCATCCATGGCTGTTTTCAACACACAGGTACATTCAATATTGAGATCAATTTTACTTACCTCAGCGATCATTATTAATTTCATTTTAAAAGTAATATCGATGATCTAATTTCACATTCTCCACTCCTTAAGATTTAATAAAACCAAAAAGGCTCTCAACCTAACCCATGAACAAGTTCATAGCTTGCTACTTTCCAAAGCTGAAAATCAATGGAATGATATTGCAAAGGTAAGCTTGAATATTAATCAGGATTAAAATCAAGTAGGATAAATTTATCGCGGTAGTGGAACTGCTATTTTATAGATGCGAACTATTATATCCATAGGCTTTCAAAAGCTTTGATAAAGATAGAAATGGCTTGGTTTCTCGTAAAGAATTTAAAATAATTTTGGACGATTTCGCTTTAACCATGACTGACGAGGAATTCGAGAAATTGTGGAGAATGTAAGTACCATGATATGAAATATTTATAACAGTATGTGAAATAGTATTATAAGCTTTTTCCTGGATATCATTTTAATTGATCTTTTCCTTTTGAATTTAAATATTAGCTACGATACGGATAACAGTGGTTCAATTGACTACAGAGAATTTATATACCGATATAGCCAAACATTGGCACCTGGAGATGAAGGAATTAGCACACAAATAACCAAAGAAAGCCAAAATCGCTTCGAGCATCATCATCAAGCACAAAAGGTAAAGGAAAGAATAATTTTGAATACAGTAGTTACGAGCTATTGGGAGTGTTCAGCTTTTGTAATGGCTAGTTGTGCTAAGTATTTAATCAAGCTAAACCGAATCACGGCCACCAGGAACGTCTCCTGATTCATTTGCATTACGTTTCTTAGGCTAAGCATGAATATATTGCTAAAATGCAAGTTCGAGCTGGCAAGAGATTAACTGCGGAGGAAATTGAAGCCCGAATTACGTAAGTATATCATAATTTGATTGTAAGAAAGAATGGTGCAAAGATTTAAATAAAATTAAATCTCTACAAATATTTAGTGATCGCTTCAGAGATGGTTTTACAAGCTTTAGGAAAGCATTCGAAAATGCGGACCATAATAAGGTTAGAAGTTTTGTCAGGAATACAGCTATACCCCACTTAAATTAAAATTGTCAATGTCAGTCAGACCAATAGATATTTGCACTGAATCTTATCAAAATAAATCATCTAGGACGGACATTTGTCCCGTAAAGAACTCCATGATATTTTGCAAGCACTAAACTTTCATTGTGATGAAATCGAATATAATAGATTCCTCGATCGGTAAGTTACTTCGTCTTTAGAGGTCAATGAAATGATCAATGGCTGGATATTTTTGAAATGTTAGACTTCTAAACAACCATATTTATCCTAATATTCAATTAGAATTGGACTAGGCAATAAATATAAGTTATCCTATGAAGAATTTCTAAATGCCTTCCAGCGCGGAAAGCAAGCTGATATTCGAGAAGTCATTCCGAAAAGGTATTTAATAAAATGATTTCCTATTAAGATGTACCTTACTTAGCCATTAAAAATGAGATATTAAAATATTGATGAAAATAGAATAAAGACTGCTATATCGTCGACTACTTTAAGCCTTTCAATTCTTATAGATTTTAAAATGACTACATTATAATTTTATTACTTGATTTGATGATAGAGCAAGCCCGGTCAGTTATGAAAGTCTTCCTGTGGATAAAGCTGAGCAAAAGCTACGACAAACTGTTCGAGAAAAACTCGGACCAATTCAACGTGCTTTAGAAGCTTTTGATGTCGATGAAAATGAAAGAATTGGCGTTAAACGATTCCGAAGAGTACTGGAGAACTTCTGTTTCAGATTAACAGATCCACAGTTTAAAGTTAGTCTATTTGACAGAAGATGTTTAATCTCTATTTAATTTTATAGGATTGTACTACAGCAACTACGCTAGCAAACTTTAATATTACTATCTATAATAAAAAAATATAGCATGTCCTACGTCGATTGAATGTTTCTGGAGATCTTGTTCCATACAGGGAAGCAATCAGTACTTTGTCGAAATCAGATGAAGAGGTACAGTAATAATATTAATTAATAAATGAATTCCCATATATTATTGCTTGAATTATTCTAGCGATACCTGTTAACCACATCAAATTTCTTTGAGAATTGTTGTATACCACTTTTTATCTGACTTTGTATTAACTAGGATGAGATTTTTGGTCGATATTGCTAACTGGTTACCATCAGGGGTTTATTATTCTTTAACGAAATATTGATTTCTTGCAGTTGACATCTGATTGGTTAGGCAAGCAAGAGGAAATGCTAGCTGCTAATAAAAAGCAGAAGAGGAAATCAATCAAGATGAATCAAAATAAAAGCCAAATGGATGCCATTTTAGCACCTGATACGCCTCAATCGCCAGCTGAACTCAAAGAAGATACGCCAGAACCAAAGGAAACTTTTACAGAACCGATTGCTCCTATTCCTATGAATGTCGATTCAACAGAAATCAACTACGTAGAAGATTCGCCTAGAGTTGAAGACATAACTGATATTGCTGCAGAGAACAATTTTATCGAGCAGGAAATAGCAAGAGAAGAGCCAAACGTGGAGCTTCCCAAACAAGATGATACTTTTAATAACAGAGCACCTTCACGAAATGTATCAGCTCTTTCGTTTAGTAGAATGAGCATTTCAAGTCAAACATTCCAGCAGACTGAACAACAATTTAAGCAATTTGTTGTTAGTAAATTTTATGATTTGATCAAGGTAAGTTATTCTAAGTGGAATCCATCTTAACATAGTCAACTTTATTGCTTAAGGCCATCGACTACGTGTACAGTAAATCTTTATGATGGAGTGAGGCTATTGTCATCATCGCTATCATGTTGACGGTGCATTTTTGCTATTTGTAGGTCTTAAAGCAAAATGATCCTTCATTCTCCGGATTTGTATACAAAAATGATTTCTTTAAAATCTTAGAAGAATATGATTTCAGCTTAGAACCTAATCAGGTAAAAAATTAGAATGAATTCTATCCGATACTGATATTTATTTAGTTGTGATAATTTTCTTTTTACGGATGAAAATAGCCCAATAACGCAATAGATCATTTATTAAACTAGACTACTTTCGTTATCCTGTATAGGCTAATAAGTTATGGAAAAAACTAGATAACGGCGATGAAGGTTTTATTAATTATAACAACGTTTTGCGAGCTTATGCTAACCGATCTGGCAGTAACACTCCAAAGCTGCGAACTCCTTCGGCAAATCGCACATCTCCAACAAAGGTAACGAATAAAGAAGACCATCGAGTGTTTGCGATTTTCATATAAACATATCAAACTCATGGTCAATCTAATTTGTCTGCTCTCACATATATGCAGTAATTTAATATTCATATAAAACCTAAATATGTATTCATCGATATTCAAACAGAGACCATCTATGCCAACACCTAGAGTCGGCCAACCATCACCGAGATTAAATTCTGGTAATAGCGTTGCCGCTTTAGTGAACGCAGAACCAACAGAAAAGTTAATCAAGGACAAGGTATGACAGAAAATTAAGTTAAACGTTTAATCCTCAAAGTTTAGTTTAATGCCCCTCTCGTGTGTTCAATAACACGCTGTTCAACAGCAATTATAACTGTAATCAAATGATTCCCATTTAATCTGTAACCTATTTCTTTCAGATTGTTAGTCACTGGAAGACCATCCGTAAGGCATTTAATCGATTTGATTATCACAACACCGGATATATTAACGAGAGAGAATTTAAAGGTACCTTCAATAGCCATCATCAGTATATGAGAACATAATAGTGGACTAATAATTTGTTTTACATCAATCTATCCATACAAGTCACTATTACATGACCGTAGAAATACTGTATTTGCTAATTATCTAATATAGTGGATGTTATACTCACGTACATAGATTCCATACTATGATCAGTATTCGTAACTTAAACTTTGGATACAGAGCATTAATGATCAAATACTAATCTAATTGTATTTAGAATCTAGTTTCTACAAATCTAAGCATAATTTGCGCACCTTTGTATAGAAACTTTGGAGCAACATCGTATAGCTCTCGATGATAGTCAATTTTCATTGCTATGGGAGAAATTTAGCAACAAAGATAGAATGAGGTATTTTGCTAAAGCTATTTTTTTAGGACTGATGCCTTATTAGATAAAGATTCTATTCTATTTGGTTATACTTAAAATTTGTAACCATCATATTATTATATACTATACTGACTAATTACAACCTATACTGTTAGATTGAATTATGCGGAATTTTTAAGCTATTTCGTCCTAAAAGTAAAAAATGTGGAGAAAAGCCCAAAACGTGCCGTATTACCCGCTGAAGAAGTGAGTATAGTTGTCAGAAAGGCGATATTTCATTATCTTATGATTACTTTGCAGCTAAGGATAGGCTATTAATATCTCAATTGATTTAGGTGCCTAAAGTTGGTGATACCAATGTTTACTTGGCCGATGTATTTATCCGAATTAAAGGTTCCATTAAACAGCAATGGAAAAGTATACGTCGAACTTGTAAAGTAAGATATCAATATAAAGACAAGCGTATGATAATAAATAGAAATATTTCCATCATGATTAATTTTGTTTTGTTGAATTCTTTTAATTAGTCTTATGATAGCAAGAATACTGGTTATGTAACTCAATTACAATTTCGTGATATCCTGCACCAGTATCGCGTGGATATATCAGAAGATGACTTCTTCCAATTGATGGTTTATTACAACAAAGATTTGACAAATAAGATTCAATACAATGAATTCCTCAAGCAATGCTTAGTTTATTAGCTATAATTAACTTCAAATTGAAATGGAAAACACATGGATATTACATAAGATTTCAAATCATTTCCCAACGATAACATTTGGGTAGAAAGTGTAATACCATTCTCTTAATAAACTACACTTGCAGTTTATCCTATAGCTAATAATTGAAATAGGGCGATATAGTTGATATAAGGTTCAGATGAAGTGTTTTAGCGTTGAGTATGCTTATTTTCTTATGTAATTCATGCTACATGAACAATTTTAAAAACCGTTTTTATATTGTCGACGTAGAACTGAACTAATTTTGATCTTCATTTGGTTGTCTAACTAATTCGGTAACTATTCTGTTATGACTTCCTATGTTAAATACTACTAATGGAACGTAATCATAACATAGTTGCTGTAATGACTACTTTTTATCATGCCCAGCCTAAGCTGTTATTAACTATTTAAAGTATGACATAACATGTGTAAGGTCGGGCTATGACATAGGTATCTTTCTGGCCTACAATACTTGAAATAGTAACGAGGATGTAGAGGTAGTTGGTGGTTGATACACCACTTTAATATTACTCTTAAAATGTAAACAACATACTGCTATTTTTTAATTGGTATGTATCGGTTTGTATTTTGATTGCAAGCCCAAATCTTGTTGAAATGTTTACTTCTATAACAATATTTTTAACCATTTTTGGCGAGATAATAATCTGCAATGTAATGAATAAAAAATCTTGATTTATAATAACGTAAAGGTTATTTTCTGATTGCTGTCAATACATAACGTAAAGTATGAAAGAATACGTTTCTGGCTGTAGAGGAATAGTGGCAAGAAGCGTGTAGACCATCATTGTGCAGGGTTGCTTTGAGGTTCTAGCTTCAGGATTGTTTATTAAACTGGTTGTGAAAATTGAAGACTAATTTAATACTTGAAAGCTGGTGTGATGAATTGCTTAAGGTTTCTTGCTTATATCAGGGACTATTTAAAACAAGTTATAGTAGTCTCTACTTGTATCCTATTTGTAGCCTATAACTTGAAAAATTTTAGCAGGCATATACGTATAAAATATTTTAGAGTAGTATTACTTATAAGGTCGCCGACTGAATAGTTACTAGGTGATTACTGTATTTAAGAAGTAATCTACTGTAAGCACGGGGAATTATCTAGACACGCAAGAATAGACTGACCATAATTGGAACTTGCAGTAAGTAATAAGGAACACTACCTACTAATACATTCGAGTATAGCATTCCTTGAGTCTGTATCATAGCGGCTTGAGTAGTTCAACTGCACTCGAACAATAACCTAGACGTAGAAGCTATTGATTTAGACGACTTTAAGCAGCTATTGAGTGAGAAAGAGCATGTACTTGATAGGAAAGCATTGCATAAATTTGCAACTTGGCGATAGGGATGGTTAGTAACCTTTTGCCTTAGGATAATCGAAACGTAGAGCGTCGCGAGATGAGATCTGCGGAAACTGCAGCATCATGAATAAAGTCTACTGTATCGTTATGGATTACTAAATCCCACATAGAATTGACGTTTATCACACAATACAGTTGGGTAAAATTATCCTTAGCCTTTTTCGTTGGGATAAGCAGTTAATAGCATTACATATAAATGAATAGTCAAGTATTTGTTTGCATAGAAAGCAAATTTATAGCCAAGTTTAAAGCCTCTCTTGCAAATCTGGTAGGTATAATTTTCCAATTGAATTCTTATAGTATAGACTTAATCATGCATTATGTTTAGGTAGCTATACTGATAGTGTCCAACAGTGATATTTTTGAGCCAACATCGAACACATCTTTGTTTCCAATAACTAATACATAGGCATCGTAGGCCATGTTTGGGTATCTATATCAATTAACAGCGACATTGCTATCCTATAATCTATACTAGTTGGCCAGCTCCTCCAGCAGAACGTCGACATTGCATTCGTCTTGGGCTAATTAATTATTTTCAAACGCTGCAAGCTGAAATTATTGCTTACGCTATCATCTGATGAGAGTTAATGGTTATGATCATCTTCCCGTCAATGATAACTCTTTTATACGGGTATTACGATTATTCTATTTCTTATTGTTAAGATTTACAACATACAAATCTTTCAAGGTTGTATTGTGATGTTCAATCCAAGTTTTGATCTGTTTTGAAAGATTGAATTAATGACCATTTCAAGCTAAAAAGGATTGGACTCTGATTGACTATCGACGTGTCAATATATACGCGTAGAGTAGGCCTAGTGTCAGTTGTTGAATATGGATCGATTTATTCGTAGTGTTTGGGAAGTGATTGAAGGCCAACCATGTACTCAAAGCTACGAATTTGTCAACGAAGCTAAAGGTAGGTTGTTCGATCCTTAACTCTCGTAGAATCGATGATGACTAGCAAACTATGTATTCGTCCTTGGCCCAATAAATTTATATACCTAATTGATTTCCTATGATATCATTTGCTAACCATAATTTTAGTCAATAGTTATTTCTCGTAATATCGATTGAAATAAATTTAGTAGGATAGTTCTACGTCATTTCTCAATCATTCTTGCATAAATCGATTTCGATTAAGAGTTTATATAAATCTTGCTATCCTTTAATTGTTTGGACTCGTGTACCTGTACTACAGATTATTAATAACTTTTACTCTATTGATAACCTATGATCACTCTGATTAGTAGACTACTTGATCAATAGATACACTTTTAATGCCTTTACAAATAACACATCGATTGGTGATGCTCTAATCTTTCTAGACTACCGTTGACTGGGTCACATTTTCCGTTTAGTTACTCTATAATCATTTATCGCTTGTTTACTTCCTTGCTGTTGTACCGCGTTCTAGCTTAACGGCTGGTTATATAATTATTATTATTCATAATTATTTTGTTACTTGCGAAGCAATAATCAAGCTGCAAAGCAATCCATTTATCTGCCTTCCTATGTTTCTACTCGATCACCATACACGTTGCACATGCTAAAATGAAGTGAAACGATTTAACATTAAAAGAATATGAAGTTACAACTTCTGGTTGCATCAATTGATCATCTTTTACGAGATTATAAACCAACTATTTTTAGCTTAGCTTCGCGATTTACACGATGTAAATTGTGATGAAAATTGACCACTATAATACTTTTCATTCAGTCTTACGTGATTTCTGGACGAGTTTGAATTTGAAATTAAACAAGTAGCTGACGTCGCGGTCAAGTTCTTACATTAATTGCTTTTAGTTTATTACGGATAACAAATCATACGAGCCTATTGCAGGATACATTTTCATATCTCGATACATCGCAGCCGGAAAATCTTTGATGAATGAACAATTGCCTACAATAAATAAGTGGGCGCTAGTTATAACATAAAATGCTTGCAGGAAAGAATAAAATTAAAATTTTAAGCCGGTTATATTTTTGTTACAAATACAATCTGTTCATACAGTTTTTTTATGATGACCGATAGCTTTGCAAGCCTCTCTGCGAAAGAGTGCCGGTAACGTTACTTACATTGTTGGCGGAGTTCTCATTGAAGATGATAAATTGTTAATGATTCAAGAAGCGAAAAAATCTTGTCGAGGTTTATGGTATTTGCCAATTGGAAGGTTAGAAACTGGTGAAACACTAGAGGTACTGCTGTAGATCATTGGCACTACACCCTATTAATTTTTTTTGGCCTCACACGTGTAGATAGCTTGGATTTCGATAATGCTGCACATCTAGGCTGCATACTTAATTTTAAGTAAACGCATTCAAAATCAAAATTTAGTTTTATGCTTTTATTTGCCTTTCCTTGTTCATTAAGGCTGGTGCTCAACGCGAAGTATTAGAAGAGAGCGGAATTAAATTTACACCGAAATCTTTAGTTTGCGTAGAATGGTATGATGGTCATTGGATTCGCTTCATTTTTACAGGGCAAGATGTGGAAGGTAAATTAAAAACACCGGAACAGCAAGACCATGAATCGATACAGGCAGATTATTTCACTGATGAACAAGTCCGTAGCCATTTAAAATTAAGGTTACTCCTTTATGAATTGAATCCATAATGACTATTAGTAATCTTAATATCGGTAGATTAGTAACTATCGGCTTTCTTATAGATGTAAGGATGCTCTGGATGTCATCTCGCGTACCCAAAGCTGGTATAAAAATCTAGTAGCAAATACACAAGCAATCTTATTGCCCGTTTGCCGCCCGCATAAAACCGTAGCAGTTCGAATTCTTTTGGCCGGATGCATAAAAGAGTAATTTTGTAATATAGAATCAAAGACGATCATACCTTTTTATCGTCATGATACAAACATTTATTTCATTAATATTACGTTTACTTTTTAGCACAAAAGAAGTATATATCCTTGCTGAATTAGGCCCGAATATGCATTTACCAATTTCAGTTCTTGATAAACACGCACGTAAGACAGGACCCGCTGCTGTCGAAAATGCGGTAAAGGTATTAGCATTTACTCAGTTTGTCATTCAACGTGTGTGTTATGTCATTATTTGCAAGATTTTTAGTTTCTGTGGCCAATATTAACTTATTCATAGTGATAGGAGATTAATAAACCGTTATTATTAACAAAGGTTGTCTTTAATTTTAAATTTATGGCAAGTCTGCAGGATATCATGGAACATTCGACATCAAAGGCGTACTTTCTGTAGAACACAGTGGAGAAACTAATGGTCATGATGGAATTTGGCTAACTTTATTTGCAACAACTACAAAATTTACAAAAGATTCTAAAAACTGGATAAATATCGATAGTGACCAAGGATTGAAACAAAAAATTCTTAAATTAATGCATGAGACAAAGTTAGTACCGATATATACAGATTGAATTGGACCTCCAAGTCCCCAAAAGATGTATAAATTATGCACCGGCAGGACTTATAGCTTACTAATGACGCTAGTGATATGGTTTTCCTGAATATACTTATCAACGACTTGTATCTCTTTAGCTATGTGATTTATTATTTATTCTTTAGACAATGCTATATCATCTTGGCCTCATGTTTAACGTCAGACATTATAACAAGCTTCGTTAGCTTGTTGCAAAAATTCACAGTATTTTAAAGACTATCATACTATACAGTACAGAATTCTTAAGTGCGGCACTTTTTTTTAGAAAATATTTTATCATTAAAGTATTCCAATTTCATTTCAACTTTTCATGGATTTCAAAATTGTTTTAATGACGGTAACTGGCGGTTATTTTTTGACTTGATATAAAAAAAGGTGCAACGACCTTTTAATCTGTAATTTATAAATTGTAACGTTTTCTACCGCCTTCAAAGACTATCGATTTTTACTGTTAAACTACGTATGATTGACGCTATTAAACTTCCAAAATCTAACGATTAAAGTGAATTAACATCTTTCTATGAATTAGAAAGATTAGATTTACAGTAGGACAACCGTAGAGATGAATTGCGCGCATGCCAATTGTATTATAGGTGCACTATTATAAACTTAAGCATTTGGAATTGGAGATCATTGTCCAACAGACTAGGAACTAGCAAGCAAGCGATTAAATGCATTATATACGGTTTCTAAATCAAATATCATTTGCCTTGCTTGCTCATCCGTTAACTCATCACTCGCCTTCATACTTGATAGTGTGGTAAGCCTAATAATATTGTAGGAAAAAGGCACCTTATTAGCCATCTCCCTATTATCAGTCTATAATTAATTTATATCATTTTACAGTAGATATTTAAGTGACCAATTTATGGTCAATTGGAAATATAATGGTTAACGTCTATTCTATTGATATGATTATTTTAAAATTGTTCATATCGCTAGTGCTACACTATCATCTTACCATTGTAGGACTTTGTCTTTGCCTTCGAAATCGGAAGGTAATGTGCTAAGCCTATTCATAGTTTCTAGTAGCTCTCGCAAGTCAGGCTGTAACTCATCGGTAGCTCGAATTTCCAATCTCAGTTTATCCATGATGGTAATAAATAGCTAATCAATAAGATAGAAATGATAACATTATAAAGTTAGCCTTTTAGTTTAACCAATAGTATTACTTTATATCGATTCTTTGTGAATAGATGATAGCTTTCGTTTTAAGCGACTTTGTTAGCTATTACTACCGTAAGTGTAAACCATTGACATATCAGGGATTAATACAAGAATACAGGACAGAGTAGCTTACCTAAACTGTCAGAAATAGCGTGTAAAGACTATAAAGGTCTGTATTTAATACATCGACCACTAAACTATATTGGTCATGTTAGAACCATCATCACTTTCGGTACCGTGGGATCAATACAAGAATTCATGACAACTCCCTAAGATTCTGTGATATATCGTGAACAAAGACTGAAAGTGTTTGTATTGAATCCATCGATAACTGCAGTGTATTCATCAAGTCAAAAGCATCATTTATGCATGATTTACAGCATAAAAGTAGATTGTGACTGATTTCTATGCTGAGCAAATACGTGATGTACGCATCCAAGGATGCTCGATTGAGTAAGTCAATCCATTGAACTAGCGTTATTGTTGTAACTTACAGAAACAGTATCAGCAATACATTTGCTGGTATTTCCCTTATCATCTTTAATAGTGATGGGTCTTCCTTCCTTGATTCTTTCGTAGGCCGCTGGACAGTCTAACTTATACTGTCTCATAAATGCTTCCACAGTAGCAAATTCATCGCCTTGAACTTGTTTAAAAGCTGCCTTATATTGCACTAGTAATTTCGAGCATGCACTAGTATATTCTTTTGGAGGGACGGCATCCTTAATGTACGCTTTTTCCAAGCATTGCAATGTATTAATAACAGCATATAATTCAGCCATATTATCATATTTTTCGCGTTCTCGAGCATTCTTGTACAATTTAACTTCTTCAAGTAGTTCCGAGCGAATACTGCCACTACTAGCACTATGGCTCATCTGAGAATTGTACATGTTGTCCTTTTTGGGGTGTTGACTACTATCCAGACTTTGGGCAGCCTAGCCTTGAAGACGACAATATACACGGCGTTGTCAAGTGCAGTAGTTGAATGGTAATGGGCAAGAGGTTTCCCTTGTAGAGAAGATGATAACCAAGAGATTGGAAATGATCAACACCCTATCTACTTGTAGTGAACTAGTCAGTCAAAGGAGGAAAAGTGTGGATCCTATGCAGCAGCCAAATTGGCATGGAAAGTTGGCCAATTCTTCTTGAACGTCGACTCCAGACCGTCTCCAGTTACTGGCGTTGGTCAGCTTTGACAAATAATATATACGTCACGGTCCATGTACGCAATCAGTACACAGTGTACAGTACTGCATACTGAAATCACGTTGAAGTGATTTATCGACCAGTACGGTACAGTAGAGTACTGTACATCGCAGCGTACTGTACACTGTACACTGTGCACTAAACGGATGGCATGAATCACACGGTAACATAGAACTACGTCATCGTCGAAATTCGTTCCGTACCGTACTGCAAGTTTTTACACGAGTATACTGGTGCTCAGTCAGGCATTCTCTATTCAGTGTTCTACTGTACGATGTAAAGTAATATGGTTGCTTCCCTCGGCCGCTGTTCAGTACCGTACGGTCGTATGTGTCGATGAAGTCACCCGCAAAAGTTTCATCCTAAATAGTTGTCAGTACGCATTAGCACAAGTCCACAACTGCAGTACGTACTATATGGATGGAGCTGTGATTTTCTCTGCCAAGTTCTCTGGTACATTAGCTAGTGTGCAGTACAGCCAGTACTATACACTGTATAGTATACAGTCTTGGTTGTGGATTACGATCTAGAGTTCATACTAACAACTGTATTGAAAGTTCTTACTACTCTCAATGAGCATGCAGACAAGAAATTGAACACGTCGTTGAAGTTTTTATAAAACTAACTACTAACTCTACCCTCTCTTTCTTGGATTGAAAAACGGCGGCTTCTCTACGTGCGCCGTTCACACTTAGAACGCAATGTAATCCACAGGAAATATCCAGTTAGCGCAAACACACAATATCAATGGAAATGTCTGTACCGGTACAGTATTAAACGTACAGTACTGTACAGTATAATACTATTCGTTCGTACAGTACACTGTACGCTGGTAATATACTCGTCAGGATAAAAATGGCCACGACATTGACGGACTAGAGGACAATCTTTCAATTTGAATTGGACTTGAAGGATAAAAATGGACGCGACATTGACGGACTAGAGGACAATCTTTCAATTCGAATTGAACTTGAAGGATTGAAAATTTCCAAGTAAATTTCCTCTTGTTGGGGTAATAAACCTTCATACTCATAGTACTATAGTACTAAGATTCGTCCTTTCACTTAACATTTCAACTGGATGGCAAAGGAATGTCATTCTGAAACATTAAGTTAAAATGTGAACGGTCTACAGTACAGCAGAGTTCTGCAATGGAGTGAAAACGCCACCCGAACTCGATCAAATAATTGATTTTCGAACCCGAAATGACTGCAATCGCTATACATACGCTGTATCACCATAGAAATTCTTAAGCCGAATCTCACTTTCCAGTCGGGTTTCCTGTTGACTTTGCAAGACACTGGCCAGTGTTGGAAAGCGTGTGCAAAACGAAGTAACGCTGGTGTCTTCAATCGTGCGATACTATACTGTAGACTTCAATGAATTCAATGGCTAGATTCATGCAGAATAAAAACTAATTTGTCTGGAAGATCAAGTGGATCTGCGAAGTACTATTTTATGAACAATGCAGTAATTGCCATCTTTCTTGGATGGCCTAATAAACAGTTCCTGCACACAGCACGAACCGGTTATTGACTGCTCGTAATAATTTCACCTAATTACAGTAGTTACAAGTTAGAGTGAACAACACATACCACGACACTGCGGTGGAGTATAAACACGCGCATTACTTTAGCTGAAGGTGAATTAAGAAGCGCACACAAACCAGTGCTGTAGTCTTTTCGTCTAGCCATTGCTTGCAGTTGACGACGGTCATGACATTAGTAATTAAAGAAACATATACGATCCGGCACAGTAGTGCTTTCGTTTAGCTACTCCTTTCAAAGAACGACGTTCATTACGCTAATCATTAATGACCAGTCAATCAATAGTCACTTGACACTGTATTAATGGGGTTGCTGGACAAGAAATGGCATGTTCTAATGATAAATGAAGAAACGCATACAAATCGGCACTGTAGCATTTTCGTTAGCCTAGGAGTATTTCTTTGAATGGACAACATTCATGACGCCAATAATGAATGGGCTACGGTAGTCAATGAACGGTTATTCTACGTAGTATTAATAGATGGCTGGACAAGAAATAACATGTGCTGTACTAATAATATACTCGTATGTGTATGATAAATAAAGGAAACGAATATAAATCGGTATAGAAGCCGATGGATAGTATTTTCAAAATCTAGCTCTTCCTCAGAATCGAATTAACTCTATATTCGGTCGTAGTAGAGAAATATGAATAAATATCCTAATGGCTTTCACCAAAACTTGTGCCTTGTGCATTCTCTCCAAACACCAAAACCGATTAATGATACTTGAGTTCGAAATTGTCTTCTGTTATTCGAAATTGACTCTTATCGTATCATAGACAATTTTTATAACCTACTGTAAAATGAAAAAAGGTGCGCAGCATTTGGATATTGCTATTTCAATATATCGTATTTTTGATCAACTGACCCATTACTATACTTATTTTTTTTTTTCACTTAGTACCTGAGAGAATATCTATAAAATATCCTCAATAGGCTCTAGTCCACTGACTTTCATGGAAATTATTAATTTGATATTCAGAATGTTCTAGCAATAACAATTCCTTTTCGTTTCAAAGCGATTCTTTACTATCCTTTACTGTCATTATTACACCGTTATCACCTGTATGTTTGAGCATAGTCGCGAAATTCGATCCAGCTGTCTTATCGAATGACTTTGCCTTATTTACTACATGTCGTGAAAAACTATCTATAAAATGCTATAACACTAAGCAATCAACGATGTACGGTCGCCATTGATTGCATCTATTCATGTCTATTCACAAACCAGACCTACTCTTAGACGCTAAATCTCACGATACTAATCCTCAATGACGCTTATAGCTATCGTATGAAGAAACAATTCATTCCGATGATTCTGCCACTATCCAATATTTCTATTCGCCGACAAGACGCATATAAGACGATTCTATTGCAGTTTATTATGACATAGTATTCAATATTGTCTACCCAACTTCAACTTGCATTGCATTCTTATATTAGTTCATAAACGATAGCGAAAGTGTAATCGTAAATCGACTGGCCATTCTAGCCAATCTGGCAGAAATTTGAAATGAAATTTGCACATTGTCTCAATATCAGTATCCTTCAAATTAAAATCTTCAATCTCTTCTTCTAACAATTGCCTATGTTCCTTATAGGCCGTTGCTGCATTTTAATTAATTCTATTATCGATGCTACAGTACTGTACTACTTAATCTTCCCCATGAGATAAGAGATGACTCGATATTCCATGGCTACCCATCTTAATGATTGATTCTATCACCAGTTATTCCCCTACAAGCATGATAGTGAATGTAGACAATACCCGAATGAAATTAAAAAATAAAGAACAATCACTTCTAGTCAAACAGACCTTTTAACCCTACACAGTAATTATCAACTTAGTCAAAAGATACCGACCACATGCATTATGAGATTGAAATAGAAAGTATTGCATTTTGCTATTATTCTGCTCTCAGTACGTAATTATTTTGTTTTGGGGGTAATTTCCAGCCAAATTTACAAATTCTACGAATATGCATAGTCAAATTGCGAAAGCATCACCAGTTCAATATTGTTTTTGAATATATCAACTTAATTAACATTTTAACTAGTAACAAAGGCCTGTAACCATTTCTATTCATTTTATGCATAATATGATAGAAAAGCAGAGCGATCCTTCAATGTTACGATTACGTAGCAACCAATTAGTTATCCTTTAGAACTTACCTGCAATAAAAATACTTCAACAAATTTTTATTTCATTGTTGCTCCCAAGACAGATATAATACCCTATTGTTTACTCAATTTCCTGCTTTTCCCAGCCTCTTCTTTTCTCACTTTAAAGACAGTAAACTCATCAAGCTATAGATTATTCCGTCTCTCAGTTCAGCGCCATCCACTCCATCATGCCAGCAAGTATTAGCAACGAACATAAAATTGATGATGCTAAAAAAATGATAGAACAATTGAAGCGAGAATTTAACATAAACAGAATTAGCATTGCAACAGCTAGTAACAAGTAAGGATATCTATTAGACGATACACACTGAATATCTATTCGTATTTTCTTAACTATAGTATTAATGTCTTTCTCCCCCGCCTAAAAAAAAAGATTCATTGCAAATAAGAAATAGCTACTGTAAAGGCTTTGTTTCCATGCTAACATACATCTTCTAGACTGGCCAACATATTTTTTTTAACAACCAAAATGAATTCAAGCACTATTTTATTAAAATTTCTAAAATAGCGATCACACTGAAAATATTTTAGAGATATTAATAAAAAAAGTAGTTGCAATACCTTGGAATAGAACGGACTGATTGCAATTAAAATTACATGTTCTTATGCCTATAAAAATATCTTCATATGACTCCTGTCAAGTACTCCATATCACTATAGCAGTCCTCAATGGACACCATTTGTTACAGGAAGCTGCTGCCAATTTAAATTTTTCTCACACTAGTATTCGCTAGGATTTCCGAATTTCATCACTTTTGTATTTCAACAAATATTTCGCGGCACTTCACAAAAAAGAAAAAGAAGCGCTAGACTTACATTATATCTCAGTCCTTAAATACTATCAATTACAAAGAAAGAACTGCCTAAAAGTAATCCAAATAATACTTATGAATGACATAAAAATAGCTTATACATGTATCATCGCCTGACGTGTGGAAAGATTTTCAATTTCTTTAAAATGCGCCGTAGTGAATTTTTTATTCAGTTTAAGAATGTCTATAATACTATAAGTGATTTTGTTGTTTACTCTAATTTCTCATAAGATTTGATTGTGATATGATGATCTAATCTATCTGCTAGTGATATCATTTAAATCATAATCATGCTCTTTTTGAACTCTTTAGTCAGTATCTGCTGATGCCAATTTCATCTACCAATCCGATTAAATATGGCCTATTCAGATACGTTTTAGACTAGCTCTTAAAATTGGCCAGCTAAAGGCTCTAGTGAGAAACTGATAAATTAGATAGAATCAATTAGTTTTGTATGGTACTATCGACTATTTTGCATAATTTTATAACTCTGCTAAGATACTATTAAAAGAAACAACAGATTGATAATCTTTAGTGGATATTATGAATTATTTGATTGATACGATACACAACTTTTATTTAATCTCTCCTTCTTGTGACATAACTGTCATATTGTTCACTTTTATGAAAGCTTGCTTACTCTTGTAACTACCTTTCTGATTTCTCCTTGATCCAGCTTATCTTTTAAAATTCATTTAGTCGTACGAATTTAACAATCTCCTAAGATAATGGCTAGAGCAGAACTAATTATAACAGAATCACGTAGGGGAATTCAATATATTTGAAACTGTTTACATACACTATAGTACTTTATAGTTTAAGCATCGTTTATATTGTAATATAGTCAGTATCATAAGGCTAAATTGTTGTGACTATTTCTGATTTATTGCCTATTGCAAGAGTACATACGCCAAGATATTTGCTATTGACAATATTTAAATGTTAATGCATTAAATATAGAGGATATTGAAAAAGATTTGACTTTATAATTATTAACAGAAATACTGACTCACTACAGCCTTAATTATTAATGCTTTACTATTTTTAATGGCAGCATTAAGAAATATTGCGAAAAAGAAGCATGCAATGATCCAATGTTAAACAAGATTCCACCATCATCTAATCCATTTCGAGAAAGGAAGAAAGTCTGTAATTTAATTTAATACCTTGTCGATTGCATTCTTCAACAGTTGAGATACTATTAATGCCTATCCTATATAAAAGAATATTCAATCGCTTAAATTTTTATTCCATGGATATTAATGCATTACACAACAAGATACGTTAATTTATGAGAAAATGGAAAAAAGCCAGCGAAATCATATTACATTTTTAAGCGTCAGGATAATATTTCAATCTTGTTTTCAAGTTTACTACAAATCACTTAGCGCAAATAATGAAATCAATTTCATGAATATACTAATCATCTCGGTAAATCAGTTTCTCCTAATCTAATAGAATAATTTACAGTATTTCTGTCAGTAACTCTTAACTGAATAGATATAAGTGTATTACCTGATTTATACATTAGTAATAATTTTTCCATCATGGACACTATTCTACTGCGCTATAGGAACATACGATCAATTAAGGCGTTGCTCTGTATAATGATAATTAAAAGTTAGGAGAGTCTATACACTACATTAAAGTGCTATAACTTCTATATATTTGTACTGTACTATCGCCGTACGCATATAAAGCAAGTGCAAACCGGTATTTATAGACATGTTACAATTTGAAGTAGCATAATATCTTTTTGGATATAATTTGAGTTATCTTTCCTTCCTAGCATTTATTCATTTTTCATGACATGTGATTTCAAATAAAGTAGAATTTATCATCAATTTCATTTCGTGTAAATCTTCACCATACAACTGGCTTATAGAATATGCTTTGTTATTTAGCAATAAATATCGAGATTTCAACGTTAAGGCCGCTTTAGCGACTACTTATTATGAGGTAAAAGTAAAGGTGGTTAGGATGAATACTGTATATTTAAGTTGTTGTATAGTGACGATATTTGATAATTATGATAGTATTTTATCTACCTTTATACTATGTATATACATATTTCTATAAGAGTTAGATATATAAAGCAGAGACAAAGTTGAAACTCTTTAATAACAATAGTGCATAGCATAAATAATGATTCATATCAATAGTTACACTTCTGTCTAGAATGAAATTAGTATAGAAGAATTGCTACTGGCATATTCTTCATTTAAGAATGACGAAATGGAAGAGTAGATTGATATATTGCAATTAGAAAATCCGATACTTCAATCCAAACTAGGTTGAATATCGTGTAAGAGTCAAGCTACTTTGTGGATACTCTAGCAACTCTGTTGGAAAAATAAGCCGATATTAATAATTTTAAACAACTGCCAACGTGACCGTTTGTTAGTAGCAATTTATGAAATGCATTATGTGAAATCTGCCAGAGTATTATCACTTACTCCGATACCTACAAGATCTAGAATATCAGATATCACCGTAAGAATGTTTAATTTAGTTATTAAGAAACATTTCGCATGAACTTATCAGCCACTACTCAGCATTCAATATGCTATACCAATGGCAATGATTTTCTACGCGATAATTTCCTATTTCCAAAAGCTTGATCAACTTTGGCCAACTCAAGCGCGAACCGTACAAGCATAGGGGTACCAATTGAGGCAGTTTTTGGTAAAAATTTACGGTATATCGTGTAATGCTTTGTTTGTACTCCAGATTAATTATAGAAATACTTATCTATAAAAACAGGAAAGAGTGTATAAGACGAGGAAAATTTTACTACTTGAACAGTATAGACCTTTTGACTTATTGACTCTAGATTAGTAAGGAAACCGCACCAAATCATGAAAAATTTTTACTATCTATACAGCTTCAGTAATGCAATAAACTATAAATTTGTTGGGTAAAGGATTATAGATCTTTAAGAAAATTAAGATACTTAGTAATTAGAAAAGGTACCATAACGTAAGAAAAGGCTAATTAGGATTATAGTTTAAGCCTCTATCGTGACTTTAACTCCTCCTGTGTAATATTACTATGGCTCATATTACTGTAGTAAACAAATAGGGAAGATATATTATTAATACGATATCTGAAGATGATTGCCAGTTACCAGAAATGGTCGCCATAGAATATATGATCAAAAGCATAAATGATTGCTACTACATAAGGTTATTACTGCATTCGGCATACATAATAGATCGCTGTATTCGACATACATAATAGAGCTACATAAGAGAGAGTATGAAAGCTCTTAAAAAGTTATTCTTATATCTAGTAATTTATCCAATTGCATAATGAAATTGCCGGTAGTGGTAAAATGAGCCATAGTAGACTGATTGCTAAAAATAGAGACATAAAATCCTAGGGTTGGCTTAATATCTTAAAAGCAACTTAAACAAATTTGTAAAATACCCTTTGAACTTTAAATTGGAATAGACAACTCATCTATAGCTTCTAATTAATTATATCAAATAAATT
Source organism: Trichoplax adhaerens (assembly GCF_000150275.1). Taxonomy (NCBI): domain Eukaryota; kingdom Metazoa; phylum Placozoa; class Uniplacotomia; order Trichoplacea; family Trichoplacidae; genus Trichoplax; species Trichoplax adhaerens. The sequence goes on along the minus strand of NW_002060945.1, from coordinate 2,469,631 downwards.
TCCAAAACTATTAAGAAAGGAATACCTATTGAAGTATAAAATAATGAATAGAGTAGCATGTTGTGATTTAATAACTGTACAGTACATCGCTAACATAATTTTGATATTGAATTGGATTATCCTACTGTATAAGGATATTTGAATATACTCGCAGATAAAGTATGTGATACATTTCAAAGAACTACTTAATCTTGATTAGTGGATAAATATTGATTGTAAATTTAACATACATTTATAAATATGCAGTAGCTACGGTTTTCTAGAAATACCATAAACAGTAAGATATTATCATTAGTGATACTGATACTAATAAAAGTATATAGCAAAGTTATCAACTCACTTGAGCAATTGCGGTAGCAACAAATGGTTAAAAATACTATCAGTTTTACATATTTAATGCTCAAAGTACTAGATACCAGCAGCATATACTTAAATAAATGAATTACGTTCAAATTAAATGGTATCTAGAACTGACTGGATTTCTTTTCAACGTCGTCAATGACTTTTAGCATAATGATAGTACATCACAGGATATAATATTTTTAGAAAATAAGGCCAAAAAATTCAATCTTAAGCATCCAAAAATCCGAAATATCTTTTTAAGATCAGCAGATATCTTATATTAGGGAGTACTGAGAGCCCAAAATAATTAAGAAAATGGTGTGTTTTATCGAAAAAGAAATCATTGCAATGTGAAATATTTTCTTCGTTATGTATACTGGATACTAGTTAGGCTCCAATATTTTCTATTATAGAAAAAATAGATAAAAAGAGTTTGTATGGCTAAAATTGTTACGATGAATCGTAAGTAATATCAAGATTTGTTAATGCTATTTCTGAGCAGGATAATTATTTAGTTTCTAATCTAATATAGAAATAATAGTAAAAATTACTAGATACAGCAATTACTTTACCGATCTTTCGTTCACACGTTCGTAAATATTTTATAGTAACGAAGGCATAAATTTCACGATTAATAATTCATGCTTGCGTATTCGTTATCTATTGACAAAAACGTTATTTAGATACTTTTTTATTGTTATAGCTGGAACTTCAGGACTGACTAAAACCAGGTAGTGTTGATAGTAATGCTATTTCAGCATCCTTCTAATAGCTTATTAGGTAGCCACCAAATATTTCGATATAATGCGCAGATATTGCATACTTTATGATTCTAGTTCATGAATGAGTGATAACTCGAACTCCACTAAGATTGTCCATTAGATTGTTTTGAAAGCAATAATTTCAATGTAACCCGAATCGCTGCAATTGTAAGAAAGCGACGATTAGCCCTCCACGACATAAACTTGAGATTTCCGGAATTATTCTTTCGACTCAGATTGAGAATTCCTTACCATGATTCCAACCAAAATTATTTAAATTAGGAGTAAATCTCCGATACATCAATGAGCCTCGTTCATGATAATCATTAGATTTTAACCCTAACATTAGCTACTATATCCATACATACTGTATTTATACAGTAGTGTAGTAAATTTAGTAAATCAGCTAATAGTGTAGAATAGCGTAGTTATGGACGCTAGGCCATTTGCGTGCCTAGCGTATAGAAGCTAACACCGGCCTAGTAAAATAGTCAAGGATTACCAAAGATAAAATTCGTACTCAAAACCTAAAAGTCACGAATTTTATCTTTACAAAATTAGCACGTAATTCATAAAATATATTACTCCATAACAATCGTAACTCATAATATTAACTTACACTATAGCATTTGATTAAATCGACTCATATTATCGAATAAGATCAGTTTAATGCTACAATAGTTAAAGAAAGAGAAATTCCACGTAAATAAATGAATATAGTAAATCACAATAATAAATTCGCCATTATTCGGCATCATTTCTGTCAAGATTACCTTTATTGTTAACCTCTACTTCAAGAAGGATATTAAACAAATGATCATTCTAAGAATGCAGTTATCAAGTCACTATATTCGCGTACAATAAAAACATCAGAATGCTACAGTAATTTATTAATTCATAATTTCCGTCTCAGCAGGACATCATCAAACCAGGTCCTGAGAATTCGCTAGCTAAAAATTATTAAAGACTATAGTAACATTTTAGACCATAACGTGGAAGTTATAGTAGTTCACAAGTCGACAACCAGCCGATTCAATATTGTTCGTTAAGATGTCAAGCTGCCAACTAATGCTATCAAGATTATAAAACCTTGGAGAAATTCCAGACCCCAAAATTACTTAGCTTTACCGTTAATTAAACATCAATAAGAGTTCAGCTCCGTATTAAAAATGAAAACATACAGCAAAGTTAGTTCCTGTGATATTTTGATAATTTATTAATAATAATGGAAGTAGCAAAGAAGCATCACAAAAAAGTTTTATCAACATATAATGACTAAATGGTGCTTGATAATTAGATTTATTCTTGAATACTGAATGGAACTAGTCTTTCCTATTTATGCAGGTGCTATTGAAATATATTACTTACATAATATTTACTGAAACTAATCAACAACTGCATATATTTATTCAATTACAATGTGTCGCTTTCATTATTTAGCACAGTAACAATGTACTTTGTTAGATTACAAGGGTGTTATATCTTAATAACATTTACACAGCATGCAAATACGAGCATTACACATTTATTGATCCGTAAATTATATTTCTACCATGCTCTGCTATGGTACAGGTAATAATTCATTTTTGCAGGTAAAAGAAAGAGTCTTTTATTTTGCTTCTACGCTATTAACTTATAAATAACCGTAATAGTACTCTATGTCTATTTTTCCGGGGATTTCGATCTAGAAGATTTAAGGTTTATTATTGCGTACGATACAGCAATTATCTAGATTAATTCTGGTTGATTTCATGGATAACACTGTATAAAATAATCTTGAGCTGTAATTCTACAGTCATAGCTCTTCCATTTTGCTAATATTACTTTAGCTATCTTGATATACCATCGTAACTCGGCTTTATTAGTAAGGAATGATCTATACTTAAATTATAGTAAGGCACGTTGTTTTGGCTGTAGTATAATCTAGTCTATAGTGAAAACAATGCATTTTTTAATCTTTTCCCTATATGTAAAAAAGTTTTAGTTTCAATCTGACGTCATCGGAAGTGGATTGTTACTTGAAGGTTCAAAATTTTAACCAATTATAATATAAGGCTAAACACTGATTGTAAGTTATTTGACCTATTCGATAATGATACAAAATCAAGCAAAAATATCACGACATGCTCAAAATCTGTCATAAACGCCAAATTGTAAATGCCATTAAAAGATAATCATCGAAGTATTTAAATCTAGGACATTCGAACAAAAACGCAAAATTATCTCGATTTCACTAATAGGTAAGATTATATATAGTATTTTGATCTATGGCTATCTTTTGTATAATTATATAGAGCCGCTACTAAACCAAAGTAATTTCACTCGAGTGTATGCCGTATGCAACCAGGATTGCTACTTAACCTAGTATCTTTTCCTTTTATAATTTATCTTATTGAACTTGCTATTCTTTAAACTCAAATAAATTTGATATTCCTTTTACGTAAACAAAATCTTATTCTCCACCAATTTAAGACTGACATAACTCAACGATCTCACTAGGGCTAATCATATTCGTAAGCGCAGTTAGTTAGGATTAATTTCTTACCTATTCATTATATCTCCCTATTACATGTTTAACAAATCAGTGAATCTTACCGGTGCAACTGCCGCAATTACGCTTATCAGCTTAGATGGTTTATTAGCTTAGAAATATTACTACTACTACGCTATACAAGATTCTATAATCTGGTTGCATGGTCAGATTCATCATAGATGGTCCTGAGCTTATAAATCAAAAACATTCCAATCAGAAACTCGCAATAAGCCATAAATATTATTACACCAACAGGGAAAAAAGTAAATCTCTATCTAACAGCAGTTACATATAATTTGATAACGTTAACATAATTATAGATTTCACTGCGTTTAACACGAGACATTTTGAGACCGAATAGGTTTTTATTGAGTTAGTTATCCATCGTAGAAATACGTAATAAATTATATTATTTAATTATCGCATACATTGTAAAAATTTGATTATAGATTTAATTTAGAAAAGAATCATGAAATCATCGGTAATTCTAATGCAATTAGAGAGATTAGATAAAAAGATAAGTTTTTGACAAGAATGGAATTGATCATGAACTATCTAAAGTGTTAAAATAACTTTACTTATCTTTGTACATTATTACTGTACATGTCTAAAAATAAAATGGACCGATATTTAATGGACTATAGTATTTAAAATAGCTGCACGCGAATGTCAAGTTCAACAATGCTTACAAGATACTATACATGCAAATGTACTTGAATTTCATAAAATTAAAATTACAAAGAGAATGAAAAAGGATATTTAATTGAACTGTAATTGTAATCATTGACGTAAATATCTTTTCAATTTTCAATATATTTGTAGACTCAAGTTGATAATTATTTCTATAAGATCCCTAGATCATACAAAATATACAGAATTAGCATCGTATGTTATATTATAGTTCAATTTCATAAGTTGCTTGCAAACTGTTACTAGAATTAAAATCATTATTGCTTATTTGAGGGGCCCTATTTTGAGAGGAATTGTTGCCCTATGTTAGCAACTAATAGCCTATTTTAGGTCTATCTTTGTTTACTTCATAATCGCACTGTCTCTACGTATCTCACCTTGCATAAGGCATCTGTGCTCGCAAAAAGTACACTTTTCTACTGCTTACAAAGTTAACGACGGCCACGATGAAAATGATTAGCCATCTAGCCTTAGATTTTAAATACTACCGTTCGTTGCAAATATTTTCCTCAAATTTCATACAGGGCTGGTATTCTTAAAATTTATAAAAATTTTGCAACAATTAACTTCAGAACAACATTATTACAATTTGCTAATTCGATATTTTTATCCTCTGATATAGCTTATTCTACAAGGCCTGTTCAGTATATTACAGTGTACTAAGTTTACTAATCTGCACCCAAAATGACGTTCTATAGTGAAGCGATTTCTTATGGTGCATAAAATGCAAAAAAAAAATAATATACATCTCAAATCCATTGGTATTTCATCAATTATAATTTCCCGTGTATGACTTTTGTTAAACATAGTTCATTGACCTTGTATAGCGCAATTTCAGTGATTGCCTAGTATGAATAAAAATATAGAGATAAAGTATATTTCAAACCATTAGCGTTGCATTAATTATCATTTTCCATCTATAATGTTTGCTAAACACAGTTCATCAATGCTTTAAAGTTCACTTAATATTTTGAGCTCCAAATTAAAAGTATAATTGTTTTAACACCGTATTAAGGTTGGAGATCGTAAGATAGAATATTACGCAGATTTAATTAAATGCTTAACGACTCAGTGATCTAGCTACCTATCATATGTGCAATATTATAAAAGAATGTTTAACATTTAAGACCTTATAACATTTTTATTCTGTCATCGACGCCTAACTTGCGTTAGAGCAACATTTCAATTATTAGTAAGATTTAAGGAATATGCACATCAGTATTACTAGCCACAACTAACAGACGGTATTTCAACGTTAACATCGCAAATTAATTATCCCAGTCAATCGTTGGCTTCAATTTAGCAATAAATATCATGAGAACTGGCGATGAATTTCTCTATAATGTAAGAAGAATTTGACAGATGACATACTCGTGTATTCTGCAATATTTACTAACCATAAATTATCATGAATGAAATTAATCAAGTGATGAGCTGTAATAGGGCTACAAGTAATGGCAACAACAGATAATTGTTTTGAGATTTTTGCGTGAAATCAGGTGAAGAAAAGCCATTGTTGGCATACAGTATCGAATATTGGCTCTCTTGTCTTTTTGACTATTAAATATGAGAAAATTCTCAGCGATAAAATAATATATTAAACGATTTTAAGATCTTTCTTAATGTCCGAACAACGTATGGTACTCCATTTCTGTGTAAAGTAGTAATGGAAATTTTATTATATGCTGTTACATTACAGTATATAGTCCAGTATACTACTCGAGGCCTAGATTGTGTCTTGCAAATGCATCAGCAGTCGACAGATGACTTGTACAATATCTGTGTTGAAGAGTTACATTAACTATGATGGCTTTACTTAATGTCTACCTATAAAATGTATGATTTCCACGCTTTTTTCACACCGGTAGTTGCCTGATTGAGCTGTCAACCAATTCAAGGGCGTAAATATCTATCAGCACAAATTGCGTGATAGGAAATGTATTATTAATGGGTTATTATCTAAAGTAATTAAAGGGTTAAACTGAGTCATTTCTTGATAATAATACAGATCTCGATGATATATATTAATATAGTGATTAAAAATTGCTTATACTAAGAGATATGTAGAAGTTTATTATTGACCGCGACGGTAGAAGAGCTGTACCTTACGTTAATATTTATATAAACTATACAACGGTTACAGTTTCTCAAACTAAACATTTCTTGTAAAACACTTTGGTAAAATTGTTTTATCGATTTAAGAAATTAGTGAAAGAAGAATCGCAGTGTCTATGAAAATTTAGATAATTGACGGAGTTTCCACGGGTGATTTAAGTCAAAACTTTGTAAGTTCCATCATTTATAAATTGGGAACTCGTGAAATAATTCTACTGGCCACGCAGCTGTTTATATTTTTTGCTCATATTATGAAACAGTTCTTAGTCTGTCTATCTTAAATTAATCTACGGCTTAGCCACAAATTGAAGCTAAAACATTGTATATAGTATCGTTAATTATGTTTGCAATACATTTATATAATTTTCAAGAGCCAAGTATCAAAATTTATTTTTGATTTATTGAATTTAATTTGCATTTTGGATTGAAAGCATGTTAAGTTTATTATTTCGTAAAGAATGGAATCTAGCTAGCTTAGATTTTAAAGATTGAATGAGGCGTGTCATTTTTAGATATTAAGATCTTGAAGCTGTATTCATAATAACTTTCGTAAATAAGATTACTTTTTTATGTCTACCGTTATTCATTCCTCTCACAAATTAAACTGATGCTGCTATTCATCATAATAGCACATCTTTCAAATATATTTTTGAAGCTGACTCAAGATATTTTCGTGGCATTCTTGCAACATAGTTACTATTCAATAGCAGCATTGAGAAATTATTATCCTTCAACAACGGTTCCTTCCAATTTCTAAATATTTCGCATAAATTCAAAACTTAAGATCACAATTTCGATTTTTTATGTAGAGATTTTAAAAACACACAACAAGGAAGGAAATAACCTTTCTTCTGTTTTATAGTCGTGTAACTAATTCATTGTTTTGCAATCAATATAACATCAGGATAATATTATTGTATCTCAAAAAATTGACAGTAATGGCACATTCATAGGCCAGATTTTAAATCTATACTCGACAATAGCTTCAGGCTACAGATCTAAACAGAAAAGAAAGTGTCCTGAGCGCCAAAAGTCTAGATTAATTGCAATAATAATCAATAATCCATGAAGACATGTTAATTTTCAGTTTTAGCTGACTATAACGAGGTCAAATATGAATAAAGCGGAGGTAGAGAATGACTGTCAATATAATAAGACATTTCCTAATAACAATAACTACGGTTACAATATTTCTGTTTAAAAAATCAGAAAAGATATTTTAAAGAATGGAATAGTTTAATAGATTGTATATCGTCCATTTTTCGCTTTTGCATATTTTATACTACCATTGATAATTTTACTGCATGCAGCGATTCAAAAATCCCATGGAATTTTAATTACAAAAACTTTAAATTTAGAAAATTCTAGATAGCAATCATTCATAGAGAGAAATTAGATTGAATGAGTTTGATTAGTTGCTAAGAATTGATCTACGATGACGTGTTTTATGAAGATTTTATGATCGGATATAGATATCGACATTTTTAGATAAGATACTTAAGCTACTTACTAGGCTAGCCTGCTCCTTAAATTAGGGCCAGGATGTTGTAATCATGGCCAGCGCTACTAAAATTGATGCAATTTACGGATATTATTATTGCTTTTTCATTAGCTTTATCTCTACTACACTATATAGAAATATATAAAAAAGTAAGTTATATCAATATAAATATTTATAAAACCGTAGCCAATCTTAAAATACAGTACTATAAATCATATTATAGTTTAGTATAGTCAATAGGAAGAATCCGATTTTCATTCTTTCCTTTAGTATATTCAAACTTATCATTAGTTAATAAATATTCAACAATAATTGTTTTAAAAAATTCTAATCTAACATAGTAGTATCGTTTATTGTTAAATTTTCAATTAATTTTTATCGTGCAATCTGTCATAAATCTTTTCCTATATTGGGAGATGCATGCCAGATTTAATATGATAGATGATTTGACACTATTTCTTATTAACCTCTTATCAATTAATTAATTAATATAAGGTAAAATCCTGTCCACTCCGATAACTTCAATATCGCCATGGTAATGGTATAATATAAGCCAAACAACGCCAATAGTAGCTTTAAATCGTTTGATATTCAAATGTTAAGATACGTTAATTGTTTCGCCCTCTATGTCGTAACTTTTTAAAAATACGATATTACTCATGTCATTAAAGACAATTTTATCAATCATTGCTATCCTCTTTTCAATGTCAGTTTAATTTTGCCATGATAGATAGTAACCTTTAGTTTAAGAGAATGATGCAAAATTTCAATAACAGAATATATAAATTTAGTACTTTTATTAAAAAATTTTTTTTTCTTACTTGCGGTATACCGAAGTGTGCACCTGCTTTATTGTTTTCCTATAATCATTATACGATTGGTTAAGTAAGAGTATAAAAAAGAATACATTTATAGAAATTATTAGCTTAGACTATTATTATCTATCTCGTTATTTAAATATTATATTCTTCTTATCCTGAGATTTATTAAATTGAAAAAGAATATATTTGCCTTGCTATCCTTAATTTTAAATCATTTAATTTAGTTAATAAACAGCTAACTTTTACTACGACGTATATTGCACTAACAGATCGATAGTCTAGTCGAACACTTTCAAGCCCATTTCAAGACAAGATCATAGCTAAATTGGTAGATGAGCACAGGTCAGTTCAGCTATACTACAAAATTTTAACGCGAATTTTATGGAAGATATTGCATACGTACATATTAGTATATTAAGAAATATCTAATTTGCTAAATTATTGTGTTAATGGATCTTGAGAGTTAAAGAAATAAGATTATCCTTAAAGCTATTACTATATGGCTCAAAGTGATTTCACTGTCTATATGGGAGAGATAATAATTTTAATCACAATTCATATTTAATCACACCCATAAATAGTGATAATATGCTTTCCATAAGCTTGAATTCGAAGGAGTGAAACTGTTAAATATATCCAATATGTCACTTCTCCTACAAGAACTGGTATTGGATGTAATAAACCTAGTACAATATCCAGTTTACTACTAGTAATAAATCAATGAATTAAACTCAAATTTTTTTACCAATTGTATACGATTCTGTTTTCTCTTAATTGTTTATGCTATAATTGCGACTTAGTACAGTATGATAAAATGAACGTAAAGATCAGATAAATAAATGTGTTATTCACTAGTCTGACTTAGCATGTTCAAATTTTCACGAGGATAACCCTTAATAAGCAATAATTAAACATTTATTTTCTGGGAAAGTAAAAAAGGCTAACGGTCATATTACTGCAAGTTTATATTATTTCTTTTAATATTGTGAGATATCCAAATTTTTACCTAGTCAATTGGATAATAGCTGGTTTGAAATATTCTGATATGGGAAAATATAGTTAAATTAATGTATAGTTTAATTAATGAGCTGTAATAAGTTATATGTTGTGTTTCCATCTTATACATTCTAACAGTAGACATTTCACGGATTTAGTAAATTATAGTCTCCATTTTGTGGTACTTATCAGACAAGTTTTTAGTGAAATACAGCAATATTTTTAATAGTCGCAATCGCTCGTAAAAATAACTTAGAACTATATCTACAATAGCTGAGAATTGGTTTAATCGATAGAAGGATAGGATACTTATACAAAATTCCTATGAACGCTAAATTTGAGATCTTCTCTTTGCATTTCTTCTCAGGTATTACATAAAAAATAAGTGATGATCATCCTTTTACCTATGACTGTTATCATTAGTAAAGATTATTTTATGATTATTACCATTAACTGATCAATATAAAGATCCTATAGTTGAATTTAGTGCATTTGATTTATTCGGTCGCAATCGCTTATGCCTATTCATTATCTTATAGGTTCTCTTTCAGTCGGTAATAAGTATTTGTCGCCATTTAACAGCGGTAGGCGTCAGTAGAATTTATTTTATGATTATATTAATCAAATTATAACGAGCAAGTGATTGATATAAGTATAGATAATTTGTAGGATGACTCGGTTACAATATAGTATAATTTATAGATATATTAGTCGTGGATTTTATTCAGGCCTAAGACAATGACTATTTTTTATAGCAGTCATGGCTAGGAAGATTTCTTATTTTGTTATTATGACCAAATGGTCATTAATGGCACTGTAGACAGTTTAAATGGGTGCTAAATTACAATTTTATGTTTATATTACCTTTGGGTATCCGAGTAAGAAGTAGACAATCGCCTGTTTCTATAGACCTTAACATAAGTAAAGATTTGATTTATGATCATGTCAAGGCGGTTGCTACTAACACGATAACGAGTAGCAGTTCGTTGATACGATCGTTAAATTTCTATCTATTTATTTTTTTATTTATTATTGAATATCTGAGTAAATAATATACAAATAAAAATATCAATAGACTTCGCTATCTTTAAAAGCTGTTTACGATTACAATTATATAGCGGTAGATAGTGAAAAGGTAAGCTAGCTGGATAATACGATAACTAAATTGCAGATTTGCATTCCTATTTCTTGTTATGTATCATTTAAGCAAATAATGGAAAAAAATCCTCTTCACCATCTTTTATTGTCGGATAAAAGAGTTTTATAACCTAACATATTAAAAGCAGGCTACATCAGTTAGAGAGTATTGCTGTAGATAAATTCCATTCTAATCAATGTAGTTTTGATATCTTTGGGTATTGTATGGCAATTGTATACAGATGTTTAAGAGGATTGAAGAAATAAACTTACAAATTATGTTTACTTGTGCATCAGCGTAATAGTTTGATATGGCGTAATTTGAATAATCATTGGACGTCATTAGATTCGCTATTGTATAATAGCCATCAGCTACTTTCTGATTTAGCAAAAATAGATTAAGACGCAACTAGGCTAAGATTGATTCGAATGGTAGAGAATCGATTTAGGGCTTAGTATTGAATTACCATCGTGGTAATCGGCTTTATTACTCTTACCTCTGTCAACGATCTAATGTGTCAGCTCAGATGGTAGCTCACAAATAAATTTAGTCCATAGCTCAAATCTATTACTACTAAGCTCCATTTTTTAACGTCAACAACTTTTTTGCTTTTAAAATAGCGTAATACGACTAATAATAGTCCTATTTACTGTGATCAATAATAATGCAGTAATAAAGTTTATAATAAGCATCAGTACAATATTCAGCGTTAATTAGATCCTCTAATATAATACCTATTGATATGCACTCCCCATTTAATAAGCAAATTATTTATTATATCTTACCCATAGCAATTTAGACCCTATTCTATGTAGCGTGAGATTTTAAATGTAGACAGAACGAAAAATAATATAAGAGTCTGGAATAAAGTGAACTCAATTATAGTTTTTACTGAAAGATTGATTTCTGAGAATGCTTGACTAGTTGATAGGTTATATCAATTAAATATGATTTTAATTAGCATCTTCTAAGGTATTAATTGAATTGATGAGATTTTACTTTAAAAATGACACCCTCTAGTACTTAGAATAATTTCTCTCATGTTAAAGAATCATTTGCGATAAAAATATTAATTTCCAGTGTTAGTTTACGCTTATTCTATGCGCCTATACCGGTGTTAGAATGTTTAAAATATTGTGCATAATCTTATTAATAATAAATTGTAGACAATGGTCTATAATTTCAATTTAGACTTTATTCCATCATCAATGATGAAAATTTAAAATGGTGGTGAATAAAGGAATCGCACTATAATTTAGTTGTTCTAATATAGATAATTCTAACGTCCAAACTACCTTAAAGAATTAACATTAATGAAATAATTTTATAGTTAGGTGAAACCCTTTATTAAGTTAATTAATTTTTAAACCTATTGATGATAACATTATTAACAGAGCAGAAGACCACCCATCCTTGTACAACCTAACTTAATATTACTTGTCAAAATTTGAATATAAAGTACTCATTACAATCCATACTATAAAAATTTTGGCGATTATTGTTTTTCTCCTCCAAAAATAATGTTATTATATTAATTGATTAATATATCATACATTTTCAATAAGGTTGTTTATTATTTTTATATTACTTATTGTAGGGTTATAATTGAAAGAATTCAATCAATCAATTTTCTAAATTAATTAAAAAATTTTCCTTTTTACTTACCAATAATACTATTACAAGTGAGAACACTTACTAAATCGTCATTTAATATGGATGCTGCACAGCATATACAAGGTAATACCGTCAAATATTATTTTAAAGGCAGTTCAAGCAAAGCAGACGTCATTAGCGCCGTTTCTAATCAAGTCATGGAGGAGAATAAAACTTATACAAAGTATGATCCAAGCCGACAATTGAATTTAGCCAAAGTACAAAATCAACGCGAAAATATGATACTCAAAGAGAAAATTAGTCAACTAAATCGTGAAGGTGCTCATCGCTTGAGCAATATATCGAGTGAACAAAAATTATTTAAGAAAAAACAACAAAACCTTAAAAAGTCTAAAATAACATCCGATCACGATACGGCTAACCAACAAGATAATCATCATCGCCATAATAAAGGTCATTCTAACGGTCATCATCATTATCATCGTCATCATGATAGCAATTTGCCTAGTATTTCAGGCCATAAAATTTGCCAAGAAAAAACTTGGATTGTGGTCGATTACGACAATCGCGATAGTAATGTTAATAGGGAACAAGATCTTAAAAGAAATATCGCTCTATCCAAGAGTTCATCATCAACGGATATTGTCTTATTACCATTAGAAAATTATAAGAAAAATTTAGTGGCATCATCAAATCATAATTCCGCTAATGCTAAAGTGTCCAACGCACATCGATCGCAAGAGCACACAGTGAAGATGCCGCCAATTGAACAAAATCAACATCGTAATAATATTGGTCAAACTAATGAATCCAATAGATCAAGTATGGAAAATCTACCTGCATTAATATCCAATAAGAAAGACATTATCGAAAATCGTTTATTATCTAGTAAGCGCGATAGAGCGGATAGTGGTAATAGGAAAAATAATAATGATAAAAAAGATGAACCCAGTGCTAACCATACTCATCAACTATATCCTCAAATAAATACATCGACCAACATTTCTGGTAAGATTACTAAAGCTGATTTAAAGAAGAATGAAAATCTACGAAAAATGATGGAAGAATTAAGTAAGTGTACGTACTTACGGCATCCCAAATGCAACTCTGATAATGCAGCATTTCCCCCAGTATTGGAGATTCAGAGTAAGCCAGTTTGGACGTTAACTGGATAATTTTTTCGTACTTCCACAGTCATATACCTACTTATCAAATTCTATTCCATCGGAATTAAATAGGATTCTCCTACTCCTGAATAGAACTAAAAGTTGATAAGCGCTGTAAATAAGTGGAGTTAAGTGTTTCGAAGTATTTTTTGTAGGTGATGATAATGATATCAAACTGATTTACTTTCGATGACTATTAAAATACAGCATAAATTTGTAACTTATTCCATCTTTAACAACTACCTCCGATCGATTATAAGTGTATAAATTGGCCTTATCGAAAGTTTCAAAATTATGATAGAAATACATTTATTTCATTTCAACAATACAGTGTTTTGTAAGTGATTGATTGCTTCTGATGATTAATGTCAATAATTTGTAATATAAGGATTATATCATAAGTTTCAAACAGCTATAATGAAAAGAAGAGATTTAATGCAACGCTGTAACTTGTATTCTAGCCGTCATTTTTTTTCCGTTCATTACATTAAGATTACCGGACCAACTTTTCAATAAAATACGTGCATACGTTGTGTAGATATTATGCTTATCTAATGGCAAAAAATTATAATGTAAATGTTCACTAGATTGGTTAAATTCGTTTTTGTATTAATGAATTTACTTTAAGGGTAAAGCGTCTTCGTAAAATCTTAAGTAAATACAATTAAAGTAGCTAAAAATGATTGCTTAGAATTGTTCAATATTTGTAATAATATCAGGTACGTAATTAAAATCTTTTTTGATTATATACTAGAAGGCAATAAATTACTTGTTGGCTTACATACTGAGCGTGAACATTTTAATGCTTTACCTGTAGAGCTTTCTTATAGTTGTAACTGGTTTATGATCATAAGGTTATAGCGTGACCATGATGGCAGTGGATACAAGTTGTGAGCTGTTTACCCTTAGTTATATCATCTCGATGCTTTTTATTTCTATGATGCTAATTTCTTAGTATTTAATTAGCAACTATTTAGTGGAGCAACGTGGGTGCTATTAGCCTCTTTTAGAATTGACTGCTATATAAGCACATACTTCGTAGGACTTTTATAAGCCATTGGTAAGCATAACCCTTGCTATGATGATCAAGTCTTGAGACCAATTTAAATTGTTCCTAACTTCAGTGTCTCATTGTAAATTAGTTAATCTTGGTATGGAACGGATAGATCATTCTGCATGGTATTCAGGAAAAATATGAATACCTATAGTATTAATTATCATAAACACAGACAGATTGTTGGGTGATCTACGTATTATATTAGTAGATGAGATTAATGAATTAGTATCCTCAAAGACAATTTTTTTATCATTTTTGAGATACTTTCATATAGATTATAAAAAGGCTCATATACAAGTATAAACTAAGCACACTTTTAATTTAGGATGCTCGTTATATTGGATGGTTCAATACAAAAGGAAATGCCGATATATATTCATAATAATGGTGATAAATTCATATCTGCTTAACGGAAAATTTGTCAATAAATATCCATTTGCTACTCTACATGCAAGTATAGGGCTTAGAAGTTAATGATGGATCGTCACAATTTATATGAGAATTAGTCGCGATTATGATATCGTATAACTGCGTTTTGCCATCCATTGGCTGTGAATTCAAATCATAGTCATTTATGAATTTCTCATTGATTTATTGAACAGATAATCCATGAGAAACTATAGAGTAAGAAAAATGTTCGCCCATTGTTATTGAATAGGAGTATACTAGTACAGTAAGTTTATGTGGGCTGATATACGAGTAGGATATGAGCTTTTCATTTTATTCGGTATAGAAATATGCATGTCTACCACTATAACGTGTTCAATCTGTTATAGCAATAGGGCATCTACCGAATAAATGATAATCTAATTAGAGCCTGGATCCTATTCCTTTCATGGGAAAAAGTTGAAAGATATTACTGCAGCTAATTTACTCTTGAAATGCCCTTCTATTAGAGTTTGAATCAATCACATTCATGTCTTTAAGAGCTGAAAAAGCGTTCTTAAAATAAAAGAACAAGTAGGCTGAGAGAATATGTTTCGATTTATTGCATCGATTGATTTTTCTACTAATGCCGTATTACGCTGTCAATAACGTCGATTAATAGACATAGAAAAACGAAATTGGTATGTTTAGGGCTGTACTACAGCAATAAAACAGTAATGCTACAGGCCCTTCTCTTTCTGTTCTGCATTAGCGAATCGCAGTATAGTACAGAAGAAGATCTTCTTCAGGCTTGATTACTTCTAAAGCTTTAACTTTAGTACCATAATTTCTCATCCGATGTACAATATGCTAGCCAACTACGTGGTAAATATCTTGCATTAATATTTGCCACATGCTATTTTAAACCTTTTAGGATTGCACAAAAGGCCGGAACATGAGTTTAATACTCTTTCTGTATAGCAATTACATAAGCAACGCGTGGCTTGTGGAAAAGACTATAATCTTTCGACAGCGAGCCATATGTTTTATAATAAATGTAAAATAAGTCAGTACGGTATTAGGGGATAAGGAGAATAGAAATAAAAATTAATTAAGTCAGCGACTCATTTCTAACTTATATAAACGTAAACATCAATTTGTGTCGAGTGTATAACAGTATAGTGTATAAGCAACATCATCAAAAAGGTGCTGTTATCTATGGTGCCAGTAAAAGATAGAAAGAGGCGAATTACTATGGTAAGCTGCTAACAATTCCACGTGTAAATTAGATCTATATTGTATAGGGTATAGTTGCTAACATGAAGCATTAGTAGCTATACTCGTATATAGTTATTCCGGGTAGTTAATTATTGCCCGTGTTCGACTGGCGCAAATCGTACATCCAGCCGTGCCATACCCAAGCTCTACTTGTCAATTGAATAAGTTATCTTAACTTATTCATTATGCACTTTCGGTCTAAATTTAACTTGGATTCAATCCTATTCACTACGATAAAAGAGAAATAACAATGTTTATTAAGGCAGTTGAGAAGCCTTGCGTTTTACAATTAATATGCAATTATCCTTCATTTCTTTCACACGGATAATAATTAAGTGGAGTTGATGCTATAGAGTTGAGAAGCTTCACGCTTTACGATGAATAAGCAATCATGATTTATGTTTTTCATATTGCCAATATTATATAGGATGTTGTAGAGTTGGTAAAGCTTATAATTCATACATTTGATCCTATAATGCAGAAATTAAAAAATAATATATACAAGGAATCTTGAAGTAATACGATATGCTGCAATATACAAATTCCCTTCATAGTATAATTACGTAATTTTTATTCTATTATACATAGATTTAATAATTGTAAATCAGTAAGGAGTAGTTCCTTCCCGTTCATTGTAAATATGTAAAGGCAGTTAGTAGTCAGTAATATTTTGTGCATCGATGTAGTTTGAATCAATGGTAATTTTAGCTTTGTGAATGGTATCTCAACAACTTGAAGATAGAATTTTCATTTATGCAGCTATCATAAATTAGAGGAGTATTTTTCAGTGTACCCAATGCACTGGTTTACGTACTCGAGTATCACTTATTAAGTCAAGGTAGCAATATTACCAATATGCCTAATATACGAAGACACAATTTTCACGGGTAGCGCATGGTGGTCATTCTGATACTACAGTAATTAGGAATTTAGCCTCAACGCTAAACTAACGGTACTACTTTCAGGCATACGAGTAGAACTATTGCGATATCTTTTTAACTAGCTGGTATCAATCATGAAGGTTCATAAATGAGGAATTTAGATTTCGCTAGCATCTTTCATGTTTTAAGCTGGGAAATAAAAATACAATTAGCTTTTAAATAATATAAGTTAGCTTTTCTAGTGTATTCCGTGTGTATTTATTTTTCTTATTTTCCGATACTTTTCGACACGTTCACTTCCAGGACGAGTCTATAAAATCTCTATTAGCGGTTTTCTTCCGTAGCCAATTTTTCGATCCAGCGTAAGTTCATAATTATACAAATTGGAAATTTCACCAATCAACAAATATAATTATTAGAGTAATTTAAATGTTAAGTAGCTGCTCGTGTTCAACCGGAGTAATTTGGTAACAACTTGTTAAATTGGTACATGAGAATGCTGAGTAGATTGGATTCAAGTTAAGATTGATTTCGAAGGTTGATCTACGATTACATTTAAGTTGAATAGCTGTCAATTTTGACTGTTGCTTATCTGCTTTGGCCTGGATACTATCTAATTTAAGCACTCCTTGTTGTACTTAGTCGACTACCTATGTTCTATATCGATCAGAGGAATAATGACGGGCTTGTGATAGTGTACGCTATATCGTATTTAATGTACAAGTTCATACTTATACTGTACACTGCACAATAGGCCAGCATGCATGCAAAATTGAATTTTAAAAGTTTGCGAAATTGAATGAATTCATTTTTTAGCCAATTTGTAATCTATAAGCTCATCTTACTTGAATGTTGACGAAAAGAGAGTGAGTGGATATTTGCATACAGTACAAATGTCCTTATAGAAAATATCCCCTATAAATTAGGCGAATAATTAGTTTAATGAATACAATCAAAATTCATGCATACCTCGAAAATGTCAACTATTAAAAATTGTGAAAAATTCCAAATAAATAGTTGTCCATTTTGCGCAACTGTTTCTAGTGAATGAGTAACATTGGCGCACTAGTGCATGAGTGTGTTGTAGACCCAACCATCTGAATTTCATGTTTTTTGTACACTTAGCTGAAACTTGGGATTCGTCATCTATATATATATATGTTACTCTCTCTATATAATATATATTTTATTATTACTGTATTTTTTGACTATGATTAATCTATATAATATTATTATTTTTTGACTATTACTAACATAGATATCATTATTATTTTTTGACTATTACTAACATTGATATCATTATTATTTTTGGACTATTGTTAAAGTTAAGGACATACTGCACTACAGCACCAGTAGGACAGTTTCAGCCAAGTGTGCAAAAATATCCATTTAAATGGTTGGGTCTACAACAGTGTGCAGGAAACCGTACAGTATACTGTACGTACACTACTATACTGCACTGTAAGGACATTTCGTTAGAAGCGCGCTCCAGTATGGCCAAGAATTCTATTTAAGGTAGTGTACTTACAGCAGGGATTGTGTGGTGAGTACTCTTGTTGCGTAAAGTGCTCTACCATAGGCAACTAAAAGAAGGTTCAAGCTTCTTTTGGTAGTTGATGACTAAACACTGCATGACTAGAGACACTCCAGGTCTGTATGCGTGACCATATGGCGATATGCGTGACTTTTTAACGTGCTGCTTTTATGCTGCATTGCGTCACATTGTATGTGCTGTTCTTATTACAATTGCTAACTACAGTACTGTATGTCCCTGTAATAAGGTCGACTATATCTTATTCTACTCTACTGCTGCAACCCACAGTAAAGTCAGTCCAACTGAATAGGAATAAAAAGTCTTGATTTGTTTACTTCCACCATGCTCCAACTCGCTAAACCTTTCTCAGGTTTAGTTTGAACGCCAATTTTGGAGTGCAGAAGACTGTTACACTCAACTTACAGTACTGTACTACTGAGTACGGTGGCCCAGAATGACAGTACAGTACTATTGTGCTGCACTGTACAGTACATTGTACAGTACTGTACTGTACTGTACTTCTCGGCCACCATAACTGGAGGGGTAGGGGGGGAAATGTGCAGGCTGACGACCAATACACAACATAATATTATCCAGCGCTGCCAGTGCGTCATGTTTCTAAGGTATCGTGATAGTACAGTGCAGTAGACAAATGTACTGTACAGAGTTGGGCAAATAATGTAAAACCTGCTTGTCCCTTCTGGGCCACCATCACTGAGGGAAAAGGCCGGGGGGCAAATGTGCTCGCTGACGACCATACACAAGTAACACAACATAATATCATCCAGCGCTGTGGTACTGCTTGTGCGTCATGTTTCTAAGGTATTGCGATAGTAATGTCGACAAATGTACTGAAAGAGGTTGCCCCTGCACTTCCTACCGTACTGTACTGTACAGTACAGTACAGTACTGTAAAGACGAAATTCCATTGGCCAATGTACACTGTACAGTACGTACAGTACAGTACTGTACTGACGGTATTAAGTACTGTAGAGTGTTGTACTGTACACTGTACACTATGACATTAGGCCCAGATAGACGTTATCCACCGCCCTAGTGGGAAACGACATCTTGCTCAAGTATTTGCTCATACTATAGTCCATATTCATACAGTGGCGTCTTCACTCTTCCATGTCCAGGTCAAAGACCAAGATGATCTTCAACTAGTGATATGCCACCTTCAACGTTGACCAAGGCTGGATGACGATCTAGTCAACTGCACCGACTCAGGAGTTATTACATTGAAACGCAGGAGGGCCTAGTGTGGACTTGACGATTGCGGCTCAAAGATTGAAATTTCTCTTCTGCTGCAACCTTCAGTCTATCCAATTGATAAGATCCAGCACATCGATTATAACTATCATGATTTTAATGAATGGCAATGGTAAGTTTGCTTTGAAATAGAATGATGCTAAGATAGAAGAGTAGTGATGAGAGAGGCCATATCATAACATGGCTTGACTATCAGTCATTGAAAAGATAGCGCAGTTATTCAAGTCAACATTTTCTTGTCGTCATGCCATTGACACAGTCTGTACGGATGAAATAAAATTCAACATTGATTACTACAGCCTTAATGATCACAATGAAGACATCCACATAGGTACAAGGAGAAAGTGGAAAGACATTTCCTCCTTCCCTCCTCCCTTTCCTACAGTAATTACGTAATTATATCTTAAACCTTCTCTCTCACTATCAATGACGATTGCTGCTTATCGTCAACATTGACGTGTCACCCGTTTTCCCGTTTCCATGCCGATGGATTTCAACATCCATGAAAATCGGTGATCCATCATACCTACATTACTTAAGTTCCTTGATGATGGATGTCGATCATCCATTCAAGTAAGAGATGAGATGGAATAGGAATACTTGAAGTATATTTTTTGTAGTTGATGCTTCACAGCAAGAAATACATAGGAGGAGGAGAACAACCTTACTACTAATGTTCCTTTAGGCAGATGTTAACATTACTTTTCTATCATTTGCAAAATCGCTAATGCGATCGCTAGCAGAACAAATTAAACGGACATCATGAACGTTGGTAGTCGCATTTACCATTCACATTGCCAATGTTGGATAGCAAGTGCTGCAGCCTACCAGATCGGCTGATATAGACACCCTTCCAGTAGGGTCTCTAGAGTGATACAGACATCGATAGCTTGCTATTGTACCCAGTACGTTAATCATACCTAATATATAAACCTATATAGATACGAGTAGATGTAAAAATGAATACAGTATGACTTGATAGGTTTCTAAGAATTTGACGAAAATCCAAGACGTAATTCTTTGTTCTGTGCATGATTCAATGTAAAAGAAATGTCTACTAAAAGGACATATTAACAAGAAGAGTTTACTTCTATGTAGACTTCAACTGTCATGGTATGTATGTATCATCTTTTCGCTACCTCATGTAAACTATACAGGCAGAGAGCAGTACGTACTTTTAAGGCGCTTTCCATTCGAGAAGAATGATTATTAATGAACAAATTGAAACAAAGCCTAGCGTTGATGGTTAAGAACATTAAAATTAGACTATTAATGATACTGTAGAGTAGATAGATCGGGCATATCATGCTCTACGTCATAGTACGCTAAACATTAAAAACGATAGTACTGCGTATCAGACAAGAGTTGCAGTTTTTTCAGCGGTCTTTCGCATCATCACATTTATTGTTGGAAATTAAGTTTATAATATATTGTGAAAAATTGGAAAAAGGTATGCCAAATACTTTTACGATCAATATTGAACCTGTTTCTATAATAACTGCGTCGATGGCTTTTACGCTTGACAATATTGTGGATAGTTTCTATCTCTTCTCCAGGTAAACATAAACTTAAAATTACAAACGCAGTACTTTACAGTCTACAGACAATAATAGCGGTACAGTGACCACCAGGAACTACTAAAGTAGACAGATATTCCAACTATCACCCCCTTTTCAACGCCAGGAATTACTGCAGTATATGTGACTGCAAGCATGGTGTACACTCAGTACAGGATACTTGACCTTGCAACTATTAAATAGAAATCCACAACGCTGATATTTCCTATTGAACAGAAGGCACTTTTAAAATACTCAACTTTTACTGTATTAGGGTGAATTCTTGAAAGATTTACCATCGTTGGATAGAGACAACTTTAGTCGAGTTCGAAAATCAAGCTCGGATGTGACTAGAACGGTATGCTGATGCATCATTAATCTACTTTATACTCATGCTTTACATTTTTGAATGAATTATGGCGTTAGTGATTGTACAGTATTATCCAGTAAAATAATGGATACTTGTATAAGTATTGTTATAAATTATCAATTGGAAACAAATTAACTGCACTATTATTTTCATAAATATCTCTTGGCAAATTACAGACAGTTCGAGTATATTTATCAACGAGGGACGACAGCTCGGAACGTGGTAAGTTGGAAATACGCGCAATGAAAGTCGTTATTTCGCATAGTACCGTATCATTTTGAATGTTAAAAGTATTGTAAAGAGAATTTAAAATCAAATTTCAATGACTGTTCTAAAAAGTACATATCGTTTATTATTGGCATAGACTTTGGCAAATTGATATTTAATCGTAATAGAATAATAAAGTAATAACGTCGTACATTGGACCGTGCGCATAGTCAAAATCAACTAAGAGATTGTACGAGTGGATTGTCTATCTTTTATTTTACGTAATATGCTATCGATTTAAATGATAGATGTATAACAACGAGATCAAGTAAGATCTTAATAATTATTCCACATAGTCGACAGTATTATCTTCCATATAAAGTTGAGTTGGTTAATTTAATTATGCTTATAATTTAATGACGGTAACAATGATTTCATTCTGCTATTTTTCGCCTTAACATTGTAAAGATGGATGATAAGGCAGATTAGTTCGGTAATTATGCTGTACCTTTTCATTTATTGTTCAAATCCATAATATTACAGCCAAGAAAATAGGCACCGACAAAACAAATTCCTTGTTGCGTTATTATTATCTGCATAGTAATTCTAAACAAGATCATAATGGAGAAAATGATGCAAATTCGAGTAAAGTAAGTAACCTGTATGGACTGAATATATATTGAGTGACTGGTGTCACTACAATAATATGATATTGCTGAGCTATATTTTAGCTGAGATTTAATGATCTACTGCAGTATCCACATTCTTGAAGATACAATTGCAATTACTTGTACTTG
Organism: Trichoplax adhaerens; assembly: GCF_000150275.1. Lineage (NCBI taxonomy): Eukaryota > Metazoa > Placozoa > Uniplacotomia > Trichoplacea > Trichoplacidae > Trichoplax > Trichoplax adhaerens. The sequence continues at coordinate 2,446,636 of NW_002060945.1, read as the reverse complement.
CTATAACAATATAGCGCTGCTATACTAAAATTCTGCTCGAATTCAATGGAGTATTTAATATACTTTGAAGATAAAGTAATGCTATTTTATATGAAGCTTGTATAATGTAACGCGAATCTCGTTGAAAAGTATTCTTATTTACTCTACGTTATACTTGTTTGTGTCAATTTCATATAGGAATCTGATCGTAAAAGAAAATTAAAAAGTAAAGATAATTCTACTACTGGGCCAAAAAAGAGCCGCATGTAGTTGGTAAGATTAGCACAGCATTATTGATTCAACGCTGTAACAAAATTGAACAGTTCTGAATCTTTCAACTTTTTTCCCTTTTGTAGTCATCTGTTATGTCTATATCGGAAATAGACTTTTCTAGTGTCTGATAGTGTGAGCAATGACAAATGCCTGTACCTATATAGTATTAAAGTATCAACTTAAATTTAAAACTATCGATACGTTAATGCGTTGGAAAATTATCAAACCATAGCACACTATATTGAGCGTTATACCCAGTAATGAGCATTAAAACGATGGCGATATCATCATAATATTTTTTTAATTTTTAAAACGTTTCGGTTAGGATTATCTCAACGTTGCGGATGACATACACGTACATTTATTGGACCAAAATATGTACTGAGTTGACTTCTTTTAGGTTATACTGTATTGGATGTGCTTAGTCTTGGTTTAAAAAAGAATAAGCAGCCCTTGTAGGCATCTAAGCGATGCACGCTGTTTTTGATTTAATAATGATGTCCCACATCATCAGTATATAAAGGTTTAATTAACTTAAGGTGTGTGCTGTAAATAGACATTTCCACGACATTATTGATTACTATAATTATTCACGTGGTAAAAGTAATGCATCAACTTTTTTGACTAAAGTTTGTCCTTCTTATAGTGTTTTCTGTCTCTAGATGTTAAAGAGTATAAAAAAATATCACATAAATCTTCATTTGTTTGATCATGCAGGTAATTTGTCATACGATATTTAATATATCAGAAATAATACATATTTATGCATGTAAAATTTTGCAATAGTATTATATAAATGCTATTTGCCTACTTTTTGTTTAGTCCATACTGAGGGAAAATCAACAGCTACAGACTGCTTTTGTTTCAAAATTCTTTTATATATATATATATATGTGTATCTACGACAAAGCTATGATCAAACCTGTAATCATCTCTAAATATCGAAGAAAATGTTTGTATACAAATCTATCTTTCATATAAATAAATTGTTATAATAGAGAATCGATAATACTCAATATTGGCGAATCGAAGTCTTTGATGGTAGGATAAATACAAATTTTATTATACATTTAACAGTTATTTGCCTTAAGATAATTTACTGCTACACTTTCTTCGTAATAAATGGCACGTAGCCATATACGTTTCGTGTTAGTGGGGTACGATTCGCATACGTTCTATACCGTCTGTTATTGTCCATTAGATTACTGGAGATTTCGTTCCGGTTTTACTTGTACAAGCCCTTAATGTCACGAGGTCTCTTGCTCTGTCGAAATCGCTTTTTTCATTCTATACTGATAAAAAACAGAAGACTGTCAGTACTATAGCATACACGCTGATGGCGAACAAATTAGGAGGACTATCTTATAATTTTATTACATCTTCACACTATCTCTTGCTACAATTTATGCATTTGTGGTTGAAAATTTTGATAAGTTTTTTACTGCATAACCAATTTACTATAGTAATCTTTGCGATGTACGTAATTTTGGCATACGCAATTCATTCAATGGAATAAACTTCAATCGTTCTGTAATTATAGAGTACACAACTAGCATCAAAAATCATATTGGTAGCTATTCTAAGACCCAAAATCCCTTTATGCAAAATAAAAAGTTAGATAAAGATCCATTTCAGCATGCAATTGTTAGGAATATATTAATACCAGTATTTAACGACGTTTATTAGCTATGAATCTTCTTTTCAAGACTAAATATATATATATATATATATATTTTTCGGTTATATACATGAGCAGAAATATTTGTTTCTGTGGATTGGTAACGAGATCGATGTTGCGCCTGTTTCTGCCTATGTAACTCGAAAGTAATCCATAAAAATGATTAAGAATGTTTAAAGTCTTACAATTTGACCAATTCGAAATATATCGCTAAGGATCCGACATCCTCGTGCATGATAAATCTACAAGATGCATGTATAGTAATTGATTTGCTAGCTAAATGGAGTCTTTATTCTTTAAAAATAGTTTTATGTTCAGTACATAGTACACACTGTAGATGATGCAATACGAGTATACCCATAATATGAGAGTGCAGAACTAATAATTCTATATCAGAGTAGAGTAAGCAAACTGTATATAGCAATAACCTATCGTAACTTACCTTATATTTAGAAAGGAAATCGACGATGACAAGAAATTGTGTATATACTGTGCTGTGAATTACAAAATCATATGTAGACTAACGACATCTACACAGGCTTAAATAAAATCGTAAAATTAGGCCTTGCCAGACATCAGGATTTTACATTTAAGACATAACACGCATCGATAAACTCTTATTCTCAAATGCTTCCTTATAAATGCTTTATTGATCAAGTTTTGCTGCTGATGAAAATTACTCTATCATTAATAGTGGAAATGCTGCATATTAATTAGGTATTTTTACTATCAGTTAGATTATTACAAATATGATACAAAAATTTTTGCCAACAGCGATTGATATTAGGAATTGATACACAGCTTCGAGTGATGATGGCGAATGGATTATAATAATTTAGAGTACATTTAACCTACATTGGTGGTAATATTTCAAATTGCCTCAAGCAATCATATCAAATATGTCTGTTCGACAATATTGTAAAAGGTAGAGTGATATAATATAACAAATAGAATATAAATTATAGATAAGAATAAGGTCGCTTAATATCTGTAATCTTGATAGAAAACGGATTGACATTTTATAAGTAGATGTCAGTGCTTTTTGCTTTACGCTTTCTGATACTAAAATGTATTAACATACTATCTGAATATCATCATATACAGTCATTCACTATACCGTATACATGCAAATCAAGAATTGTCTACATACAAAGAATATATATTTCATTAAAGTAAAATAGTTGCGTTAATAACATACTATTAATAAGTAGACAGTGATTATTATATTTTAATTTCTAGCCAAGTTATTGCCAGGGCGACATTCCGATTTTAAGGTAACAAACTCCCTGGCAACTTCATCATGCATTCTTTGTGATAGTATACGAAGAACAGTACGCCCTGTTTCGTCCATATAAACAGCTCGACTTAATGGCCACCAGCAAGAGCGGGAGCCAACGTCGGCAATTTCACGTAATTGAATAACACACATCCCAACAAGTTGGTTTTGTCGGGTAAAACAGTAATCTCGAACACAAATATGCAATTCGAAACTATAAGGATCATCTTCATTACTGAGAATACTGTGGATGAAGAAATAAATTTCAATGTTAGGGTATAAAATCCTATTCACTTATGTAAAATGTATTTACTAAGGCAATTTAATTATGAAATAAGGAATATTCCGATTACGAATTGTTTTTAAGCACTTACAAATAAAATATCTCATTAAACTTTGGGTCCCAGTTGTTACTTTTTGATCTAGTTGACTGTCGGCGTTTTCTATCGTGCAAATGTGGCCCAATAACATTGATCTCGACAAATGGTCTAAACATGTCTGAAAGAAAGTACATGATAAGAGCACATATACAACTATCTGTTATTCTCTCTTTCTATAATACCGATGCTATAACAGTAAACTTACTAGTAGATTGCCATAAAAGTCCAGTAGCTTCCACAACTAAAAATTATCAGGAAACGAATTTTGTCAGTAACTAAGTTAGTAATTAAGACAGTAATCTAGATTTTAGCGTAGCAATAAAAAGTATGCATAAAAACAAACCTTTAACAGTAACTTTATGTTCTCCGGTGCCGGGATGAGTAAATAATTCTACTTGTAAATTCAGTTCGCCAACACAATCATCAAGTCCATATCGATCTAAAAATTAATGCGATATTGCAATTTTGGTTTCAATGGTGTTATGTATTTAAATTAAATTTTCTATGCAAAGTGTTAAATGTATACAAAAAGTTAATAGTATTCTTACCTTGAGCTGTCTGGCTTTCAACAAAAGTTTTAATTAACGTATCTGTTGTTTGTGTGTAAAGAGAGAGGGCATAGCGAAGAGACTGCCATTCAACACTCTTTTCAAGATAACCTTTCTTTAATCCGTTGCCACCAGCATGGAAATATTGCTGTACAGCGCAATTAAGTTCTGATTAGTGATTACTTTGAAGAATTACAGTTCATTACTAGAACGTTTGCTATCATAGGGCAGCAAGGAATCAAGATAAGTAAGTATTATACATGTCATTTGATATCCTAAATCTCGCAGTTTTAGATGAAATTTGACTACAAAGGCTTAAGAACTTGATTTGTTATAAGTAACACACATATTGCTAAAGTTATGACATTGAACACCCGTGATTTAATGTTGCACCAGCGTTACAACTGATACGTTGCTTTTTACTCGGATTTTAGTACTTGCAGATAAACAAAGATAAATGATACAAAAATAGAGAGTAAAAACAGTAAGGATATCTTGGAATGTTGTCTTAGTTAATGATGACTGAGTGATAGTAGCATAATAAAGTATTCAATTTGCAACATACAGTAGTAGACTGTAGTATTCTAAAGCTTTTAAATTATAAAATATCGACCAAAAAATTATAATGTCCTTACCAAGATATTTTTAAGGCCAATTTCTAAAATGAAACATTGCTTTGGACTTAAATTTTTGCTGCCTTCCCTTGCAATTTCCTATATTATTCAATAAAATTATGCAAGAATATAATCTTAAAAGCCAGTAAAAAGAACGGTAGGCAACATAAATATGTAATATGTAAGATTTAGATTATTTTAGGTTTACAGAATGTATTTTAGGACGATACTACTTACTTTAACATCAGATAACGGAGGGAGAACTACGACCCTTTCCATTTTTGATAATACAAGCCTCCATAATTCCTAAATGATATATATCAAGATGAGGACGGTTATTTTACGATTGATTGAGTCAATTACCATCCTATACTACTAAATGACAAACCTTTAAAATCCTTTTCAAAATATTTTTATCACATTTGTGGTGATACGAATTTAAACTATTTAAATTAAAAAGTCAAGCGTCAGATAAATTAATTCATGAGACTGAGTAACCAAAACTTTAATAAATCAAAAGTCTGAAATTATTTACTGGCTATCTAAGAATTCTAGTAGTGGTCCCATAACATGGTAGGAATCTTCTTGTGATTGTTTGCCAACCGTTGCCGCATTAGCGGGAACATTTGCAGCTCCTTTTACTCTGTATATTAAGCAATGAATAACATAAAAGTTGTTAATGCAAAGAGGCCTAAGAAATGTTCGCGTTATTTTTATAAATTGATATAGTAATTATTAAAGGCTTACGTGCTGAGGATTGCGCTTAGCTTCAGTAAAGCTTGATGTACTGTTGGTTCATGGCTGCATTCACGGTTGATTAACATTTACAGCAAAATCAGTACCAAGATATCTACTTATATTTACGTATGTTAATATTTAGTTACCTATCGGCAAAGATAGAACTGATTTGTGTTATTGTTTCTTTAAGTCTGCCTTGTAGTTCATTTAAAATTTTCTTTGGTTCTGAGCCAAGCTAAAATAGTAGATATAACACATTTTGAATTAAATTGATTTACAATTTCCAAAAAATTAATATAATGATAAAATATTTGCTATCCATACAAGCAGTGAATTCTGTTGATTTCCTAGTCAACAGTTATACAAACAGTACATATAATTTAGATTAAAATGCTAATTTCTGCACTTTACCGAATCACCACCCATTGCAAGAAATAATTTTTCTAATTGTACAGTTGCTTGATGGATGTTATTCATTAGGGTACAAGCCTAAGTATATAAGAATACTCTATATCAACGGAATATTTTTCCGACAGCATTCGTATCTTGATAGACTTAAAATATCTTTTATATAATTACGCGTATGTCCGTTTTGCTCACCGTTCTCTCTGAGGAACAATATTTCTTAAAGTCTCTTGAAATACAAGCGGCATATCCTAGTAACACCGACGTGATTGTCTAAAGGAGAAGAATATGAATTCTAAAGCAGATGTCGATAAATATATACTATTACATGGGCTTAATTACTGTATTACAGTAAATAAGTACAGACCCGGCAAAATCTTTCCATGTACTTTCCCAGGAGGGCCGGATCAGGACACTCCATTTTCTTTATTATTTCATAGCTCTAAAAGGTCGAAAGTAATATGCATAAATAGGTTTTAATGCATGTCAAATAAATGTTAAAAACAATGCATACCTGCGTTAAGGAGCAAAATATGTCTACGACAGAACTAGAAAATGGAGATCTCTCCGATATTGGTTGAAACTGTGAAAAGAAATCAGGTGCACATTAGCTCAAAATTGCTTTTTGTACAGTAAGTGCTATAAAATTAGAGCTATTTAGTGACATACTTCCTCATTGTCTTCATTATTTTCATCACGATTGAAAGCACCGTACATAAATTCCGTTGAGGCTTCTTCATTCTCATGTAGCCACTGCATGACGTAGGCTTCAAACCATCTTAACGATGCAAATAATTAAACGCATTTTATTATTACATGATCAGATAATCAATAAAGAAATCTTCAAGGCGAAATATTGTATTCCCAGTCGCTACTTACGATGGATAGTGAGGAATAATTAACTTAAATGTTGGAATGTCTTTGCAGTAATTATCATATAACCATTTCACCTTTTAATCGACATAGTAAAGGTATAAACATTCAAACTAAATGAATGATCAATTTTAGGAAAAAGTATAAAAAAATTGACATATAACAGGTCATAATTAATAATTTCTGACCTTGAACTGAAGTTTAATAAATTCGTTATTATTTTCTATGACATCGCCTTGAGCATGTTCTGTAATATAATAGATAATCACGTTCATCAATTTTTAACGTACTAACAATTTCGCTATTATTTATAATGCGATTTGATAAAATACAAACCGAATAAGAATCCTTGCATATCTTGTGCTAAGTAAGCCCAAATATGCTCCGCACTTAAATGGCCTACGTTCAATTCAGAAGGAAATCTAAAATAATTTATTACAGATATTGGAAGAGTTAGAAATAGGCAGGTATAGTTAAGAACATCCTATTACTGTAAATTGCTATCGGATTTAAAAGCTATTCGCTAGATCTCTAAGTCTCTTACTGGCTTAAAACACTAGTATAACAATTTTTGTCCTCTTCCAATACGGAAACGATAACACCAATTAATTTCCTCCAAAAATCGAAATGTTTCACGTTATTCCCATTAACAGTATTAGCGCTATTACTGGATATATTGTTGGTATCTGGCTCTTCATTATCATTGGTAGCATTATCATATAAATCTGTACAATTTTGGTAGATGTATTGGTAGGTACTTTTAAGGCAAGCCTGGTTTGAAAGCGGAAAAATTGTTATCTATGCTGTTAAAATTATTATTCCAGATAAATTAATAGATACAGCCATTATTTCGAACATACTTTGACACATTCAGTAACAACTTGTGATGCACGAGGTGGACTTGTAATATTTAATACCTAAATAACATAAATCAATTTAATTTTTATTAATGAATTCGGTACTTCGATATTGCTGTTAATTAAACAATCGATTATCCTTACTTTCATCCTAAAAAATGTAATGCTCGTCAATAAATCCACCGTAGCTTTTAGATCAGCTAATTTTTCAGGAGAAGAGGACGGAAAACTTGTCTGAAATAATTCAGTAATAATTAAGTTAATCAAAACATTTCTGTAGAATAAGTATCTCAAATATATAGATCCATCTTACCCTGTAGGAGCACATATCGATTCGTAATACATTGTGTAACTGATCCAAAATTTTGACAAATTTGTCTTTCTAATGAAAATAAATCAAGCGAAAATTATGATTGGATAAGAGGACAGGAATAAATTATGAAAGAATTTGTAGTAAATTCAATATAAAGGTCTTACACCAAAGTTTGCTGCAGCAAATCTATCGCTAGCATTGTGAGAGTCTGTAGTATGGGCATAATAGGCGTTAATGTTAGCTAAAAGAGAGCTCATGACTGCTGGTACTCCAGGACTTGTTAAGCGCGTGGTAAGGCATGAAAAGTGCCTTCATTTTTAGGAAGCAAATTGAATACGTAAGGATCAGAAATTTTAACGCGAAATAAACGCTATTTCCAGCGTAAAACATAATATAAAATCTACGACTTACGTCATTGCTTGATAGATTTCTTCGATTCCAAAACTCATTGCAAATTCCCTCAAGATTTCTTGGCCCTCCTTAGGGAAATAGACTTTCCACGAATCTTCCTAAATGTTAATATATCGTAACGATATATAAGGGTCAAATAACCATTAATTGGTAACCTATGATACTTTCGTCAGTTGATTAGTAAAATACGACGTATACTTACGGTCGATGATACAGTTGGAATTGGTACTTTTCCATTATTTTTCTCACATAAATAGTAAAACAGATTCTAAAAATTGCGTATGACTGATTAGTACGTAATTACGAGTGAAATCTCAATCTATGATAGGCAACAACGGTGAGGATTGATTTTACCTCATGTAAACAAGTGTATTGCTGGTGATAAGGTGCTACGCTTTCCTCGTTATCGTGTGCTTTATCAATACTGATAATAAGACGTATGGAGCCAGATACAAGCGATTTTTCTGTTCTTTTCTCTGTTAATAAGAAAATATTCAATTTAACTATGGAGTCTTAAGTATATGTAGCTTTAACATATTGCAAAGTATCAATGCGCAGTTACCTAAATTATACCAAACATCCATTTGGCCATTCAATGTACGAACATCAATGATAGCTTGACCTAGAAAATCATCAGCTTCGCGACTAAATGTTGATTTAATACGGGATTTGAAATCATCATCTTCATCCCTAAGTGAAAGATCAATGAGAACTTAGACCACGACAATACATAACTGCATCATATGCTCCAGTGTTGTAGTAAGCTAAAGGTATTTATTTTGTAGTTAAAAATACTAACCACACGCGAACTTTTATTCGATCGGAGGCATTATTACAATCACTATGGAACGAAATTCATCAAATAGCCTGATTATTCAATATCATTTACGACAAAGTTGACTGTGATGCGAATACTTAATTATATTTTTAAAATAGCATAGAGAAATACTACTTACAAAACAAATTCTTCATTCCATTCGGGATTTAAATTTTGTTGCACAGTTTCAGTACGTTTCTTTGTTTTACCAACTTGAACGGTAACATATGGATCGCTTAAACCTAATAGAAAAATAGTTGGCATTATTATGAACATTTATTAGCTAGAACTTATTGTTAGAACCATAATTAGAACTATCCAAGAAGATAACATTTGACAATGAAACGTAGTTAGTATTGTACCTGTTCTATCTTTGGCGATAAGACCTTGTGCACACACCACTGCAATGTTGGTAAAAGAGGAATATTATCCTTAATCTGAATATTTTATGTAGATATAAACCATTGTGCAATATGTCAAATTTCTATTTTACCTTTTGTCTTGATTTTAGCCGACCACTTTGATGTCCCATCTAAGATGCTCTGTCGTACATGTTTCAAGTAGCCGACATGTAACCTGTTTTCAATGTTGAAGACATCTCTAGAAATGATCAAATATATCAGTTTCCGTCAATTGTAAGACATGAAGGTACTTATTCATAAAACGAAGTTTAATATCCACTGACAAGACCCATTGCATATAATCTCAATATTCAATAATGATCTTACATGACTATAGTTTTGGATAAAAAATTACCTGACTAGTTGAAAAAGCTCTGCATTTGATGATTCCTGATCATCCATTCGTTTAGCCATATCTTGTCTGACTTGTTGCGACCTGTCGCGAGAACCACGCTTATTGGATTTGCTTGCAGCTCCTATTCCGTTGTAATGAACGTATTAGATTAGCATAGTATTTCAACACCAGACTGCTTCAATTAATAGACAATTTCAAATACTTCTTGGATAAACATTGTTCAATGTAACTTACGTTGTAGACAATCATCATTTAATAAGTTCATGCATTTTTCATGACATTTCACACCGCACGCTAATTCAAATTCCGAAGGCAATTCATTTACAATATAATATCAAAATTTTTGTTCAATGGCTAGGATCATCACTCAATACAGTGCCACATTAACTATTAAAAGACGCATGCAATACTTCTGGTGGAATCTAATGCTAATGCACTGCAATTAATGTGATTACATTACGTAAATTCTATTACTGGACCATGTACTATATTTATAATCTATGCAGAATAGGTACAAAAAATTAAAACACATAACCGCATCACGACTAAGTAGCACTATTAAGAGTGAAATAATTACCTTTACATTTCATGCCTTGCTTTCTAATACCCCATAATAAACCTGTGCATTCACAACAGTAAGTTGGTCCACTAGCACTCCATTTTTCAAAATTATGAGGGCTAGAATCTGCAGTATTAAAGGTTGGTATCAGTGGTAATCAAATATGTCAAGGCTAATAGTTTGCATTTACACAGTAATGTGTAAAAATGCTATAGAAATCTTGTAATGCTACAATAGGACTGTGGTGGAATATAGTTTTAGCTCAAAATCTTGACTCACTGGATATCGGATATAATAACGCTTGTAAGGTTTTCTTATAGACTCGCAATTTCTATATAAGGCAATTAATAATTGTTTAATGCGCCTTTCATTACGTATTCGAATTAATAAAAATCTGATGAAAAAGTGCAACTTCACTTTCATGAAACAGTAGCTTAGAGCTGTGAATAGATTATTATCCTTACCAAGTCACTATTATTGATCGACGGCTGATGAGGTACAGTCCCTACTGTTCGATGAGTTCGATTCTAATTTAAAACAGTCATAATTAGAATTGATGTTAAGTATGGTTTCATAATTTTCTAGTATAACACGACATAAAAAGAGTGGAATGCTTACAATTAATGGTAATGCAATGCTGACATCCTTGATGAACATGTCCCGATTGTCTCTATATGTAGTTGGATATTATAAACAAGAACCAGCAATTGCAATTTAAAGATATTAATCAATCAGCAAAAGCATTTGTGCGGAATTGTAAGTAGGCAAAAATAGATCGCGTTAGGACTATAATTTTACTGTATTATCACTACTACAACAGTGCAGTATATTGCATTAATTGGTATTTTTTTAGTTACAATATTTTGTACAGTATTTTTGATTTTATTCCAGCTTAATCTTTAGTAGTTTAAGAAATTCATGCGGACATTAAAAGCATGTTATATTGAAGTAAACAGTAATATTTGGATGTACTTTATTTGCAATAATATATCGCAAAGATTGGCTTACTGTAATAACATACAAGGTTAATCAAGTAGTATAGTAAAATATTTAGTATCAATAACATTACAGAAAGGAAACTTACGGCACTACTTTTGTTGCGTCCGCTAAAACAGTCGACCAATTAAATTCGAAAGATCTGGGTCGGTTATTGGAACGCTGCAAGGAGTAAGTCATGAAACTTAGCTCAATAATGAAATAAGCATGAAATACTAGAGTAGGCATTTTAACAATATCTTTATACCGATGCATTTTTCTGTGGCTTAATTTTATTGAACGCAGACGCCCATAATTCGGCAGCCTTTTTAGACTTTGTATCTTGAGTAATTTTATGATTATCGCTTTGAGTGATTTCTATAGTTTGAATGTTAATATTGAGAGATATTTAACGTAATAGCATTAATATATTACATATGTAGAACCACTGTCAGATGTCGTAGCTGAAATGAAATTAAGTTAATGATTTTTATTACCTATTTTAGGTTGTGTATTACTACCATTAACACCATTAACACCATTAACCAAGGGTGGGTTAGGTTCAGTCGAGTTTTCTACATTATTCTCCGTATCTGATATCCCAGTGCTTTCTCTACGGCTCAAATTTCCTTCGCTACTAATTGGATCTCTACTAGTAACTACGTCCATTATAAAACATAAGCATTGGTTAGTGTCTTTAGCTCATCGTAGAAGAATAATGTTACATCTTTAGATACTCCTATAACTTGTCACTTTCGTAAGGAATACATGTTGATCTTACTTGAATCATTTCTACTTCCATCTTGGCCATTCTCGTGTAGTTCGTTATCTAAATCATCATCGTTGGGACCATTGGTCGGTGTCGATGGTGATGTACTATTATCGTAAAACTTAATGTCGGCTGTAATATTAAAATGTCCTTATTAATTGTTTTAGGTAAACAAGACACACGTATATGGTACACAAAGTACCATGTTAAATTTATGAAAGGCCAAAATAATTATTATAATTTTAAGTTAAAGTGCTTATAATATACTTACGCTGAATGCTCGGCCTTCTAGATTGCTGACTTAAATATTCCATCTATTGAAAGGAGAATAAATTTGGTTAATGCATGCCGTTAGATTTTTATTTGCATCTATTTAAGTAAAAGCATATGCTTAAGGATGGAATTACAATTTTATATCACTGTACTTACTTCGTCTTTAAAAACGCTATATAAATTTTGTAATTTTCTCTCAAGCTCTTTGGCTTCATTGTTACTTAAATCTGAATTTGCAAATAGTATCGTTTAGATTGTTGATATGTATACGAATAATTTTAGCAATTCCTATAATTATTTATCTATAGGAGAATCAATCATTTATTGCATGATTGACAATTCAAGTAGAATTATTGTACAAACCAGATGGCAATTCGAAGCGTGCATCAATTAGAATACTGTATAAGCTATCATGAGTTCCATTCATTAATGGTTTGTCTTCTTCTCGGATAACATTAAACCAATCCCCTGTACTATCTTCATTTGAACGTCTTACATCAGCTAACGGCAACCACACAGATCCCAACGATTTATCCCATATTATACCTTTGGACCAGAGTTCAACATAAACTTCTTGATCTAGTCTTGATGTTTCACTGGTAAATAAATCAATATAAAATTTTAACGATAAATAATAAAATTATTTATATTAAAGGCTTATTATTACAACCTTATTCTTTCTAATCCTTTTTATTAAAATAAGCTAGATAAAGAGTTATATATATACTTGTATAAGTGATAAATTGTCAAGATCGAAGACACAATATCGATTTTGATACTTATAAATAGCTCAAATTCGAGAATAATCACTAACTACAACAAATTTGATGATAAAAGTAACAACAGTATGCTACAGAATAGTCGATAGAGATACGTGCGGGTAAATATATTGACTAGGGTCATTGTATATATACTGTTTAGAACAGAGGACAAAACTTTTGTGCATCTAGAATTCAGTAATTTTTAAAAGACTGCGCTATTTATGTAATGATTCTATCTCCACTCCTAGATAACATTAGACTCTAAATACTATATTTACATTTCACATTAGTAATTAGTTCGTCTGACAATTAAGAATAAAAAACAATTCTTTCTCGTTGTATCACCAGGACATTTATAAACGTTAAATTATTCGTACGAATACTGCTGTACTATTGACAAAGGTTCTTTTTAAAGGATTAACAAGAATATAAAGCTTAGCAACATGACTCATTACTTTACATTACGAGAAATCGCAAAGGCAGATCTTATGCTCTCATTACGAGATCAAAACACCCAATTTGTCTTATTGTCTATCTTTCTACAGTATCACACTGTCCTTTAGTACTGTAAGATAACCGTCTATCTTTCTACAGTATCACTGTCATTTACTGCTGTAAGATAACCGTTTAACCTGTACGTGGATAAAAGAAAAAATTGATAGAAATCTGGATCTCCATTTTATATGCTGTCATTTTCTTCAATTTTTGAATATGAAAAATTATCAGCGAGAAAGAAACCAACAATTATCTCATTTCCAAAAAACAGCCTATCTTGCACAAAAACATCTCTATCTCCCGATTATCCCTCATCTCTTCCACTTTGCTAATATTAAATCTTTTCATTTCAGTAAACTAACAATAAACCCAAAGATAGATACCCATTTCGTAGTATCTATTACTGATTAGTTTAATAACTATAAAGAAATGATAGTATTGTTATATTGAAACAACCAAGTTGTAGAGCACCCACATTCATAATAAAACAAAAATTCTATCTATTGAATCTATTTTGATATTTATGAGAGAAAAAAGCGTTATTTCGGGTTTCCTAAGGCATAATATACCATCTGAGCCACAGACGATAAAATTGATCTAAAAGTTATACTATATCATACTTATAATACAAGTGCTTGCATTGTCTGCTGATAGTTGTACAATGTCAGTTTGTAAGCAGTAAAGAATTAATAGCCAACACAAATATTAAATTTTGTGTTAAAATTAAATTAATTTAATAAGGATCATCAATTTTCTAAGGTAGCCTATGAGAAATAATCAGATTAAGATTATTATACCCTATCGTGATCCATAAAATTACAATAGTCATTTTGTTAATATATATCATAACAAAAATGAAATGAAAAGAAAAGGACTAGTCAGTTAAAATGACTAAATGCAATAACGAAGATTATTAGAGCATTTTTTTCAGGTTCAACTATTATAACTTCTACGCGTGTTTTTAGGAATTTGTATAATTTAGATTATAAATACTGAAGTTTTCTATTCTGATGCTCGAATAAGCTACATATTAATTAAAAATATCAACAACATGATTAAAAATATGTAATTTAAGGCGATAGATTTAAAAATTTAAAATGTTCAAAGTCGAGATAGCCGCCTGCTTATCCAACTAATTTTGCTCGAAGTAGACTATATTAAATAATTTAATATGTTATTTTTCTCCAGTAGGATGGATTGAAAAATGTTAATAGCAATCGTGTAATGATAATGTAATCATGATATTGCAAATTGGCTACAGTAAGCTTTGCATCTATCAAATTATTAAAGTTGTTATGCGTTCTAATGCTGTGTGTAGTTTTTCAAATTTTAAAATTACCTGCAGCTATCGTAGCAGTGAGGGCTTACTATTGCAATGTTAGAAGCTATACTTACAAGGCTGATAAAATGGATTTTACTATGTGCTAGCCAATTAAAATTTTCAGTGCAATAATAGCCCTTCAAAGTACGAGCATATAAGTTTCTTATTATTAGTATTTCTAAACCATAAGTATTAGACTTATTGCACTACAAATCTAAATCCTGATACAAAGTCTATGCTAGACTGTGTATTGCAGAATTAATAATTCTAATAATCATACGAAGTAAACTGTCTATCTTTCCTCTTAAGGTCTATACATAATATTAACTAAGAACAATTGACTCAGGTTTAAATACTTCTAATATTTAGCTACCGTACTCTTATCGAAGCACGTGTAAAAGTAGAAAGATTTATTACGGTGTAGATTTTGGCTTATTTAATATGATTATCATGGCATTATTTTACTGTAACACGGCAAATATCAATATATGTGCTGCTAACAAATTTGACCGCTAGATAATTCTATAATTATCTAGCAGCTCAGAAATTTTTAATTTTATAGCTCTACCTAGCGCTATATAATGGGAGTCTCTAATTGTGTCTTTCATTACGTTTTTCTCATCTTTTCACGTCTCGATGTTATTTAAACAATTCATTATGCAAAGATTTTATCATATATTTGAGCAGGCTACTATAAACATATCGATAATTATACTTGAGCAATTAATAGTAATGTCATGAGTACCAATCAGTATCATCAATCAATCAATTTGAATTTGCCATATTACCTAATTCGTCACTTAGAAATAATAACATTATGATAGACAATTGAAACAATATTCGGAAATAGGTTATAATATGGCAACAGTAATGTAAATCTAGACTAGACAAAGCTTGAATTAACAATAAAAAAGCGATCTGATTAATGTACAGCTTTTTCATTAACTGCAGAGATAGCTACGCTGTTCAAGTATTCGTCATTTTTGATTACAGCTTTAATATGATATTGCAGTTGGATTTAATTTTTAAAAATGGATTCATTTGCTTTAATTATTTTTTCACTCACTTAATCACTACAATCGATAT
The DNA here is from genome assembly GCF_000150275.1 of Trichoplax adhaerens. Lineage (NCBI taxonomy): Eukaryota > Metazoa > Placozoa > Uniplacotomia > Trichoplacea > Trichoplacidae > Trichoplax > Trichoplax adhaerens. Next base: position 2,430,479 of record NW_002060945.1, on the reverse strand, counting down.
TTTTACCTGGGTATCAAAATATCTTTCATCATTTATAAATATGATGGATTCTCATATGATAAGCAATGTATTTTAAATTAGTACTAAGGCTTGAAATGATACTCTTGGATATATCATGTCTGAAATTGATAATCCTCTCTGTGTACTGCTTCAGATACGTACTGATATCTATTATAATGTCTACACGCTAAATTACACATAATGAGAAATTAGTTTTGATCAACAATCAATTTCACATTAAGTTTCCATATTATTTATAACTACGATGGATTCTTATAAGGTTACGAAGGTATTGAAATTGGTAGGCTTGAAGTGATGATGCTCTTCGGTAAATTTGTATGCGAAATTGATAATTGTATGAGTCAACATAGATATAAATATATTTCATTACACCATGATAGCGCTGTTTTATCTGCGAAATTATATATGATGAAAAATTGCTTTTGTCAACAATTTTTATGAAATGATGATCTATTTTTTTACAACACTAGAAAGTCATAATAGATTAACAATAACATCAGGAAGGAGTTAGCCAGGATTAGTTGTACAAAGGCTATTATATATTAAGGATAGAAATAAAGAAAAAATAACAGTAACTGTAGTGGTATACATTCATGTTAAGATTGGAATTACAGTAGTATCTAGTGTATAAAGAGAAAAAGAGTCGCCAGATTGACCCTGAATGAATCGAATAGTACACTGGTGTTGATTCTTATCATAAGTACGGTTATTTTAACAGTTTTGCTTCCGATGATGTCTTAAAAAATTTAAATAAGTGCAAATAATGTCGCTAGATGATCCCATTCCCTTTGCAGACAGAAATGTTCAATTTATTCTCTAATCCAGATATATTATTATTATTATTATAACGACTTCGTAAAGATACTAGACCAAAAGAGATGGCAAACTCGACGGGAAATGTACATGGGAATCATCTCATTTAGACTAGATAATTTGATTATTACATTAGTTCACCGCCCGGTCTTTGCATTCAAAAAGGATAAGTCGGAGCATCATTGATAACTAATTTATTACCGTAGTGTTTGAGCTTGCACCTATGATAATTACTGTTACGGTGAAGAATTTTTACTCCATTAAGGATTCGGGTAAGAAAATGATGACATGCATACAGTGAAACAATTTATAAAATAACGAGTATACAACAGATGTACTGATTAAATTGTGGTGCCTATTTATTACAAGCACTTTTAATTTTATATCAAAGGGCATCTTGATTGTCGATCATATCGCATGTTGTATTTTGATTTATATAGTTACTTTGATGATTATTGTCATCAGCAATCAATAGATTTCACATTTTCTCTTTCATATAATTAAGATTGGTTACGGCATAGTTATTTTCGTTTGGATGTATTGATACTACTTTAATAATTAATCAAATTAATATAAATAATGATAATATGGGTATTGCATTTTACACTGGGTGTAAACGCTTAGACAAGAATATCAGAAGTTGTAAAGAAAGAGAGATAAAATAGAGAGGAAAGGGAGGAAGTTAGAAGAGGAAACGAATATAGTATACCCGTATATTTCAATTATTGCCTGCCGAATGATCAGGCTATGAGGAGAAACAACAATGATCACTAATTCTCAAGGTTATTTTACTTCTAAGAGTATTACAGTGTTCATAGATGAAATAGAGCTGATCCTTAAGATAGGTCAATGATTACTAGAGGAGAGTTTTAAAATTCATTTTTGCGAATTATTTTTAACTTTAATTCATAAGCTATCATTGTTGATTGAATAGAAATAAGCAAATAAGATTTGTCTTACATGATTGATGATAATGAAAGGAAAGGGATTTAAAAGTGATTGATTATGACTTGTAATTTTAGCTATTTTATCATCATGATGTCATAAAAACTACTTCTAAATCGTATTATGACTCTTATGGAGATCAACTTTAAAAAGTGACAAATGGATTAGTAGATTTATGGCATCGAATGACCAAGCGGAAAAGGGTAATAACACCAAAAAATATTCAAGCTACAATTAGCTAGTATATCCAGTGATCATATAGGAGTGATTATACGTATAGATTGTATAACCTATAACTTGCCATACTATTCTCTAAGATAATGACAAGATAGAAAGAGAATTGAAATGGATAGACCAGAACACATGATATATTTTTCGACTAGAATAGTACTTACTATATTGTATCTATGGAAAGACTAAGTCACTAGAAGTTTATTAAGTTAGAACTTCATAGGGTATAAGTGGATTAAAATACGTCTGGTTGTAGTTAAGATGGTTATCTTCATTTAACTAAACGATTAGATAAAAAGAAAGGGGGAAATATGTAGTATAATTGCTATATTCTTTGGCTTATTCTAGTTTGAAATAAAAGCTTGTCAACTCTTTACCGATGGATCTAGTTAATGAAAGGCATACCAGTTGTTTCACTAAAGACACATAAAATCATAAATAATCATTCGGATAAAGACATTGGCTTATGACTGGCATATTCTTGGATAATTCTAATTATAATATTTTATGAACTCTCTACTATACTGCTATATCTAGCCAAGGGAAACAGTAGTAACTTCTTGTATCTTATAATATCTAAAGTAAGATCAAATAGGTGGAAAGGAAAAGAAATAGATAGGCAGGGCTAGCCTATTCTACCACTATTCTACATAGAATATATTGTAAACTCTCTATCCATAGAGCTAACTTAGGGAAAGAACAAGAATCTCCTTTTTTTTCAGTTTATTTTATCCTATGGCGAAATAGGTCAAATAGAGCTGATTCTATAGTCCTACAAGTTACCGTGCTACGTATGATGCAAAATAATGGTTCAAAATAACGGTTGGCAATAATATCAACTGCTGTCAATTCTCTGTTGATGGAGCCAGTTAAGATGACAACTGAAACCTCTTTTAACTCATAACAAGTAGATCCATCGGCTACTTAAAATAGTAATCCATGGTAGATCGAATAGAACATAATTTTAGGAGCATAGAAGATATCTTCTATCGTATCTAGGACTGGCCTAGTAATCGACTAGAATACTCCTACAATATTATATCACCGATAAGCCACGAGAAAGCGAATGTAATATTTTTCAGCCTCAAGACGTTTTATAGAAAGTAATTGTAAGATGAAAAAGGGAAAAAATTGAAATGGATTCATGATCAACGAGGCGTATTCTTCCACTTTTTTGACCCTTCCTAATCGTTTATTCAGTCATCATCAGTCGCAACTTGATTAATTATCATGTACGTATATGCATTAGGCCACAATACCGTGAATGGATATAATATTGGAAGTGCTCGTATTATCGACTAAAGAAAATTGCATCATACTTTGGAGAGAAGGGAAAAATCAAACACTCTTGAATTGCAAGAAAGAATAGAATAACTTACAACGTGAAATCTTCTTCCCACTCAGGATCAGGCCCTTTCAATATACCAGTTGCTGAGCTAACATTCTGTAACTTGAGCACAACGTAACACTTCATGTTTTCTGCAAACGAAGAAAAAAACTTAGAATTCTTATTTAATACGAGTATTTGGAATTTATTTATAAGCAAAAAGACTTTATAAATTGGTACAGTTATTCACATGTCGTAAAACTTTGCAGCTGTAATAGGATGAATATTAATTCAGTGTAAATGGAAAATAAAAAAAATTCAGTTTCGTTATAGATAACAAAGGATATATTTGAAACAGTTATGATATCAAGCTAAGCATAATTTCAGACTTGAGACCTCTTTAATTAACGCACAAGTTGTGCGTATTCTCAAGCTTCTTTGACACAACCATTTACACGTAACAGAAGAAAATTACATCCCTAATGGATAGTTTTTACGAATTAAGTGCCATTTTAAAACGTTTTAAATTTCTAGATTTAACCTAAAAGTGATGTTCATTCTCAACATGCTATGGTGTTTCTATTTCCAAGCAGGAAAATTGGATTGTTTTCATTGATGAAAACTAATTTAGTGCTACTGCAAAAGTTTCGAATTCCGATAGCAAAATATGTTTGCAATCGATACATTCATCTCGAGCACAATGTTGGATTTGATGTTTGTTGAATGTCAAAAGGGCAAAAGAGATCTCTAGAATATACATATCAGCATTTTTCATTAGTGTAACATTGAAACTCTGTCTTGTTGTACTGCCATGGAAGATTATGCCGTGTATATTACTAATATCATGATAATTATGGCTTAAATGGTAAGGAACGCCTAGGGTAAGACGTCAAGTTTTTTTTCTCGGGCCAAAGAGAGTCATGATTCATCAGACTCCATTAAAATCTAATCAATGTCTACCGTAGGTTACAAATCACTTTAGTTTATTATTGTATTCACCTATTTAAGGATAGTTGGAAAGGTTGAATACCTTTCTTTTTAAATATAGAAGTTTAGTTATTTCAAGTCTAATCCCTAGCTCTTCTATACATAAAATTGATCACAGTTTCGAGAGTTTAAAACCTTTTTTTATCGTTTGTTTCGAAAGGATCTTGATTAAGCATGTGCCTTAACACAGTACATGATTAGCCCGATCATTTTATAAAGGCAGAGGAGATTATAATACTTGTGCAGCACTTTTTAAATTTTTTCCATTACTCAAAATCATTATCCTTATAGTATTATTGCGAAGGATGTGAAAGGTGTGTGTTATTGCACAATTTAGGCACAAAGTAGAATGGCAATCAGGGAACTATTTTAAAAATGTAACTGTTGATGTGAATGTAGTTCTATCAGGTAGAGCTTAGAAGAAAGGGATAGATACTCGGTAGTGATTACAATTGCAATCAGAGGAGAAATACTTTATAGAGATATAACATTGAATGTGAAGCTACAGTAGTGGCATTACGTAGAATGTAGACAAGTAGAGATGGAATCAAGAGAATATTTATTAGAATAAGAGAAGAGACAGTTTAAAAGCCTAAAGGAATTTAATACAGATGAGAAAAACTCTAAATCTGGCTCAAGGGATTCAAGGGGCTACTTATCCATTTTTTTTTTTTTTGGCTGGATAGGGGAGAATGAAATACAGGATGATAGAGATCGAGATCACAATACAGTAGGTGCAAGTTAGGAAATTAGATGATAATTAATTTGATTTACATCTGGTTACATTGATTAAAATTCTTTTACTCATTTATTTTTCTAATCAAACAAATATTGCTTATAGCATCAATGACTTGACAAGAAGCAATCACTCCTTTTTTTATCCGAGATTTCTTTCTATTCTACTTTCTAGTTTACAAAGTCAATTTACGACTTTGAATCATTGGCAGTGTTCGTCAAGCTGAGAAATAATGTACGTCTTGTCGGCAAGGAAGGGATCATTCTTTTAGCTAGAGTATATTCTATCATCATAGTATGTAACTAGTTTGATTGGAGGATGGATTACCGGATAGTCTATACTGTCATTGATATCCACTGCAAGCTAAGTTTGTTATTGTAAAGCGACAATATGATCGTATCGAGGAAAGTTATTTTTATCTTCTAATCGATCCAGGTTAATAAAATAAAGATACTTCAACAGTACAGGCTACAGTTGAATATTCTAATTAATCTTCTGTAATCGTCTCAACACAGTAAAAGAAACAGTGTCTTTATAGAATAAAAAATAAAGAGACAAAAAAATAAAATTAGCTGGGATATAATGAATGTTTTGCATAGCCAAGGACAATGATCAGATTGACCGTTCCACTGGTTATTTTAGTCCTAACAGTCAATGTTTGTAGGTATGATGAAAAACCACAAGTAGAAAAAAATCGATTTGGATCGAAATGAAAGTATGAATCTAGTCGTTCTACTACAAGAATCAAAGTATACAAGATTCAATTGAGTTGGCTAACATTGATCCGTTTGTACCTTGTTAATACTGTACAATATCAAGATTTTCCAACTTCCTAATCATTCTCCAGGAATGACAATGCTAAAAAGAGACTCTTTCCATATTGTCAAGGAAAATTAACGCTGACGAATAGTTTCCGTGTATAGAATTAATTTCCTTATTGCATTGTCGACATTGCAATGACAACAAGAAGAATGATTTCATTCTATACTTAGATCATGCTCTACCGTAGAAAAGATAAATTCTAAATTCTATTTGCATGATAGCTATGAGAGTCGCCCCCCCCCCCAAAAAAAGGCAATTGAATTTCAATATTTCGATTGTAATGCAATCACAAGATACATCATATTTGTACGTTAGATTGTAAAACTATCAACATAGGCCTTGTTAGAAGAGCTAATTTATGTAATAAAGTGACATGAATATGAAATACAAGTTCTTGTCCTATTCCTTTTTTTATTATGAAGATTAAGACGACGGTCTGAATTTATAAAATTGACCATGACTACCAATTTGACCTTTTTGGAGAAGACTACTCTAAACGAGTAATTCAATCTTATCGACAGAGAGAGAGAAAAAAAATTGGACATTGTATCTCTCATTCTACTCAGCACCTGGTCGATCTATTCCGTCTTAATTAATAAGATTGAGTAAACATGGGAAAATTTGCCATGATTCTATACAATACAGAGAGACAGTTTGTCGACAATAACTCTTCTATGCTACGTGATTCTATGACTCCATTATTCTACAAATCAATCTTACTATCCTTGCCCTAGTTATTGTACACTATCCGTAGCTTTTTTTTTTTTATTTGCATGGAGAAACAGGAAATGATTTGATCCTCACTTTAAAAATAAGAAAATAGATAGGTCCACATCATCACTTGGATGATCAATCAGATTGGAATGAGTCAATCGAGTAGCCATGGCTGATCGGAAAAAAAATGTCAACATACGAGCATAATTCTATTTAATGACAAACACTAGCGTGAAAATAAAAGCAAACAACTTTCTAGCCTATATGGCATGATTATAATTATCACTGAACTGTTTTCTGTCTAGCACATTTCATCAAGCATTTTCACACCCTATCATGTAGTAAATTTAGAAATAGAACTTCAACATGAAAACAAGAGGCAGGAAAACCCATCAATGGGTTATTTTCTTGTTATCATGATAATATCAACGTGTCGCGTCCTGAGTCTATCGTTGATTTTTGCAAGTAGTTCAAAAGGGAAATTGCTTTCTTAGAATTCTCTCTTATCCATTTTTACTTTAATGTACTGTTATTTGTGCAGATAGGAATAAAAGTATCCGGCTAAATGAGGTATTTAAGAAGATACAGTATTGAGTGGAGGATAGCGGAACTTTCTCATTATCTTGACGACAGTAACCGACTGTGGAATTAATTTTCATCTTACTTTGCCTTGGAGTGACAAATTGTTGAATATGGATAAATGTAATCGGATGTGCTTTGTAGCTTGAAGGAAAACGATCTTTGGAATTTGCACTAGGATAGGAATTAGCCCTATCTCTAAAGTAAACAGTTAGATTGTGAATGACGAAATAGATCGACATTTACAGAACTCATTGATGATGATGATGATTATTATTATCATTATGAACAATATTACTAGTGGAATAAAATCACTTCAGGAGTTAAATTAATAATACTGCCTTTAGTATCAGGTAGTCAAAGAAATGGGAAAAATCTCTGATCAAACTAGATCACAGCGTCGATTAATTGAAAGTGATATTCGCCGATCAAGTACTGTAGTTATGCTACAAGATATTCTTCTCTTTTTGATTGGCCAATCTCAACTTGAGAGAGGGAATTAAAGATGTAGCAGGCTGCATTAAAATTACAATTTGTCCATGATATTCCGCACAGATATCGAGTGACTGATTGTGACAAAATTCCAAAGTCAATCATGATATCAGACGATGCAAAGGTGATGAGAAATACCCTTATTTTCACTCTTATGAATAAAATAATGGATAGGAAAGGATTTCGCCAATGATTCATCACGGCATATTATTAACAATAAGTTGAAAATATATCGCGATACACTCTTATTAACGAGGCTACTCTACCGATGAACAAACAAACGGCCCTGAATCAATATTGTCAATAAAGGTGAAAAGTATCGGCAAAAAAAAAAGAAAATGTATAACTTAGCAGCATTGACGACACAGAAAAATTACGATGGAAACTTTTTGAATGACAGTTTCACTTCTTCCATGTAGATAAAGTCAATTTAGAAAATATTATCTTATACTTTAATACCATTTCAAGATTTACTAACCTGCACCAGGGCAGCGTATTCTTGCTTTTCTTACTGTATGGTTGAAAAGTAGCAAGGAGAGAGGGAAAAAGTATTGGAAGAAAAAGCATAAAGAGGAGAAAAAAAATGAAATTAGTCGTTTAAGCGGATGTTATTATCGAGTAATTTATAATGGCAATACAAAATCGATAGCCAAAACAGACAAAAAGTGCCAACAAAAATCATCTTTTAGTCTTATATTTAATGTACTTCACAGGGGATAAAAATACTAAGCAGTAGTTAAGACTACTCTACGAGTTCAGCAACAAATGCATTTCCCATGATAAAATAATTCCTGCCGAAATGGCCGTCGATATCAGTAAACGATAGACGAAGAAAATATCATCTATCTTAGATATTTTGAATGGTCATTAGTTATAACAACTATTCAATTTTTTCTTAGTAAACTCCTCTTAACCAGCAGTAGGACAATATTCAAGACATATAATTTTTGTCACGCTAGGCAAATACATTAATATACAAAGATAACTCTTAGGCTTGCTTTCAAATTTGTTTTCTTTATTATGTACAGAAATGGAGAAATTATCTTTCTACAAGATTAGATAGCAATGGGCTATTGTACGTGGAATACTGCAAGGAAGAGCTTTGGAACGACAGACAGTATCCTATTGGAAATTTGTAGTATTATGACAGAGCATAACATCAAACTAGATGTTTCATTTACTCTCCCTCTTTCAAGAATTTCCCTAGTGTTCGTCTTGGGTTAGCGCTATCACATCAGATTCTTATTCATGATGATCAAATGGATGACAACTCTATTCCAATGGATAGAAATAGCGAGCATAGTGCAAGATATTCACTACACCAACTGGATACAAAAACCGAGATTTTTTTCTCCCCCTCATTTCATTAACTGCATTTACTAAACGTCGCTCTTTTCCTTATTAATTGTAGTTCAAATCTATTGTATCGGTAAAAGATTACTGCATGCAGTACAGTGCTATGAAATAGAGGAAGAACATGATTCAAGTTGATTTGTAGTGTAAGCCATTTCATAATCGATGGCATTTATTTCTGTAATGGATGACAATTTCCATTTAGGTAGAAAGTCCTTCTTCGACTATCGAATTTATGGAAAGATAGAATGACAAGTATACTGAATAGGCTTAAAGAAGAAGACAACTGCTTGGAATAATGTAGAAGTTTATTTTTAACCATGTTGTTTGGTTTTATGACGATGATGATGAAATGACATTTATCCAAGGTAAGACCATCACCTTAATCTAGTATCTCAGGGTAGCTACAGTCTTTCTTTATCATGGTAGTTCAATCAGAAGACAAGGTAACATTATCAAAATAAGAAAAGTTGATCGGAAAAGCTTACTAAGTATAACGACTGATTCATGTCCATTTCGATTCTTTCCAATTCAATAACATCACGCTTCCACAACTGGGCACAACAGTACCCTCATGATGACTCAATTCGGTGGTAGTTGAGACTGATAGACTACGCCTAGAGTGTTCTATTTTGTCAGTTTGATTTAATAACTTGGTAGATAACTAGTACAAATGGACTCTTCCATCGAACATTCTAATACGTTGATATCCAAATTGATTATCGATGAACAAAGTTTACTTCATCATGTTCCTTCATGATTAGCAGTCGTAGTACGATATCGAATAATAAAATGAGAAGGATCGATCGGTTGGATTTCGATAGTATTGTGTATGGAAATGATTGCATGGACAAGATGGAATCAATCCACTTGGTTTAAAGGTCTATGCCATCGTATCATCGATATCCCTGTTAAAGTGTTGTACAAGTTCGCGTCTATTTGAATAGAAAGAAATAGCAAACATGACGACATCAAATTTGCTGTCTGGAGTACGGCGATGCTAAGTTATTGGGGCAAGAACATTATCTTATCCCTTTCTTTCTATTCATCGTCATGGTACAGTATGATGAGTAATGGATTGTAGTTGGCTTAACATGAAGACGATCAATGAAAAAGATATGGAAAGGGGGGAAAAAAAAATTGCTCATGTACTGTACTATAACAGACGAGAAAGGATCCCAATTGGACAAGTGAATATAATTAGGACGATAGCATCGCCAACGATCAACACTATCCACAGTAATCAATTTAAGAGAACGAAAGTAGATGAATTTGTAGCTGATGATGATCATGAACTGGAGTCCGTTACGACACTGTATTATCATCCAGTATTGACCGTGGAAAATTTGATGACCACTACAGATATGGAGATATTGGATCATCACCTTGAAAGCTGAATACAAGATACATACCTCGAATGCAAAGTAAGGACATGATGATAATGTTGCGGCTGCTATCAACTTGGATATCCAAGGCACAATTAGACGAGGGCAGAAATAGTGTCCTTAGCCACAAGACATTCTAGCCATTGATCAAGTCGCTCCGATGTAAATAAATTGCAAAATAAAGTGTTCTAGACGATTGTGTTACTTTATCAGTTGGTAATTGACCTGCAGACTGCAGTTGATATTGTCCCGTCTCTACCGTCCAGTACATTACAATACTGTACAGCTAAAAAAAGAAAGAAAAGTCTGTAGCACCATAGATAACGGCGTCTGGCCTGTCTGCCTCCCTACAGTGTACACTGTACAGTACAGTGATGTACTGTACACTGTAGGGTTTGTACAGCAAGGCAAAATACACACAATACACTTTTTTATTCTGCCTGCCTTTCTGTTTGGACAGTATACGTATGTACTGTACAACCATGTCTGCTTGATTTTACTCTTTAAATATTATATTTGTGTAGGCAGGGCATACTGTACAGTACAGTAGATGTAGACGTTTACACTTTCTTATTCTGCCTACCTTTCCATTTAAATAGTATACTGTACGTACAATTAGACCTAGTACAACCATGTTCATACTTTGCTGCTTGATTTTACCTTCAATTATATTTGTGTAGGCAGGGCATAACAGTACGGTAGATGTAGACGTTTACACTTTCTTATTCTGCCTGCCTTTCTATTTGGACAGTATACTGTACATACTACCATGTTCATACTTTGCTACTTGATTTTACTCTTCAATTATATTTGCGTAGGCAGGGCATACAGTACGGTAGATGTAGACGTTTACACTTTCTTATGCTGCCTGCTTTCTACTGTATTTAAACAGTATACTGTACGCACTACTATGTTCATACTTTGCTGATTGATTTTACTCTTCAATTATATTTGTGTAGGCTGGGCATACAGTACAGTAGATGTGGATGTTTACGCTTTCTTATTCTGCCTGCCTTTCTATTTAAATAGTACTAGTGCAAACTAGTATAGTAGTACAGTAAGTACAACTGTACAAATTTCTTACTACTCTGCGCACTGTACTGAAATAAAACCATGGTTATTCTATAAATTGCTCTTCATTGCTTTCTAAAACTCCCAGCCAGCATTCTACAACGTTGTGCTACTCAATAACGACAATACCATCTAAGCTCACGATGCTTTATTAATTTATTCTGTCTTTGAGAGAATGCACACAGTTATTAGTCATAAGCTAATGAAAATATAAAGACGCTCATTCGTGCTGGATTCTAGTTCTTAAACTGAACAGATCGCATCAAGTGATTCTATTCAATCACTTAGAATCAAATCTTATGCGGTCGGAATCAGTAATAGTAAAATGGTCCAAATGTACAGTACAATATACTATAAACAAATACAAATAAAGTTAGCAAAATAGAGAGAATGCAGAGGTCATAACATCACATATCAAAACCGAAACGCAGTCAAAAATGCTGACGTCATTGCAATTGCAGAATATGCTAATAACGCTTGTGATCTGTTCATAGAACACGTATCTGGCACTTAATCATCACTATGTTGCACTGTGAAATTAATTCACAGCGTGTTGACGCCATATTTCGAACATTTTACTCGTGCACTAATAAGTACGACTCGAGTATCTTTTGCATAACAAGCACAGCAGAGCAAAGGCACAAGGAGTTCAATGTCGACAAAAATCGTAGCAAATGGCAAAAATGTTGCAAACTACAATTTTACTTTTAAAACTTGTGATAGAATCGTTCAATTTTCCAATTTAAAAAGACATTTACAATTACTTCAAGTATTATTGTCCGAAATATATCATATTGTAATAATGGCCAGTCCAGCAATCAGTAAAATTTTTACATTTTCCACAAAATAAACGTCTTTCCTTAAAATGCCAGTCACAAATTTGCGTCCTATTAAACTAAAGTTGACGATGGCCCAGATCGTCGTCGGCTACTCCTAGATGAATTGCTAATATTTGGACTTCGAGAATTTCCAGATCTTCGACTACTGCTGTTACCACCATTATTGGCTTCCTCAGAAGGACTACCTTCAGCGAGATTCAATCGGCAGACAGGACAAGTGCCATGCTGTAATATAAGTAAATCAAACATAGTGAAATAACATTTAAGAAGAATCAATCACTATTATTTCAAGTAACTTACCCTTTGTAACCATTGTACAATACATTGTGAGTGAAAGTAATGCTGACATGGCAATTTTCTCGCAGTATCTTTCACTTTAAACTCTTCTTTGCATATTGGACATTCACTGTTTGTTTCTAGTTACAAAAAGAAAGAAATTATAATTAGTATACCAACTATGCAAAAAATCAAAAGTACGTACGGCACGGATGCTCTAGGAATTCATGCTGTATAGATCAATATTTTACCCAAAATTTCACTGGTTATGACTTCGTGAGGTAGATCATCGATGATCGATTTCTTTGCAGGAGGAGGACCACTACTGTCGCCAAGATTCGATAGAAACTATAAAATAGAAAGATTAATTAGTTAAGACTTACTTTACACCAATACATGACAGTATGTAAATCGATTTTTGAACCAACATCAGCTACAAGGTAATCATCTTGTCTTTCACAATACCAACTTAATAATAAGTTACCCAATAATCAATTAGGATCTACAATATTACTCGCCAATACGTATATAACATTACCTGCGAAATAATATCATCTAAACCACCCCTTCCCCACGCATAGTCTCCTGGGCTGGAGTGTAAGTTAAATAGAGCATTCCTACAAAACACACAATATATTTTAGAGAATAGAGTCAAAAATCATATTTATAATCTGGAATATTTACAATGGTCGCTGTAGAAAGGCGTTTTCCGATCCGGATTCATCTGAATTGAAATAAAGTAAAGCACAGCGTCAGTAAACGAGGATAAATAGGAAACTAAAAATAATACAAGATATTTTACATGATCCTAAAGCTTACCATGGTTGTCTGCAGATATCGATTGAAGCAATCCTTGGATAAGGCTAGATTGTATAGAAAAGTAATAGATAATACTAAGTCACCACATAAAATATCTTCACAATATAACTACAAGGCAATCATGTACAGTAATAGTAACTCCGTTTGATAAAGTATAATATTACAGTAAAAGTCCTCTCAGAAAACTCCTACATTTAACACTTAATGACGATGGCCAATAAGCATAAAATGCACATCTAAAGTTAACCTTTCAAGGCGAACAGTCGTAGTTCCTGACTGTCCAGGTGATCCTTCGAAAGTTTGCGAGCCACGTGATCGACGAGAGTTAGACCGTAGATTTAATCGATGCGGAAAGTTGACTCCAAAGGCTGATTCATCTAGAGCATCATTCAAAGTGTCAATAAAGTACATCTCGTAAAATGGCTTCCACTTAACATGGCGCGTATAAAGCGAGAGAACAGTACAATCGTAACAACGCAAAATTTAAGCCATTACTTAGTATATTAATAATTATTGTTACGATGACTGTGTACTAGGGAGGTAAAGGGTTCTCACAGGATATGCAAACACCCTTTCTATCATAGAAATAGGGACCTTTATTCCTTCAAAGCACTAATGTAGCTCAAACTACCTGTGTAGTCACAATTCCTCGTGACATTCGCCAAGAACTCCTTTTATAGTCTACTCATAATGCACCATAAGATAATATGCTACATATAAAACTGTATTATACAATACTATTATTATAAATAGTGTTACGTTATATCAGGTAACTGTCAGAACATAGCAGTACGATTAGATGCATGTATCAATTATATTTTGACTTATACATATTCACAGCATAGAATGTAATAAAACTTTCTAAAAGTACAACTTATAACTCTAGCATAGCGCTAGCAGTTCAATTCACGGAGCTATTTCATTGCTGACACTACACAGAATACATACCTTCTGATTCATCTGCAGAATCATCGGTATTGTTTTCAAGAGCACCACGCCAATACTATCAAAGAGAACAATTCATAGTTAACATACATGCAGATGTAGAAATTTAAGATCTGGATATATGATGTACTTACTGAGAGAAAGTTTATATTTTCATTATCAACTGATACGTCACTTCTAAGAATCAAGGAATTCGAAAATGAACAATTATTAATGACGTAGATCATACATTATATTATGTTTAATAATAACAACAGCTACTAAAATTATCTAATTATACTATTTAACGCTGTGGTATGCAAATTTAACAACGTTCGTAAAGTTACGTTGTTTCCATCATGCAAACCAGCAAGTGCAGCCCATTAAGGATCAAAGGGACATGAAGTAATCAAACATTTTCTTCGATCACTTTTCTCACTGAAGAGTCGGAGCTCGCATTCATACACTAATAACATAACATCTTCCTTACATAATATCTTCAACTTTGGCGTCGCCTTCTAACTGTTCAACAAATCCTCCACCACATTGCGGACATAAATTACTCTGTTCAAACGTCGTAAATCACAAATGTTATAAAATTTTATGAAATAAGACAAATCTAAGCTTATATCATATTTCAGTGTCTATGAGAATAAAGGCAATTTTCGATCTATGTTGTATATAGTAGTCGTTTACGAGAAGCAGTATTGAACAGAATTAAACCAGCATCAACTATTCCGCTCGCATGATTAATCACTAAGAAAACGCATAAATCTTCATGAAAGAGTTTACAAACTAAGTCTAATACGCGTATACTGTAGACATATGATGTATTTTCAAAGTTCATACTGTACCAATCAATTCCTAATTTCTGACATGACGTGATAAAATAGATGCAATTAAAGGTCGTTCTAATTGGATAGAAGGCTAGAAGTAGACACTCTTGGCGTCTATCCATAGGTGGGAATAACACTAAAGCAAATTACCGTGCCGTTCGATTTTTTATTTTTATTTCTTTTACAGTAAAGTGTACAGTACATAATACCCTGCTTTACAGTACATGATACTGTACTGTAGCCGCACCGATAGAGCCTTATCATACTGGTGTTGTACTGTATAGTTAAACAATACTGGTACGCACTGTAAATATCTATGGCATGATACAACAATTTTTACAGCGGTTATAAATAAATATAATGGACGATTAAAAACGTTGCATCAATGTCTATGACTGCGACTTGCCAGTGTATATATATATATATATATAGTACAGTAACATATTGACCGTAACAATTTTGACAAATGTTGATGTAGAGTTAACCCGATATTCAAACAAATATTTAAGGCAATGTTGTTAATTAAATTTATGGATACTGTACATCATTCGTGAGCGTCTCATCTATTTCTCACCATAACTAACAATTTGTTCATAAACTTGCAAAGAAAGAAAGTTCCCTACGCCAACTACTATTCTGAAGTTTGTACGTAAAATTGTAGGACTACTTGTATATCTTTTACGTACTACTAGCGTAGTCCTAACTCAACATGTAAATAAAATTACAAATTAAGCATCTTTTCCTTGTTCCGATGGTTCAGTGAAAGATTGAGCTTAATATTGTATCTATTCCAGTTTTAAAGTAACGATGTATTTAACAGTGATGATTCAATAAACACAGCGGTAATCAATGAAGCCAAAACAGAGGATATGAAGGGAAACGGTGTAAACATCCAAGTATCATCTGATCACAGTATCATCTGATCACATCTATAGAAAAGTAAAAGTACTGTACAGTACAGCACTATAGTCCATGTACTGTCCAGTACCGATACAGATGCCGTTACTCTTTCACTGTATCGCGCACTTGTACAGTGCACAGGATGGCACCAAGCGCACTACAGTAAATCAGTAGTGTATTTCCTCTTTACGACAGTGAACTTAAAATAAAATAATATAATTCTTCCTTTCAGATATAATTAGAAGGTGCAATCGCTTTAGTTATCTAATATAATTCTGTAGTCACTTTCAGTAGTAGTAGTGAATAATAATAATCAGTAGATAAACAGCGAAAAGTGCTTAGGAAAGCGATCTAGTCTATACTACATATACTGTATCTGCACTGTATAACGTCATTTGATTATAGTAAACATGTACGTTGCACAGTATCGTAGTTAAGAGTAGCCTGCAGCGCAATGTGTTGGTTGTGTTGCAATATTTCTAAAGTCAAAATTGGATTTATTAGCCTATAACTGATTTAGTCGTCCTCTTTCATGTGTAACATACGAACTTCAAATAGATTTTAGGTTTTATATAAGAATTTATACGACTAAACATCTCATTTTATTTTACTGTAACATACTATGCACTTGTACCAGCAACGACAAATCAGTCGTGGGGACAGCTATAAATCACAAGTAGTTTAATAGGTGAATAAGAATTGCTAATTGCCGCATCATCTACCTTTACGTATGTTGAGATTGTTTCAGTTTTGCAAGTAGTGTACAGTACGGACTATACACTTTCAAAACAAAATGCATGGAAATTATAGCCCATTATTATTTTTAATTAATTACAGTAAAACACTATCGAATGGTGATGGCTGCATAGCGTTGATGGACTCACCTGCGATTTGGATGAAACTTCCTCTTGACAGTTGTAACAGAAATAGCGCGTGCTTGGCACATCTTCTACCGTCGCTTCCGCCATTTCTATACACTCAATTTCGTATACAAGAAAGCAGTGTAGTATTGATATTCGGCAACAATTTTATCAACAAGGTAATGGCGATCAATCGCAATGCCTTTAGCTTTCGTTGCGCGAATGAAAAAAACAAGAAAACTAGTTTTTGTAGCGCAATAAGCCTGAAGATACAGCGATACTCGTTAACCGTTTGAAAGGTTGCAGTACTGCAGTGACTGTACTCGTGTGCTGTGTATCTTTAGGGTCCAGATCATGAACTCATATACAGTACAGTACTGTAGTGTACAAGTGTACATGTACAGTATGATACTTACTACCGCACATTAGTATGTACTGTACCGTGATATGACATCAGAGTGTACAGTACTGTACACACAGTACAATTAAAGCAGCGTGCAGTACTGTACACTGTACCGTCATACAGTACTGTAGCACAGCAGTAGGAAAATGTTTTGGAACAGTAAATGTACAGTACATACTGTACACTACAGTACTGTTTTGTACTGTAGCTCTTGGTACTGTACACTGTACACTCACGGATCTGCTGTACTAGTCTGTATCGGGGTTTTCAAAAATAGAAATCATCGTCATTCGATTCCAAGTGAGTAAAGTACAGTAAGGGTTTCTAGAGTATAGTATCTCCGTCAGCGAAGCGACAGGACGTTATTTGAGCCTTCTGGCCACCGTAAATAGGAGTCTAGTGCTGAACGATGTGCTTGATTTTACCCTATTTGAAGAAATCCACACCAGCAGAATATCTCCACTCAGGATAGCACATCATTAGAATTTGATTTGCTACATATATTATATACAGCATACAGTATACTGTACTGTACTGTACAGTGGAACGTTTTTGTTATTTTCGAAATTACTGTACTCTACTCGGAAGCAACACAGAGCGAATAAATAAATAATTATTATAATCTAGACTCACAAACATTTCAAATAAAAAATGAGTAAGAACAAAGTGGCGCAAAGCGATTTTCTTTCTCATTTTGATTTAACGAACATCTGATTCAATGAGCTTTTGACCCGGTTTTCTTCTACACGTAATAGAGTTCATGGAAGTACAGGAAAAGGAAAGATTCTGGAGGTTTTTCCTTTTACATCTATCCATAATACTGCACTCAGGGACCACTCAACTTCTTTTTTTATAGTTTTTATGCTAACATAGGGACTAGTTTGGGACAGGAATATTCTAAACTAAGTATTTATTTAGTATGAAAAGTATAAAAAGAAGTTGAGTAGACACTGCTGTTTGGGCGAGAGTCGCTATGTTTTTACTGTACTGTACATTTTATTTCTTTCTGTAGCTATAGCAACCAAACTTGTCTACCAGTACACTACGTACGCTCTATTCTGCTCTGTAGTTTGTACAAATTAATAGCAGTATGAAATAGTTAAGTCATATACAGAATACTGTGCTAAACTTTACTGTAACACCTCTAGTGAGAAAGAATCCCTACGAGGATTGTTAATGGATTGTTTATTATGTTTAGTCGTACCATACAATGACTAAGTAATTAATACTACTACATACGCATCAACGCAGAGTGATTCCTGACTTTTTAAACTATTCATTAATTAAACGCGAAAAGGATAAATCAACGCCCTAACATTATAGCAGCAATATCCAGTATAGGATTTGATTTATACGTCCTACCAATAATGTGACATGATATCGACTTAACGACGGTTAGTACTTAACGTAGAAGAGAAAGAAATATATTCATATCAGCGTTGATCAAAAATTATAGTTCTTTTAAGTTACAATGTATAGTAAGTATACTATGTACTCATGAGTCAATTTTGACTCATTAACGCTCTATGAGAAAGAATTTGTTTACGTAATCTAGTGAGCAATATGCTATATCTTATAACCTCTAGAGATACGATTATTATAAGACCGATAGGAATTGTCAAACTAGTAATTCTATAGTTTACTAGAAAAATATTTTATACCTTTTAAAACGAGAAATTTTATAATCTTAGATTTTACAAGCTTATACTTTAGATTAATATTGGGATTTATTCTTATTTTATACTTATAGCATCGAATAACTGGCATGCGGTGAGTGAATTAGGACTATTATTACGACGATTTTTACGTCAGGTGTCAATCCCAATCAAAAACATTAAAGAGTATTAAGAACTGTAACGTTGATCGTAACAAAATCTATAACTGCAAATTTCAAGTGAAAAAATTGATAGAATATTGGATTATTGGATCTTTATTATAAGGACTGCAATTTTGGAATATGTGCAGCAATTAAGATACGTGCCATCGCTCTAATTTTATAATTATTCAGGAACATATATAGTTTATGTAATACTTGTAGTTAAAAATTATTAGGCAATTTACGGATATTGCATGTATTATTATTAGTCCGTCTAGATATATATCATATGTTGGATAAATTTTGTATTCAATCCCTGTTGATTGTATGGCATAGTCATGAACAGCACTTCATTATCGGTTGTGCATGGACGTAGGAAATCTTCGATACTCAATTCACGATTGGCGAACATGCAGTGGCTTAAGGATGATTATACGCAAGCAACTGCAACGCTAAATCTCAAATGTAAATTATGCCAACAATCCGTTTCAACCAGCCAGCTAAAACAACATAAAAAAATACATCTAGCTTATAGATATCTCAAATACCGCGGCGTTTCTAAGCCAGAGAACTTAAAAGCATTGCAAAAGCGAAGAAAATCTTTAATTAGAAAATTGCGAAGATTATATAGCGACAAGGAAGATCCAGAATATGATCGTAAGCTTACTAGATTTAACTGGGCATACGAACTAATAAAAAGTACTTTTGATGATGCTTACTATAATGCTAGGGTTGTAACCCCAAGTAGCCATGAGCAGTTACTTGGTAAAGATATCATAGTCATAAAGTCTGATTCAGTACCAACGGCTATATACCACGGTGGAAGTGATCAGGGACGCGGTTCTGCTTTAGATAGGATTGTAGCTGTGCTAAATCATAATTTTGGAAGTCAAGGTGGTAAAAATTGCTACTATTACGGTATGTATAGCGGATATCACGGATGCCAGGCTGCTGAAGAGGCTAAGATAAATCTGCATCGAATATTTGCCAATGAATTAAGTAAAGAAGATTTTAGTGTAACTGTCAATGAGTACTCAACGTTATCACTAGAAGAAACAAAAGTTAGACAGGACGATTCAATTCGCAGTGAGTGCGAATATGAATCAGCAAATATATTTTCCAGTTCAGCATCTCCAGAAAGGGTAACTTCAATGTTAAGCTTGGATCAATCTATTCATCAGTTAACTTATTCGGCCTTGAAAAAAAGAAAGAAGCTCAATAGCTTTGAAAATTATCTCTTAATGGTCGCAAACGCATTTAGACATGCTTACTCTAGCTTTGATACAAAATTAAAAAAAGGTATCAAAGAAAAATCAACTGTAAGGTGGAGTGGTTGCTCATCTTTATCATGTTTATTAAATTTTAATCCTTTATTGAGTAAATCTGGAATACTACATTTAGCGAATATCGGAGATATTAAAGGTGTCTTATGTAGAGGAGGTACTGGCTATATACTAAGTCGTAAACATACTCTTAGTAATTCTCGGGAAAGATTAAGAGTACTAAAGTGTGGTTGTACCATAAAATCAACATCATCTGCATGTAGTTTAGTAAATGGGGTCTTACATGTTACAAGAGGATTTGGTAATCATGGTGATCCTCTTTTAAAATCTGCTGTTATAAATACTCCCCACGTTACATCAATAAGTTTAACAGATGAAGACTACTTTCTAATTTTGGCTACGAATAGCTTATGGGAATCTATCGATGCAAGAGCGGCGGTAGAAATGTTATTAAATATGCATCCCTTTAAGAAGGTTAACAATGGTGTTGCTGAGGATTCGAAATATCAGGATTCAAGTTTTCAACAGGAGCAAAAAGTCATAGAAAATGTTCAAACTAAAATCAATAATTCTAAATTAAGTATAAGCAATATTTCAGTAGGTCTTCATTCCATGTCATCTAATGATTATTATGACAAGGCTGAAAGTGCTATCGGTAATAATGAATTACCTTCACTTAATTCTCATACTTATCATGACGTTAGCGATGAAAGTTATTCGCTATCAAAACAAGGATTTCCTTCCAAAACAAGCTCAGTAACAAGATCAAATTTTAGAGAGTTACACAGATCAAATACTGCTATTACTGATGCGTCTTTCAGACACTCAACTGCGAATAAAATTAGAAAAGAGGCAAAGACTGGTTGCTTGATAGCCAAATTATCAGCAGAAGGTGTTGAAGAGCATGAAGAAATCGTAGATTCTTACAGTGATTTAGACGCTATAACGATCTTAGAAGACGAACAACCTATACCTTTAATCAGTAAGATAGAGTTATTCTGAGCATAATATAGATAAACCACATGCTAGACGTTACACTAAATAACTCTATACAATTGTATAAAAGAGTATTGGTAGCATGATTATATGCAATATCTACTTTTTTAATTTAATGCGCATTATCATAACTGATACAAGTGTTTAATAATTTTACAGAAAATAAAGCAATTTCTAGTGCACCTATCAACCAAAGGGACATACTAGCAAATCTATCCACAGAAATGACAGAAATGCTGGTTAGAAGTGCCCTGCAAGCCAACTGCAAGGATAATCTAAGTGTTGCAGTTATAGTATTACCCGGATTCTGCAAAACCTTTTCTTTAAATTAGAAGCTTAAAATGTATTATTACTACTCAAGATTTTTACTCTACGTATTTACAAATTATTTTCAATATCATTATTTATAGTTATAAATTGGCATTGATGTCCTGAAATCACTTCTACTTGTAATAATATAAGAAAGCTTTTGCTAGAGGATAAAATTTTAATCATATCTTTTTAAGTACGTCATCACAGCATGAAATCACCGATACGAATTAATTTTATACCAATTAGCTCCTACATGAATCGTTTAAAGCGATAACTTATCACATTCTATGCGAAGCTTTTAAATTGTTAACTGCCCTCAAGGCTCAAACAAACAGCCTTATACATTATATAATAATCATTTATCGTATTTATTGAATTCTTGTTATTTTTTGAATAAATTTGAGATAGATTATCATTTTTAAACAAAATTTTTGAAAGAATAATATGCTGTGTTACTTTTTCCAGACCTTGATTAGCAACAGATTATTGTTAGTCGGTTATAAATTATGACTATATCCATTATCGCATATGATCCAAACTGTATCAATAATAATCAAAGTGCTTATCACAGCTGAATAATAAGTTTTGTATAAACAATATATTTACATTGCTATGGCTCAATAAAATTGAATACTTGATTTTGTCACTAGAACTGGACGTTATTAATCATACTATAACATTCATGATTTAACGTTGCAAGCATGAAGTACTAATTTTGAAGATTTTTTATAGCATATGCGTACGCGTAGAACAATGTGTTGAGGTTATTTAACACTAAGCTCAGATCTAAAGACAAGCATTTCACACAGCTAGACAAATAGAGGCAAAGCTATGATATTTTGTTCCGTTTATATACTGA
Organism: Trichoplax adhaerens; assembly: GCF_000150275.1. NCBI lineage: Eukaryota > Metazoa > Placozoa > Uniplacotomia > Trichoplacea > Trichoplacidae > Trichoplax > Trichoplax adhaerens. The sequence goes on along the minus strand of NW_002060945.1, from coordinate 2,407,880 downwards.
TCAGTGAAATGGGCTTGTTTACGACAAGCATTCATTACCTGCATTTACCATATACGTACAGCATGTTTATAAAACATTGTATTAGCACAGCTTTAGAGCAGCTCCTTACTGTAATAAATAGCTTTAACATTTTCTATATTTACATATTACATATACAATTCTAATTTATGCTTACAATTTCGCAAAAATTTTCGATTCAAATTTTGTAGACTAATTTAGCTTAAAAATTAGGAATAAATAGGAACAGTCCGCAAGATCTTGTAACTTGAATGATAATTGAGTGTAAGTCACTTGGTAACATCGACGATGAATGGAATTCCTGTAGTCCAATCACATACTTTCATGTGTATGTTGGGAAATACTTATTAATGGACCTTAGTTCGGCAGCTAGCCGTTATTCTTCTGATTTAAATACACAGTATACATCATTTTACTTCCAGGTAAATTATACCGTATTTAAAGTATTCATAGTGTGTGTCATGAAGATTTAGAACTATTACTCCATTGCTGTACAGTATAATATTATTGCTTATTTGTCATACCAAAGTGTAAACCTGTCAATCGCATTACCATCATTTGCTTAATTAAATATCGCAAACTTCGTACTCTTTCAAGTACACATCAGAGAATTTTGACTGTAACCAATTTTTAATAACTGAGTACTTAGCACATAAAAGCATGAATTGTACTATAAATGCGTCTCTGTGAAATCCTGATGTTGATTTATCGATTGCTCTGTTGTTTTGGATTGATTACAATCCTTCCTGTCAGATTTAATGTCATACCATTTTTTCAATGCTAAGGCCGATGCACCAGCTATGATTAAGAGGGAGCCAAATATCGAGAGCAAGGAAGGCGATGAGCCGAAAATGATCAGTTCTAATATGTATCCAAATATCACATCCGTGGTTCTGATGATAGAGATTAATGTAGCTTTCTCCAACTGTATAGCGTTGGTGAAAGAAATTTGGCCTAAAAATCCTAGCACTCCTACAGCAATTAGGAGCCATCTTGTAGCACCACACTGGGGCAATCGATAAGAGGTGGTTATAGAAAATATGATTATAGGCACAATAAAGCAAACAATTGAAAAATAATAAGTGATAACATAGCTGTCGACTTTATTACCAATTTTTCTAATATTCAAAATAGCAATGCTGGTAGCTATAGAGGCAGCAAATGCAATGCTAGCTGCAGCAAAGCGAAATGGTGCATCATCAGCTTGCGATCTAAAAATAAATGGTGGCCTAGCAACAAGTATAATACCACCAAAGCTGACTAAAGTTGCTAGTAAATTGAAGACGGTAAATCTTTCTTTTAAAAGAATAGCAGCTAAAATACCAGTGATGAAAGGAGATGAAAAAATGATAGCTGAAGCATCGCCAATGTTCATATTTTGGTAAGCATAAAACTGACAACAAACAGATACTGTGCCAGCGATTGTCCTGCCCAATACAAAATAAACTTGTGGACGCTTACAACCGCTGGATAAGTCTTTTTGTTGCTTAATTATGGCCGATTGTAAGAGTAGTATCTGTACAGCAGATCGTATTGCTGCAACTAAGAAAAAGTCGTATGCAGCCAACTTGACACAGGCAGACATGAGTGAAAAAAAAAGTGACGATAGTAGTGCGTATAACATACCACGGTAAGGTTTCAGTTGGGCTTTCATATTGTTGATTGAGGTTTTCATTCCCCTAGTCGATGAAACTGCTAGCACAAGAGGTCAATCGTTATAATCTTACAGCAGAATTTGCAGCTGAAGTTATTTTGATATTCGTGTCTGGCTATCGATGTTGTATATAATACAAAACACACGTCTTATCTGCTAAATTAGACTCCTAAGCGTATGCCAAGTAATTAGGACGCCTAGAATGGGCAGGTTTTAAGTTTTAACAGTATTGGGAGAATGATTTGGGTTTCCAATATTGGAAAATCTACAACTTGATTGCAATGATTTAGCCAGATACACGCAGCAGGACACTTGAATTTATACATTATCCATGATACTAGTAGATGAGTCCATAATTATTCTAGTTATTTATCGCTCCTTAAGTTCAAAATGCTGTAAAATGGAGGAAAAATTTTCAATTAGCGTAATATGATACATTAAGTTGATCTTCATCAAGGAGATTGCATCATTTTCATGCCAGACTAAATATGTGATTAATGTCTCGAGTTCAACGCAATAAAATAATAATAATATTAATTTAAGTTAATATGTGATTCATTATTTCAACTGTTACTCGTACAATACTCAATGAAAACTGAGTGTACAGTACAGTACAGTACACAGTACAGTACAGTACTGTATGTGGTACGAACACTCTACAGTACAGTGTACAGTACTGTAGATGATCATGAAGTTAAAAGTCTTGCATACAGTACAGTACGCGATAGCATCATCTTTCGTTCTTACGCGCGTGCTCAGTACTTACTTTTGTTTCTGCGTACTGCACACTTTTGTCAGACAGGAAAACGGCGTCCGTCCGTAACTTTCCACTTTTATCACTCCATTTGTCTAGAAGTTTGGTGAAAATTTTTTCTGTACTGTACACAGTACAGTACAGTACAGTACTGTAGGAGTGTCTGGTTGCAGTACTGTACACTGTACAGTAACTGTTATATTGTACAGTATAATGTGTACTGTACTGTACACTGTGTGAACGTACAGTACTGTACTGTAAAACTGACGTCGAGTAGAATTCAGTACGCTAGAGTACAAAGTATCCGGCAGTTGTAAAAGGCACAAAGTAAAACACTCGCTCTAATACGCGTATAATTCAAATCGGCTAGATCTTTTTATCACGCGATACTGCTTGGTCGCCGTCATTTTATCCTTAATTCAAAGTGATGGTGAGTTATTAATTATCCTTAGCCGACTGAACAGATCTACTGCTATGTCCCAGGTATGTACTCCATATTGCAAAATTGAAAATGTTATGACAAGCTATAAAAAAGATGTTACTGTGCTGCAGTGATACGACTTGACGCTACAGTACAGAACAATCATAGACTTGATTTAATACGTTCAAGGAAAAGTAGACAATCACTGTCAAATGGGTGTCCTGATCCACTTGTAGTTGGATTACTTATCATCATCATGGACTATTGATCAATTCAACCTATCGATATGACTTGGCTCTCTACAACTCCTATCCTCTTGTCGATATCCGTAGCAAAGAATGAAATGAAATAAATAGCAATGCTTGGGTCGAATAAAAGGAATGTTGTATTCCACTTTGAATCAGCGAGTAGAAGCCATCATTGACATCATTGAACGTCGCCACAGAACGCTCACCTATATCGTGCATGCGGGCGTTACGCCACTGCCTACTACAGTGCAGTACTGTGCAACAATAGCTCTTCACCTACAATACAGTACTAGATATCTCGTTGATTGCCACCAACTTCTTGCAGTACTCTACTCTCCCATCAGGCGGCCATATTCCAACTCTGCATTGGCAACTGTTGCAAAGCATAAAAATTCATTTCAATCATGGCCAGCTAAGACCACAATCTAGGGTAGCGAACACCACACGTATTGGCTATCCAAAAATATATGAAATACTCTATACCTTTCAGTTTATGGAGGAGTCTTGACATGACTCGAGTCGCCTGTTGTATTCTTCCATTTAATGCAGTCAGCAAAGGAAGTTGGATAGCGGTTGTACAAGTGTAAATTACAGATTGCTTAGTCACGTACTAGATGTTATTACTACCAACTTCATGCAGTACTCTACTCTTCAATCAGGCGGCCATATTCTAACTCTGCATTGGCAACTGTTGCAAAGCATAAAAATTCATTTCAATCATGGCCAACTAAGACCATAATCAAGGGTAGCGGACACCATACGTATTGGCTATCAAAAGAATATAAAATACACTATACCTTTCAGTTATGGATGAGTCTTGACATGACTTGAGTCGCCTGTTGTATTCTTCCATTTTATGCAGTCAGCAAAGAAAGAAGGAAGCGATCATATTGAATAGAGGTTGTACAACTTCAAATCACGGACTGCTTCAGAAAGGAGATAGATACAGTAGATTCGATATTCTTTGACCGGATACTATACTCTACATTTGCTGTCACTGTGTAGAAGTACTATTTGGGCGTCAGAGCAGAATGCATCGCAAACGAAGTAAAATTATATGTATGACTGGACGACTAATGATTACCACAATACCTTCTACGCCATACTTCAACCAACGCAGAAATATCACCTAAACCATGGACTACTAAAACAAGACCTCTTTTTTGTAGTAGTCTTTGCCTAAACGCTTAAACAGCATATGTACAGTATCTTATACGTCTACTATTTATTCGGTATTACAGTTGGTTTATTGACTTCTGTATTCGTATTTAGAAAACTATTTCGGATGTACAATATACATCCACGATTTCAAGCGAGTATATTGTAGCATTTTTACAACATTGACAAATCCCTACTCTCAACGGAACGGAACTAAATGCCCTGATATCGTCTACTGTAGGCGATGGAGTGATACTATTGTAGTAAAGTTCGAACCGAACACTTTAGCTACCTTTTCGATAAAGCTGAACTTAAACCTGCTTTGTACGATAACAGCAATACAATCAATTCATTGCTTACACCATATTTTACTTCACATCTCCTCAGTATTATAGCTTGTGATTTAGGAATAATTTCGAGTATCTCTCAGGATGGATTGTAGCGTTAAAGACAGAAATTAAATTTAAAGTCTGATCTTAAAATTGCATTATACACTGCACCTGTTATCAATTCTATTGCACGTAATACAATAACGTTGAGTACTTAAACTCAAACCTTCTTTCATTTTTGGGATAACAAAACAGCTAGAAGAGCATATTGAAACAACTAATCCTGAAAATATAGGTAAGATGATGCTTATCCAAGTAGTATTGAACCAGTTACTCATGAAACTGCGATTTAATATTGTATGGACTCTAAATTAATACTGAAAGTGAGCTTTTATATTCTATTTAGTAATTATTTCACTAGCACTATATGTTAAACATACTTTAACCTAATTAAAACAAACTTGAAAGATATTCTACATACCTACAGTTGTTCTCGTAGTAAAGTCGAATACGAAAATATAAAACGTTACCTAGTAAGGTGTGAAATAAAGTACTACTGACTGTACATATAATTGAGCGTACAGGATAAGCTAGAAATATCAGTTAAATATATTCGCAATGATCGTTAGCTGGAGAGGTTAACAAAAGTTACAGCTTGTACTTTTATTAATGGATCGTTATTATTGACGAAACTGTTGATTAATTGAAAATTTTATCTTGATAGCAGAAAGTCATGACGGTGCTGATCAGGTAGATGAAAGTAACAATCAAGAGACTGAACCGAAGGTTTGTGAATCTAATAAAAAAATGAATGAAACTTTTAAAAGTAAAAACCGCTCGATATTGTGAAAAATAAATGAGCAGTTGTTCTATAATAAATATGTTTGAATAACTTACCCAAGTTTTGTCGTATAGAAGTGAGTTATTTAAATATTATTTACCTTTACTAAAATTTTTTTAAATTATGAGTAGAGATTTAGATTTTAACAGTAACACAGTTTCATAACCTTAAGCCATAAAAACAACGTCGAGTACTGCAGTTATACTACTGAAAATATGTATCTAGGAGGATCGATGCATTCATTGTTTAGATAGTTACGAAGTATGTCAAAGTTGATACTTACATTCTACCATAAGATGATCATAGTTGCTATTGTATCGTAATAAAAAATGCCCACCTACGTACCCGTGATCAGTACTATACTGTATGTTGTTGTTATATACACTACTCTACATACGTTGTTTTACATGAATTCGTTAATTATATCGTCATGTAAGCAAATTTCGTTAGCAATAGAAAGCACTGAAAATCGTATTTATATTTTGGTATATACTTAGAGTGAAGATATCGATAAAGTTGAAAGGGAAACGCACGATGGATCAGATAACAATAGCGAAATAGAACAAAATAGTAACATCGCAAATTCCAATGAGGCAGAAGGTAATAAAGAAGATAACGAAGGTGATAATAGCGTCAAGGATAATAGTAGCCAGTCCGAATTAGAGAATAGTATAAATGGTAGTGAGAATACTGACGGGGAAGATTCTGAAGATCAAAGCGACGTAAAGGAGGAATCGGGTGCGGAAGAGGAAAAAAAAGGCCCTGCTTTTGTTCCGAAAGATAAACGATACTACGAGCATGATGATAGGGCGCTAACAAGTGATGAAGACAGCGATAAAGATCAAGATGAATCAAATACGTTAAAGTAAATAGAATAACCTCTCAGTAATGATCCTTTTTTTATCAAGCGATAGATATTTGCGCTGAGTAAGTATTTTTTTATAGACCTACACGCCGTCGGCAACCACGGGGAGAAGAACGGTGGGAGCACGATTTATTCATCCTTGATAAGCAAGGCCCAAAGATAGCTAGCTCGGTAGGGATTTGTACGTTTATTTTCTAAGCATTCTTACCAAAATTGATTCTAATCTTATGGGAAATTAATATAGAAGCCTGGTGAATACGCTAATTATGATTCCAAAGCAAGACAAGGTAGTAGGAGAGACTGGCAGGAATACGAGTAAGTCAGAAAAATGGGTTAATTTGCTTTAAAAAGTAGTTAATTTTTAACATTAAATTAATATGCACTAAAATATTTAACGTTAAAGTGATTTCGAGAGGAGAGATAGACAAGGAAACAGAGGTAGAGGTAGACCGAGAGGTAGAGGTAGAGGCAGTTATAGAAGCGAAGATAGAACAAGAGATACAAACAGGGATTGGAAGCGGGATGAAACGGAACAGTTTAGAGAAACTTCGAGGAACGATTTAAGAGGTGCTCGTTATGGAAGAGGTATCAGCAGAGGAAATCGTGGACAAAGAAATTATACGTCTAGAAATCAATATAACAACGATACTGCTGTAAATGATATTCGAAATTCAGGGAGGGAACAAGTTACTAATAGATACAGTTCAGATGGTTTTGAGCAGGCTGATACTAACAGAGCTGGTAATAATCATAAGTTGTATGGTAGTAGTAATAGTCAAATCGATACTGATAGAAATGCACGTCGTCAGAAAAATGCGAAAGATAAGAATCCACCCAAGCAAACAGCGACCATACAAAATAGCCGTAATGATCTAAAAAATCATACTGATGCTGAACCTGTAACGCAAAGGAACGATAATGAAAGAGGTTCGACTAATTTTAAAACTGCCCGACAAAGGCAAGTATCTGGAAATCAAAAGGCTAGACGCTCACAAAGGTCCTACGATAATGAAGATAGACAAGATATAAAATCATTCGGTGATACAGCTAAAAGACCCTCACGATATTACGATCAAAGTACGAAGCTGTCATCACAAAGAAACGAGAAATATCAAGATAAAATACGTACAGATAATCGTCCTGGAAAGAAGGAACCAACAGCAATCAGTGACTGTGATGACATCCCTGGTACGTCTAAGAATTCATTTAATATTTACCTACAGATTGGTAGCGTACTAAATGAAGAGTCTATACATACTAATTCATCAATCTAATTATTACATATTTTACAGTATTGTCAAAGGATGATGAAAGTCAAAAAGTAATTGAAAGCAACAGGTATGTGAACTAAAGAATTATTATTTGGTATTGAAATACAATACCTTTGTATTTACAGTATTTTCTAATTGGGTCCTAATCTTCTTTACCTACTGAAATAGGCAAGAACCTAATAAAGGACAAATTAATGTAATTTCGGAATCTAAAGAAATCACTGCAACAGCGGTAGAAGATGATTCCGGTAGCGGCTTGTTAAAATTAACTGTCCAAATTGATGGCAGGGAACCCATTTCGACATATATAGCCGCTCCTAATCCCACGCAATCTACCGCTGCTAGTAAACCCAAGAGATATTCATCACAACGTCGTGCAGTTTCTCAAAATGTTAAAACAGATAATGCAAATACGTCTGAACCACAGTCGCAGCAAGAACAAATACAAAATATGACTGTATCTTCTGTTCCTCCTGCTGTGCCCCATCCGGTAGTTGGCAATTATTATGATCAAGGTGTGAACACTATATTAAAAATGCCCTATCATTATTCATAGATTATCATAGTAGAAATGAATCAAAGTTATATGAAACTTTTCTTTCACTTTCCGTAGCGTACATAGAACAGCAACAGCAGGCAATGTTTCAAGGGGCAGTCAATACGCAAGGATCACAATCTCAGGAACAGCAACCTCCTGAAATAGTTAACAATCAAATTGTCATGGTTCCTCAACAAGATATTGCAGTAAATAGCACAGGTATTTTTTTGATCTTGATTTAATTTTATAGGTAATTCTTTGCGTCAATCCTGTAGAACAAGATTGAATTCAGAGTGCTTCTATTTACCTGCAGGTGAGGAAAACGAAATGCTTGGAGTAATGTCGGGTTCTGGTCCTCCAGATAACGTGATGCAGCCAATGGTAACCGGTTTCTTTTCTCCGCGTCATCCATATAATCAATTACCACTACAAACTGGGTATTTACAGTCTGGAGGAAATGTACCCGGACCTGTATCTCACCAGTTCCATGGTATCGGCTATGGACCTCCGTAAGTATTTTACTGCTTTTGCATCCACAGATTTTTAGATCATGAGTTCAAATTTCTATTTCAGTTTATCAAGTGTCAAAAGCAAATTATTTTATGTGAATATTTGTATTATTGTTCTTATAGATATGGAGTAATGCCAAATCAAGTTCCTTTACAATATCCGGTATTATTAGAGCTCCTATTATTTACTTTCATCTTGCAGATATGTGTGTATATTTTACCTATAACGCTTTTATTAAGTCATAAACGTACAATTACGTTGTTTAGATGTATCAAGGTGGGGTTATTCCATCAGTTTATCAGCAACAACAACAATTTAACGCCAAGAGACCTTCGGCAGCAATTCCTATAGTCCGACCCCCAGGGTCCCATGTAATATATTCGAAATCTTACAGACTATTCTTGATATGTACTGTATTTGAGTAAACTGATTATCATACTCTTTTATAATTACTTATTGTAATTCTTTCTAAACATATTTTCTAGGATGAAAGAATTCCTCCAAGCGAAATTTAATAGCGCCTTGTAATTAATAGTGATTCTTAAATATATTTTGTTTATTTTCGACGATACGTTAACAGTACAGTTACCTAATACTGAGGATGGAACGTTTTGTTTCTATATCAATATCCATTACAATCAAATAAGTAATCGTATGGCCAAAAATTGTAGATTAATTATAGTATAAATTTGCTGTGGCTTATTAAATGATCACGAAGAATGGTATTCTGCGGTAAAAGTAAGGAATCATATTTTGACCCGTTAATTACCAGCACGTTACTTTTCAAAATAGTGTAACAATTCTATATTAAATCTACAAGAATCATTCAGAAAATATGATAAATATTATCAGCTATAGTGCTTATCTATGTAAGATAGTGAGCTAGTAAGAACTAGTTGATCATAAATTTAATTTTTTGTGCAGTTTTATAAGGTATAAGTAGATTTTGTTTTGTTGGCGTAGCTATAGCATGCACGCAGATCATTGTAGCTAAGTTATTGCCAACTTCTGTTTTGGAATTGTTATTATCATTACACTACAGAATACTATGATATTGTGTCAATATAATCCACAAAGTTAACTGCATCATAAACTCGACAATTTTCACTTTCTATTCAGCGATAGCATGGCATTGTAATTCATAGTAAGTTATACAACTGACTAAACTGGATGAATTTGTATCAAAGGTGCAGTCCACCTCGCCGGTTTTGAAAATATTCTTACCAGTTCGATTACTGTGATTTCTGCCTTGCACATTGCGCTTATCTCTTTTCTCATTCCTTACACTAATGGCTAGCTAAAGTGCCTTAATTGTGTATATATATGGTTATATAAATATCAGTTGTAATTGATTCTAGGTTATTTACTTGCCTTCGTATGTGTATACACCTTGAGCAAAGTGCTATTATGGTTATATTGCCTTCAACTTGATGTAACGCTAACAGTAATGTAAAACATGTTCAATTGTGTCTTATGATTGATCTACAGTGCATTGGTATAGGTTTAAAACTTCTATTACCGAGAATCAATGGTGCAGACTTCATTCATAATGTCCTAGTTAGTTATGTGCTTTCACACTTTTACCGAACAATCCGCAATAAAACTTGGGATTGAGAATGATCACTTCTGAAATTGCTAAGTCTCATTTAAGGGTGTGTATGCATGCTCGCTTGTGTTGTACAGTACTGTGCGATTTCGGTTACAAATAAAGCCAGTTACATCACTAACAGTCACGTGTAGCTTTTAAATTATAACATAGTGCAGTTCCTAGAGTAGCAGCAGCAATATATTGAACTACTGCGTATCATCAGGATCAAGTCAGACCGTGTATTACCTAAGTTCATAATTTCACTTTATAATCGTCTGACATCAACTTGTTCAAGGTATAATTATTTGTAAGTAAAAATTGAAAGAGTAACTAGTTTATTGGCAAATTAATAATAAAATCCTTACAAGTTGTAACTACCAGTCTAATATTTTTACCGAAATTGCTAAAATAGAATTTTATTACATTAATTCAATTATCCATCAATAAGGTCGTGGATTGTATACAGTCATAGTGACAATTTGATATTCACAACTTAGCTACAGAAACTATATGTTGCTAAATCTTAATGTCGTATCAAATACAGATACTTTTGACGAAGCATTGTAATTGATCTCATTAAAAATAGTATTACCGACTCTTTTTGCTTATTTCATCTGAGAAAGATTCCATTCGCTTTCTCTTAACTTGTGATAGATAGGATTCAACATTACAGCAATCTAAAAATTATGTAGAAGATGAGCATTACGTATATCATTGTAATTTAGTTAATTGCAATGTTGAATTAATCATTACGACGCTCGTAAAACCAAGATATTAATCTCGAATAATTATAAAATTGACGCCGATTAAACATTTCACTAACCTCGAAAATGATCACCTTTCAATGCCGATGCCAACGGATCAATTATAGCTTCAATCTCTACTTTAATCGTCTTCTAGAGTTTAAAAGGTGTATTGAAAGAGATTTATTAAATAGTAAAATAGTAAAACTGCGCAAAGTACATTTATATACCGATATTATTAGCTTACATGCGTGCTGTCAGTACAACTATCTTTAAATAAATTCCAAATCTCTAAAGGCTCATCAATATTTGAAATTAATATCCATAATGATTCATTAATGAAGGATGTCTTCATTGGAACATCAATCAATTCAATTTCTTGCATATAATTTAATTCGAAATTATTTTTGTTGATGTGGTATAGAAGAACCATCTTGATACTAAATGTTAATAATAAGATAAAAACGTACCGGAAGCAGGCAGATATTATGTCAATTTTTATCTGCTTTAAAATATTAAAATCCGGTATATGATAAAATGCTACTAGTACTCACTGTTCACAACATATAGCTACAACGTTATATTTCGGACAGTAAGAGATATTTGAAATGATGGTTTCAGTGCATTCCTTCTTAAAAGTCAAATCAAGTTGAAATCAATATTGGCTACTATTAGGTCCTAAAATGTTAAGCTGTTATGATTTATTCAAGAATCCAAGTGCAAATAACTATTTTATAATTTATATAACAGTTATTCAACATTATGGTATTACCAGCTGATCTTGAGAACTACTACAACGTTGTTGTAATGAGTCTTTAATGTCTTCAGACAGTAACTGTTGACCAGATAGATAGTTCCACAGTTTTATTGTTCCATCCTAGAAAAGTATTGAGACATCGTTCTTTTATGAACATGAATCAATTACAGGAGCAGATATCAACTAACTTACGCCCGATCCTGATACCATCAATTCATCATCGAGTATCGCTATAGTACTTACGAATCTAAAATATTAATGATAGAACAGTTATCCTAATATCATTTCATAAACCTATAGGTTACAAATTCAAAGGTAATTCAGCCTTATTGTAAACTTACTCAGTATGTCCAAGACAAAAGGCAGAAATATCATAAGTATGGGGATAGTTACTTATTCGAATCTTTTCATCGCGATCGCCAGTTATTAGGTATTTATTATTAGGAGATAATGCCTATTAAATAAAAGGGCAAATTTTACTCGATAGTACCTCGTGCCGTATTATGCAATTAGAGAAACTGTTTTGAATTTTCGAAATCAACTGATTCTATTTATTAATGTAACCTACCATACACAATATTATGGAAATATGGCCAAGGCATATATCCCCTTCTTCATTATAATTATCAATTGATAATCTGTAGGGAATATTATTTCAAAGAAGAATTAATATAAGCGTATTACTATGGTACTATTGAGGAACCTTTGCCATGTATTCAAATATAAATAATAGAAACTACGATTACACTCTTACGATTTACAGTTCAAAATTCATTCATAATATTTTTGTACCAAGCAATTAATTTTCCATGCTACATCCAACAGTACTGAATAAACTACCAGACTCTATCTCAACAATGTAAAAAACACGTGTACATGTCTATATGATATAACGTTAACCTTGAAGATATGTGCTATGCTATTACTAAGTGTTCCTAATTACTGTACAAATAGTACAGTTTGTTGTGTGATTGTGAACGTTTTGCAATACTGATTGTAGCTATAACAATTTCGATAAGTTAGAAAACATTGATCTACCATTGGAATACTATTCTTAAAAACGTTTCAGATCATTGCTGCCACGTTGAAACCTGAACAAATACCAAGATTGACTTTGCTATTGCTATTACTATACCTAGTCACGAAGCCAGCTTTATCAGCAATTAAAATTTGTTTAGAATCTTGCGTAAATAGAATGGAGGTTGGTCTCTTACTGATTTGCCTAAGAAATGATATAACGGATGTATGTATTATTGAAATAGAAGTAACTAGTCGTATTAATGAATAGCAGCTAGTACAGTAGGTATAAAGAAATGAAAGTAAATGACATAACGCTCGGGCTAAGGCAACTTGCCTCAGTCCTAACTAAAATCTACATTATTGCATAACGTAACTAAGGTAATATCTTACCCTGCAACATTTACTTAAGTCCTAGACATTATATTCGTACTCACTGAATAAACACGAGCTCTGCAAGCATGGTGTTGCCACCTGTTGGCGTTATGGTACTGTACTTGTGAAATTAAACTAATCAGTAACGCGTAGGACAGTCCAAGTCTAGTGTAAGAACTAAAATTACCTGGTATAACTGGATATAACGCGAACGAGCACAGTATTATCATAGATTAGTAAATTATCTGTGATTTAGTAATCCATGTTATATACCGTAGTTGCTCAAGCAACATTCCATACAATGTAGCTGCAGCTTACTACAGGTACAAGAGCTAGGAGTGAACTCCTCGAAGGATTATAATGAATGAGTAAGCTTAATTACGGCATCATCAAATCAATCTTGTTCTCTCTCTTATCAGATGTTAGCATGCATAAGTACTTTCAAGATTAATGTATTCATTTTTGACTATCAAATGACTAGACCGTGAAGTAAGAGCGTATTAAATTTGTCCATTTCTGCAATGCGGGTATATACCTTTTACTGACAATGCTCCAGTTGTTACGATCGCATTTCCAAAGATTGACTGATTTTACTTCGTTACAGCTAGCAAAATAGCATCCATCCCATGATAAAGCACAGCATATTGCCTTATTGTGGTTATTCTTTGCATCACCATCAGTGTTTATCTCAGAAAGCAGAGCCCTAGAACTTCAAAACAGCTCTAATCAATATAACAACTTCAAAAGGATGCTGTCAACTCCAGCCGACAGCACTATAGCTATTGGTCGAGTCGACTTTCTACTCGTCCATTCATGTATATCCATGGCGGACAGCAATCACCATGACAAGATATTAAGCATCATCTCTTGCAATATGGCAAAAAATAAAATAGAAAGCTATACTAGAGCAATGTATCTTTGCAGATGGAGAACATACTTGCCATTAAAAAACTGAATTTTACTTCCATTAAGAATAGCAACTTGCGAGCTATTGGCGCACATAATACTATCTCCAAGCATGGCTAACAGAGTTGAAAATTCTTGTCTAAAAGAAAGCAAAAATTCACAAGAATGGATAATTCATGATATCGATGGAAAGGCGACTATTAAACTATCTATCAATGCTTTCATTCACTTCATTGCTCTCGACATTGAGCAATCAATTGATGAAAACGATTCATACAGTAGTCAAGATGGCGTGGCATAGACAGGATAGTATGCCAACCTACAGTACGTACTACAGTACATGTCTAGTGTACATTGTACAGTACACTGTACAGTACGGTACTGTAGATTTCGCCAAGAGGATACAGTAGAAATCCTGGTAGCAGTCGCAAGTACTGTACACTGTACACTGTAGAAGCCAATACTTTCATACTGTAGCACCGCTTCCTATAGCCATTCATAGAACGTTGCGTCAACCAACCAACCACTCAGGTGACGTATCACCGTTGAATTTTGTCCTCCACTAAGGAGAGAATCCTCTTTCAACGATCATCGAAATCTTACCTTATCGTCGAAATCGTCCATCATAGCTATCTTACCTTACCTGGATAAATCGCAGTTTAATTGCCATGCCTACTGGCTGCTGTAAAGGATCAATGTCCTAACTTTGCTGCAGAAATCCTGGTAGCAGTCGCAAGTACTGTACACTGTACACTGTAGAAGCCAATACTTTCATAGCACCGCTTCCTATAGTCATTCATAGAACGTTGCGTCAACCAACCAACGACTCAGGTAACGTTGTCATCCACTAAGGAGAGAATCCTCTTTCAACGATCGTCGAAATCGTCCATCATAGCTATCTTACCTTACCTGGATAAATCGCAGTTTTAATTGCCATGCCTACTGGCTGCTGTAAAAGATCAATGTCCTAACTTTGCTGGTTGAAAAGTGCCAAGAGTTGAGGGTTAAGAAAGACAGAGCGATTGCTCGAGTCCAGGTAAGTCTCGCTAGCTGTAGTAAGTAGTATAGCACCCTGCGGTAGGCCAACAGCCTTGGAAAGAATCGATCTTTGACAGACTCTACTGTTGGCAGTTCCTATGTAATACAGGTTATGGATAGCTGCCATCAATGCTATTTTATCAGTTTAAAGAGAATACTTTCATCTTAATGCAAAAAGATTCTGCCCATAAGGAAGAATCGATCTCTTTTTTAGATAAGTCATAGTTTACTGTAAGTTGGTTGAAAATTGAAAAGAGGAGTGACTCATACAAAGTTTCCACTTTAAAGTGATCCCCTTTCATTCGAGATGTCTGAATAGTAAAAACTTGAATAAAACGTCTAAGAAATAATACAACTCATGATGGGCCGTCCCAAGACTGAAGAACTGTTATTATAAATTTAGAATTGAAAGGTAAAATTGAATCACGGATAGAAAAACTCCCCAAGTCAAGAGCTATCCGTTCATCATCTATTTTGCATCACTTTCGTCAAAATTGATGTAAAAATGACACTATCGAATGGAAAGGGATCACATGGTACGTACCTGTTAAATCAACTACCGTATCATGACAACGTCCTTGAGCTGCAAGCTGGACTGTTAAAAAAGGAATAAAGTAGTATGCTGTACATCTCTTGAGATCACCCCTACTACTGTACTAGGTTAGAGGCCACGGCGAAGATACTGAAAATTCTGAAAACGTTAGCCGATCAATTGAACATTGAAATGAAACAAAGCTAGAGCCAAATGCTGTGCTATCGGACTGCAGCCCATCGCTCGTTTGAGAACGACGCGTAGATTGAGAGATACAGCTAAATTGTTGATAGTCTCCCTCCAGTTATCTGACAGTTTACAAGTATTGACACACTACGATCTAACATTGATCATATTAATTATTATACCTTATTAAGATCATGACAGACAATTGTTTTCAATTTAATTCAATGACCACTGGCGTATAGAAGCCGCAACAAGTAGCCCAAAAATAATTATCACAAAATACTATCAATACAATATATACAGTACACTAGTTGCTACTGATGAATGATAAATTATATTAAAGTTCGTAATAAGGTTTGCAATGCACTATGTAAGCAAGGCTACAGCCTAGCTACAGTAGCATTCAATCAATTATTCATTCTGCTGTACTGTATAATAATCCACATTAGCATAGCCTTTCGTTAAAATGAAGCACGGCCAAACTCATTCCCAAATTGAAGATGCTTCCTCAAGTACAGATCAAGACTTGGCCCAAAAATCATCGACAACAATCTCTTTATTAGCTGCATTATTTTATGGGGTAATCTCTGGATCGATTGCTTTCGTTAATAAGGTAAGCCTATTATGTCTTACTTATTACCGCAGGACAAATTGAATATGGATGATATTGTGGCCAACTCCACGATATGGCATAGAAATGATTGAACTACTGCACTCTTTACAGAGCTAACCTAATGAATTAATTAACAATCAATATAATTCCTTTCCTGTTAGTAAGATACAATTATTGATACACCGTGTTAAATTATCACACATCATACTGTGTTAATCCAATTACATAAACTAATCAGAATAGCACATTACAGTGGAAAGCCTTTTTCATAACCTCTTCAGCAGAAGTACGATTGAATTGAATTTATTCTATTTTGCATCATTCCTATTATTATCATTTATCAGGGTTGATAGTATGCACTAATTTTAATGAAGTTTTATTCTTAATCATAATCGTTTGCAACACTTGTCATAAATTTAAAGCAGCCATTTGCTAAATAGATCTCATGATAATACAGTTTAGGCAATGAAAGCTTATAGCAATTCTGTTGTTTCAACTTTGTAGGCAGTAATGACGACGTTTGGCTTTCCTTATCCAGTAGTCTTGGTTTTAGTCCAAATGATTTTAACACTAATCATCTTAAGACTATTACATTATTTTCAACTTATCAAGTTAATCCCTTTTACAATGGAAAAGTAAGCAGTAAATATCTTTACTCTGTTAAAAATAGTTAATTCGTAAAGATAGAATTAGTGTAAGTCACGTTGAATATGATAGTCAGAATTGAATACAATAGTCTTTTAGAGGTTATCATATCTTACAGTAACAAGAGCTCAGTTAGTTTCATATCGAATGGACAGTTTCGATAAGATACTCTATGAATAACAAAATTCAATCTGTAATTTAATGTAATGTCAACAGAATTGGTATCCTATAGAAAATTTTTTAAATCCAGTGAAAAAGATTGACTCATTCATTCTTAACTATATTTATTTCCTACTTCTATTTATATTACTCAATTTTCAATTGAATAAAATAGTGGACGCAAGTTGATGTTGCCTGCATTATGCTATGCTATAAACACAACTTTTGCAATTAGCGCCTTGACCGATTTAAATATTCCAATGTAAGTAATACAACCTTTTTAATGCTTTCGGTATCTTTTATCAAGCCATCTGGCTATAAATTTAAAGTAATGCAATACATACTTTAATTAATTTCCAGAAGAAATTATGCCAAAAAATATCTAACAAAGAAATTCACTTCACAGGTATACTGTCATGAAACGCCTGGGATTACTGATGAATTTGATTTTATCTGTTATTCTACTTTCTAAAATTCCTTCTGTTATGGTATGCTTTTCAATCGCTCTCATCATTACTGGTTGTGTTGTAGCCGGTAAGGAATCAATTGTAATTTCTATTCCTGATAGCTTACCTATTTCAACGTTATGGTATTCCTCGCATTGATCAACTGTTATCATTGGCCACTTTATTATTTTCTAAATATAGGCATGCACGATCTTTCTTCTCACATTTTTGGCTATGTGAATGCTTTAATCAGTGTAGTTTCCCAATCAATCTATCTAACATTAGTTGAAAGAGCTGGAGCTCGTACTGAGTTTTCAACTTCATCTATACTCTATCTCAATACTGTAAATTGTTTACCTTTCCAAATATTAATTGCAATTATAACAGGAGAGATTTATCAAGCCACTACGTATACACGCTTAAGGGATTGGCGATTTCAAGTAAGTTTAATAATGTCATTTCATGTATTAAGAGAATATGCGTAATTATTAATCTTACGTTCTTTCACAGTATTTACTACTGTAGTAATTGTAAAGATAATCTTATATACGTCAAGACTAGCTTTGGCGCAACATTTTACAATTAATACTACATAGCAAGTGAATTACTACACGGAGCTATAATACATACAAGTAATGTTCTTCTATTCAACGTATTGCTATTAATCATACAGGCGGTGTTTTTCTTCGCCGCTGGCTTGGGTTGCCTTTTAAATTATTCTCTATTCTTATGTACTACCGTCAATTCGGCATTAACCACAAGGTCAGTTTGACTCATTCTTTCAAGTTGTAATACGAATAAATGTGTGATTTTAGCTCATATTGACACGACGAAGTATCGTCACTTATTTAGATACTGACTGAAAAACTGATTTTTATTTTGAATTTTTTTATATAAATACCAGCATTGTTGGAGTAATAAAGGGACTAGTAACAACTATTATAGGTTTTTTTACTTTTGGTGGAGTACCTGCAACAACCTTTACTGTTGCTGGAGTTTCAATAAATATGATTGGCGCAATACTATATACATACGCAAAATATAAGGACAAGCTCACAAGTAATAAAGTGTGAAAGCAAAAACGTGATTATAAAATACGAAATACTAAAATTTTTATAAATGCCATGTTACACGTACTTAGTTTTATCTGTACGCTTGCATGACCTTTTAAATGCTTACTCATGTATAGCAACTACTGTCCTGTTTGCTGACATGTATTGATATTAGTTTTAATTACAACTATGCAGTACTTAATGAAAAGCGTACTGCTTATCTGATTAGGGTATTTAACTCCTGTAATTGTGCTTCATTCAAGCAAAAAGTCATATTATCGATTCGCTTATTTATTTTTTATTTCTATGTTTTATGTCTAATACAAGTGTTACCCAATTTTATTATTAGTAAAAATTATTTACGGTACTATAAAATGGCGGGAATTTGACGTATGCTGGTAATTTCAATAATGTTCAACTGGATTGCATTGTTATGCTTTATGCAACAGGTATTACATCAAGCAGTTATGTTGTTCGTGATATGAGAAAACAAATAAAATTTGTTATATGATTATAACAATCTTAGTCATACGCTTTTCAGCATCTGTGTTAACCTAACTTATGAGTGGTAAAATTAATACCACGCGCATCATCTATATCTATAGTACAAACAGAGCGTCACTATATGTACAGTATTTATTCATAAGAACCCTAAGATATTGTAAACAAATGTGTATTACAAATACCATTTTGTATTTGCAATTACAATTATATTACAAATAACCTCGGTTAAAGATTAGTAAAACACTTCTCCCATTCCATTGATAATATAAACCATCGTTTGCTCCTAACAAGTTTCATTAAAAATAACATCTTCCTTGAAATGTAACATTACAATACCCTCTCTCATGTCAAATAGCCGTTTGTCCTTCATTCAGCTTCGTCAGTTTCAGAGAAATTAGAGTTATCATTATCTGGATCTTGTTCTAGAACCGCATCTAAAACTCCAATTCCATTATCATTGGCACCGTTGTCATTACGTTCATTTAAATATTGGCGGTTAATTTCTTCTTTAATGGCATTATTTTGTCCTTTAGGATCCAGATGAGATGCTTCAGAGTAATTCATGAACGCTAAATGAGGCTGATTCAATTTATCATAAATCTACCAAGAGTGTAAAAATGGAGAAAAAATTTTAATAAAAAATTTGATGGATATAATTTTACAACATTTATATCGAACATTATTCAAAACTGATGATATTCATTAGCTACCTTTCCAATCATATAATAAACAAGGGACTCTCTAGAAGCTGTTTTCTTTAACTTTTCTAATCCGGATAAGGCTTTCTACAATAATTTAACAACTGGCTCAATCGTAGTTAATACACCACCTTAAATCTAATCAAATACGCACCTCGTATTCACCAATAGCGTATAGCATTGCAGCATGATGATATTGACATAAAATATTGTTAGGATCAAGTTTTATAGCACTTTCCATAGTTGTTAAGGCTTCATCGCTTCGGTTTTGAGCATGTTGTGCCTATAGTTGTTTCAATACTTTGTTATCTGTATAACGAAGTGCTATTCAGACGCAAATCACTAATTACTTACCAAGCCAATATGACATAATAATATAGAGCTACTAGGATTTATCGCGAATGCCTGCTTAAAACGAACTTCAGCCCAATCAAATTTCTCTTGTTTATAGTATATCATTCCCATACCATACCTATTTCGATAACAATACAATCGGTAAGTGGCAAATCAAAAGCCTGCATATTGTATTGCAATGTTCATTTAAGCTAAGCTATTTCATATACCAAGCATGATAGTGTCTACTATCGGCATATACAGCATCTTTAAATAACTTTTGTGATTTGTCAAGCTCTCCTATAAGGCTATACTCATGTCCTAACAATGTATAGGCATACGCGAAACTAGGATCCACCTGTATCGATAAATAATTTGATTGGATTAGTTGAAATATAAACTATTTTTAAATGTGCTTTTTTAATTTAGTTTCATATCGCCATCATTACCTGCAGTGCACGTTGAAAAAATTTAATTGCATCATCATGTTCCTTTTGCAAGCTGAAACAATTTCCAGCGACACACCATGTCTAAATTTAATAAATATTTAATAATTAATAATTATTTGGTTTTGATACGAGATAAAACATATCGCCACGATTTATATAATTTTCTTACAGAGTATAGCATTGATTCTGAAATCAGTAAACATTTACCTGTGGACATTGACGGGATATGTCAATCATCTCATGCGTAAGATAAGCTAGATCAGATTCTTTATGCAGATGCCAAAGAGTCGTAGAATAAATATCCATATCTATTAAGAATATAGATAAAAAGGTTAAATATCGTTCAGATAATTTTAGCATCAAGTAGTAATGAAAGGTTACCTTCAACTTTGTAAGGGTCTAACTTTCGCACATTAGCAAATACTGCCGCCGCCTACATAGTGATGTAAATATATAAGAGTACGATTGAATATTATCATACGACACTATATACACCCTCGAATAGCTACTGTACTACTCCTGCTAAAAGCTTCTTCACATTCTAGTATTCTAACCTTTCTGAACTGACAGCTTTCATAAAAGGCCTTGCCAACTTGACACAAAATCCAAGATGTATTGTAGTGGTGATATGACAGGGAATTAAAGAACTTAATACTTTGTTTACATTTGAAAGAACACAGCGCCATATAAGCTTTAGCAATATCGTAGAGCAACGTCATGAGTTCATCTATAATTATGGTATAATACAAAATGATATATTAACATGAAAGCTTCAATGTGGCATCTCATGCATGAAATCTGATATTTTAAGGTGTATTAAAAAAGTACCTGTTGATCCAGCATTACAAACTAAAGCACGATTACTGCGTAGTTGACGTTTATCATGTCGTGTGGTTTCTTGGCCAGGAGTTAATAAAGGAGTTCGAGTGTCTTCTATATTTTTTCCACGAGCCATCTAACGGAAGCAATACACAGATATATTATAATCAGAAATTATCCATTAAAGAAATAATAATAATGAAAGAAACTAATACAACAATTATTTAGATAGCTATTAAATTATTGCCTAAATGCAATCATAACCATAATAGCATTCTTTAAGACAAGAAAAAGGACCGACCTTATTATACTTCTTCGTAACAGAGGTAGAATTAAGCTTGCACTTTGTTCTCATAATACCCTATAAATATGAGATGTGTAATATCAGCCCTGTCTTATTGTTTGTAAGGGTATCGTATTGTGGCTAAACACTTACCACTGTTATAATAGCAGTAAAATTGCGTAATAAAACTATTCATCGTACTGTAAGTATGTAATATATATATATTTTTTATAGTCAACAAAATATTTCATACCTTAGTTTTTAGCCCAACTTTAGAAGATGCGTTATATAATCTCGTACTCCGCCTAAGCACTGGTCGAGCAGCAGTTGAATTATCCAATCTATCTTTCTTATTACTGGTTGGTGACGGTGTTTCAATAAAACTGCTAGTGACAATATTCATAGGTCCCAAACGTTGGCTTTCAGAACATGCTATGATATTGGAAGACTCCGACGTTACCTTTTGACGGTGATTTCCATTATCATAGGTTCCCTATAGTAGCAGTCGAACAATTGAATTATAGTTTGAATTTATTGGAATAAATTTCTAGAAAGCGTAATAAATAAATTGTCTATTAAAAGTAATACCTTTCTAGGAGCTCTAGGTTCAGATTGCATTCTGGCCTGAGTTCGAATCTGAGTGCCATCAGAACCGCGAACCGATGATGGAGTGGTAAACATCTTTTTACTTTCATTAGTAGAAGCATCTATTGGGTGTACTCCAATACTATAGTTTTATAGGAAATTACTCGTGTTTTATTTACATGCACACATTCTTATTAAAAAATGACGAGTCTATAACTGTAATGATTACTTGTTGAAAATGCAGATTAAGAAAACTATATAATGGCAATTTACATACGAACCTGGAGGTAACCGAATTAATAGACGACGTACCCAGCAGATTTCGTCCCACTTTCTGTTGTGTGGGGCCCACAAATATTGATTCGTTATGATTTGATAATACACTAATATTACCCGGAGTATTAATGCCCGACTTTGGGGTACTAACGTCATCAAAATTAATACCAGCTGGAGTTGATTCTATGTAAGAATGATCAAATATATTTAGAAAATCATTTACATGAGATATCTTTGATTATCTATACCTTTACTGCACATTTCGACACCTGCGATCGGTGTCTGGTGATTAGTAGGTAAATTTTCTTTGCAAGCTCTCTGAAAGAAGTCCGCCGGATCTGCATTTACACCTATAAAATAAATGAACCAGCTAAGTTGAACATAAAGAATTTACGTTTTCCTACGGGCTTTACTTGATACAACTGATTCAGTATCGAAATCTAATTCTAGAGAAAAATTATGCAGGCTTTGTATCAAGCTAAGAGTTTGAACAGAAAGTGAAATGTCGACCCTAAATCCTTCAAAAAGTATCCTTAGGTACTGATTCTTTCAATATATAATAAAATACCGCCCGATTATATGACGACTAGTGGTAAAAATATAGAAAGATTAACAAACTATACCTAATTTGCAAAGAGATTCAAATGATGACCATATGAAAGGATTGCACGAGAGACTGGCACGATAGAATTCTATAGCTTTGGTACTTCTATTAGTTTTCCTGTATGGCGATAAAGCAGCAATCAACGTGTTGAGTAAAACATTGGAATGATCTATTTTCGTGCATAGCTACGCTAATTACCATATGTATTTCGCGTCGCTAAACAACCACAACTTGCTAACTGCTAATAACAAAGTACAATTTAGGAGCAATGCTAACCTGTAAATATCACCTAGTAAACCTAAGGCATAGCCAGCATGCGAGCCAAAGCAATGTTGTACATCATCAACGGAAGGGCAATCAATGAAAGACTGACAGTTGCCTAAAATATGTTCCGCTTTGGGATAGCTATTAGAAATAGATCGCAATCATGTTACATGCGTTATCAAATGGAAATTTTTTGAAAATGTTAAAACCAGTCATAATGAACTTATATAGTATCACTGAACTCGTAATAATCAGTTGTAGTTGTTGTCTAGCAATACTGATGTAATTGGGGATAAAAATTATTAAAGCTATATGTAACTGTACAACCGACAAGGACTTAACTTGGCGTCAACAAGTGAATTCACGCCTTTCAAGTTCCACTTAAGACATTAATAAAACTGTCGTCATGCTATGCAGTTCTTAATTTACGTTAACAAGGTTCTAAATTTAAAGCAACGCATCTATACATGATACTGTGGTTAACACTTACTTTTCCAGTTTGAAGTAACATGATGCTAATAGATAACGAGATTTGGCACTTTTGCAATGATGAGTAGTTAGTAGCCAACGAGCCCGCTGATATTGTTGCGCTTTATAATAACAATCAGCCAGTATAAATGCTGTTTCGTCTGAATTGGCTATCAATAAATGATAACAACGATAAGTTGTAACGTTTATTTTTGTATCCACTTTTAGCTTTTACTTGCTGAAAGCTTAAGTGATTGATTGCCATTTAACAATATATTGCACTGTTCAGTATTCTATCTATAATAATATTCTGTATCATGATGCTCGTATAATTTGGAGTTTTTAAATTGTTTAGCCAATAAAACGATCACAACCAGCGCATTGCAAATTTGCAATCAAGCTAGTAGAATAGATCTTAGGGTAGGACACTTTATCCGAATTATCATCATTTCAAATTCAGTACAGGATTATTACTGTTGGTATAATTTTACAAGCAATGACTGTTAAGAGTAAACATTACAGACTATTCAGTGCAATGATTGAATCTGATCGCATTGTACTTGGCATTAGTGAAAACTTGAAGTTAGATGCATTACTGAGCATCATCGTTCACGGATACTTCAATCGTATAGTCAATGACGCAGGAAATGTCTATAACAAACCTTCAGCTAAAAGTCTCTCTGCTAAAAAGATTGCATCGGCGTAGTGATAGTGTTCTAATGAGTGCGAAACAGCAGCCTATGGATAAAAATGAAGGCAGTATTAATTGTATTATTGTTTGTAAGTCAAAATATCTTTATCGGTCAGTAATCTATCCTTATAATGTACTTTACACTATACGTTGGATAATGTAGCAAAATTTTAACAATTTTTCACTGCTATGTAATGCTGCAGTTTGGAGTATTGCAGATAGAAATAGTTACTTGCAGTTCAATCGTACTATAGATAGATCGGGCATTTGTCTATCTCCTCATTCGGTTGTACAAAGCCTACAAGTTCATTGATAGTTGATTTTCTGTACAAGAGTATATCTTATTATCTACGTTATTCTTCTGTTACCATCAATACTTTTAGCATGCAGAAAATGGATACACGTACTGATGACTTGTAGAAATAGGCATGCAAAACTTAAGAAGAATGATGGCAACATTCCAAAATAGAATGGCTACATTTTTATCCGTTGTCGTCGTCGGCAAGACGAGCCGAGCCCTATATCCATGCAGTAGTTGTAAACAGCGTTGCTGCTGCTATCAAATCCATTGTTTCAATACTTAGGATAAAGCTGTCAAATTATAAATTTTCTATCATTAAGGAGACAAATCCAACTTTAAAATACCTTTAAAGTCTCGTAGCAAGTCATGGGAGATAGACCAAGCTGGAAGAGTAGGTACCTAGTCAATGCGTTAGGCAAAAAGTTGCTTTGAATCGATCTTGACAAATGATTGTGCCAACAACTCGTCGTACTTACGCTTAAAAGAGAATCCAATCAACAATTTCCTATTGAAAATTTCTTCAAGAGTAAAGATGGATAATGCCACAAGCAGTCTCCAAATGAAAATTAAGCACTAAGTTGGCAATAAACAAGGATTAAAAGAGGAAATTATTTAGGTTGTAAGAAGAAGAGCAGTTTTGAGTTGGCAAAAGCTGCATAGAAAAATGGACAGTGAAGAGTGCGCCTCATACAAAACGGGTGAAGTCAGTGAGTCAATACAAACGCTTCAACCAACTTCAATGACTGAGTTTGAGTGTTGAGGTGACTGGTCGGTCAATGACCACAATTCAAGTAAACCCTGTTTAAGGCAGGAGTGCGTGAAATATCAATTTGACCAAGGTAACCCACTTTCTTTTCCTTTCCTATCAGATCTGGTGGTAGAATGAAAGAATAAAAACAGTTTGGTTGGTTGATCGCTGTAGCAATTTTTTTTTGAATTCGTCGACGCTTGCGCATTCAATAACGGATTTTATAGCAGTCGCAGTCTGTCTGTCTCATAGAACAGTGTACAGTGTACAGTACTGTATTGCAGACTGTACACTGTACACGGTGTGTTACTGCAGTACAGTTCAGTATGGAATTCACTCATTTTGTGGAGACAATCGACTGTACACTGTACAGTATGCTTGGTCAGGACATGTTCGAGTCCATGACATGCTACAGTATGCGCTAGCCAATCCAAGATGTTGCCATTCATCCAATGGCAACATTTGTATCTTTACATCAGTTGTCGAGTTGGCACATGCTTGAAATGAAGAATAATTTAATATATACGATAATTTAAACAAGTGAGAATGTAATACAGCTGCAGCTAACATGTCCATTGGTCATTCTCTGAACCATAGAGGTAAAAAGACCGGCGAGATGTAAATGCTAAACTAGATCGTATCAACCTACTAGACTCGAGAGAGCATAATAGTCGACAATTTTACTCTTTTTATTGGAAAACATAGGGTCATTGTGGGCATGTTCGAGTATACCACGTACTGCTGTATGTGTTTTATATAGGACTGCATCACATTCATACTAGTACAACAAATGGCGATCCTAAGATCTGCAACAACAACAATTTTGCATCTTTTTACAATTTGCATCAACCTAACAACTTCTTAGAGGTCCCTGATCAAGCTGAAGAATCATCACCAATCCAAAGATGTTCGAAATGAGGAATGACTCTGTCAAATGAGCCAACAGTAGTTGAACATCAGTACACTCATTCAATCAACCCATTGATTTGAAATAAGCTGAGAGCATAGCTGCAGTGCAATGTTGCAGTTGAAAACATTAGGTTGTTGTCAACATGTTTCCAGTAAATGAACATCGACTACTAAATATACTTTTAGTATTTTAGTATTTTAGTAGTCCATGACATGATCTACTGTAGTACGCGCAGAGATCCAATATCCCGTAAAATACTCCTGCGTAACAAATGGCCACATTTGCCCTTTACGATCTCAATCCAAGACGACTAGATCAATCAGAATTACTTTATAATTTTAATGTTATAGCGAAATTAAAAAACGATACAGACTACCATCTCTAAAAGTATCAGCACTCACTCACTCATTCACTGAATTGTACTTCTAGACTACAGAGCATAGCAGTGCCATTAACTTCTAGAAATAAACTACAATGGTCTATTTCTAGAAGTCCATGCCTGTGCAATATTTCACCTACTGGACCGGAAAACAGTGGTTAGGGTTATGAGCATGGTCGAGCATATGACGTAATGCAATCTGGGCTAAGAGATTGAAAAAATTTCGCTCCTAACAAATGGCAGCATTTGCACCTTTACCAATCTGCATCTATGCTGTCGTCTTATGAATCAAAAGAGAACCAAATAGCGAAATGAAGAACGATTCAATATCCAATTGTACGCTGAGCTAAACAGTTGTGCTACGCCTAGCCTCCACTCTGGCCACGATGGGTCGGATTGAATTACCAATACCAATTTGATTAGCAATTATATCCCCATTGACTGTCCACCAACATCTTTCAAATTTTCAATTAATAATAGTATTCTCCTTCGAGAATTCAAATCATCATCTCTGTAAAGTTAAGAAGCCGCAGTGCTACCATTTCATAATCGATATTCTCGTCTGATCAAGTAAGATACTATGGTATCAAACTGTAAGTGTAAAAGTATTACAACAGCATGCCTTATAAAATAAGATGATGAAGAAAATCTGTTAAGATAGCACTCAAAAATGACAACATTTGTTGCTTTCTTCACCATACGCCATTAAAAAAATGGACGTTATCCTGTAGTTCTAGCACTATCCATTAGTCTTTTACAAGCTTTTAAAGGTAAGAAATCGCTTACTTTTTGCAAAGATTTCTGCTTAATGATAGTACTCGGAATATCACTTAAGAATATCAGTAATACCAAATCTTGATTCATTAAAACATTAGGTTGTTGTCAACATGTTTCGAGTAAATGAATATCGACTACTAAATCTACTTTTAAGAATATCAGTAATACCAACAACTTTCGTAAGCATGACTACCCTGATAAACTGCACTGTGCTAAAATAGAGCACGGTAAGGACATGACAGCACGACCGGAAGTAAACGCTTTAAAACAGCCAATATCTATTCAATTTGCTTTTAATCGAAAATAAAAACAATACACCAGTACGATAGTAGCAAAGAGTACGTAAGGTTTACAGGAAGCGATATAATGCATTAAAACAAAGTTAATACGATGGCTAGGCTTAGTAATATGCTTTATTTTGAAAGAATCATTCCATTTTTTCTCTTACAACTCTCCCTTTAATAAGGCAAAAGTGTCATCCAAAATGTTCGAGCTTAGCTTTTAACCTTCAGTTTAATACCAACGTTTGCTCCTTCTACAAGTATATCATTTAAAATCAATAGCCTAACACAAATTATTTCACTTTGAAAGTATCATTAACTTTCCCTTTAGAATGATCTCACTTGTAATCTATCAGTAATTCGATAGAGACTTCAGTTAAGTATCACCATTTGCTCCACTATATTATTTTAAATTACAGGCTTGGCAATGTTCTATATTTACTTTGAAAAAGTCATTTATTTCTCCTAACAATTATCTCCCTTAAATACGCTTATATCAACAGCGACATCACTTCATTATAAAATTCCATTGATTCACTGGATATTTCAGTTCAACACCGATATTTGCTTCCTCTCTATGATTTAAAATCACAGGCTTAGTAATACGCTATACTTGAAAAAAATCATTCGTTACGCTGTAAAAGTTATCTCTCTTTAAAATATCAATAGCAATATCGTTCAATGATCATCAATATCCAGTGATACACTGGATATTTCAGCTTAAGGTTAATACCACCATTTGCTCCCTCCATATTATTATTTAGAATCATAGATTTGGTAAAATACTACACTTTTCTTTAATAGCATTATTCATTTCTAACTAAAATACTATCTCCCTTTGGTATGTCAATAGCTAGATTGTTTCATCATCAACGTCCAGTGATTAACTGAAACATTTAGTTCAACACCATAATTTGCTCTCTCGATATCATTCAAACCATCAGTAACCTTAGCCATTGTCTTCATCTATTTTTATTTGCTAATCATCCTCATACCTTTAGTAACGACGGGTAAAAGAAATCCTCAATATCATTGTTACGATGAAGAACTTTTAAGTAGATTCTATTATTCCTGACTGACTAACCATGTCATAATAGACTTGATAGAATCAAATAAATAGCCACTATATTAACTATATCAGATTGATGATCTGCCGCTAGAGATGATGGCCATTGCTTGCTTGTAGATAATATAAAAATAAAAAATAATAATTTACCATCGAAAGACTACTGTAATTAAATAGATCGAGTGAGGAATACGCATATAACAAAAATAAAAGAATAATTTACTATCTAAAAATTAATTAAATACATCTAGATGAATAAATTTCTTTACTAGCTCTACTATAGACTGCTGATATCGATGAGTCCATCACACGAATACGTATTCATCCACTAAAGTGCTTCTATAAACAACATCTTAGCTATGGGTATTAATTGGCCGAGTAGAACAGAAAAGAGAATTTTATAGCTATATTCAAGTTTAAAAGGAATTGTAATGAAATGGTATGAGTACGGATAAAGTAACACTAGCACGCAAAAAAAGTTGTTGCCCTAGGCTAAATAGTATTAACTTGCAAGTTTCACAAACAAAGTTTACGGAATCATTTTAAACTATACAGGTATATCGATATTTTATAAATAAGGCAATTTGATTGGTATTTTTACTAGAATGATTCTCCCTTTACAGTACTATAAGCCAGCCATAAGTTTACATGACATCAAATTATCCTGACCTCTTATTGATCCAATAAATGTATAAAAATAGCAGCGATCATCAGTTGATTTGAATCTAACTTTAAATAGAAACACTCTACTTAGCTCTTCAACTTAGATCTTATTTCAATGGAAATTGATATTTAGGCAAATATTCCCACGTCTCAATCAAAATGCTAATTATACTTTAGGAAAACTTGATTCAATTAAAGATGATGCCGTTGAGTTAAAATAGAAACAGATGGAAAAATTAAAACATCTGTTATTCACCTTAATTTGTGTGCAAATAAAGGATGCAACGAATGTATCTTTCCTTATTATTGAAAATTGATTAATTTGATTGACAGCCCGATCTGTCTAATTGCATTTATATGCATTCAATCCTTTTTTGACGTGCAATTTACATATTGAACTTGTTTTCAATCGTTCATTCCTATTAGTCACTAAGTCTGAGCAATCAACATTCGTAATCATAAGCGACTTGATGAGAAATCATGCGTTACTTATTTGATCCATATACTATCGCAGAAAGTAAGTATAATGTATGAATCAATACTCATCGCGCTAAGACATCGAGTAACCTTTCAACCTAGTATTCCAGTTACAAGTGTGATCTATCTCATCTCGAATCATCAATAACAACTCAAACCAATCGAATTGTTCGCCTTCATTCAAGACAAGAACTGTTAAGGTAATAAAAACACTATCTAAAAAGTGAACTATAACACCATGTTCATAATTGTGTCGGTACAATAAAATAGAGATAACTGCTTATGTTCACGTTGTTTCTTTTTATAAATCATGCCCAAATGTATTTTTTGTTAATAGAACATTTTAATCTATTTTCTGATATCGCATTACCTCGTTAGTCTAACATGTAGAATGACTAAATGATACGTATTCTGATCAAATTAAATAAATCAATCGGTATCAATTTGAAACATGAACTAACGGTACAACAAATTTAGGGGTAATCACTATCTATAAATATAGCTCTTATTACTGTCTTAACTTGTGGGCGAAAATCCTTAATATCTCTAATTTATATCATAGTGTATTAGCTTATGTAATTACAAAAGAAATCAAATGCACTACATATAATGACGATGAATAACTAAAGCATAGCATGACGCATTTATATAAAGTGAGTCATGGTCAAATGCGAACCCTACTTGATTTGCATAGTTGTAACTTATCCCAGGTCTGGTTTCCCTAAAAACACATAAAAATGCATATCAAGGAATCCTTGCACTATCCATGCATGTCAATTTAAAAGTAAAGACATCTATATTTGTCTTGTGACCGAGATTTGTTCCAGGTCAATGGCTAATAGTAACAATTTAATTGATTCTAATTTTGCATTTAAGGTTTGAACCGCTCTCTTTTTCTTTTACCCGCTATGTATAGCTATCTACCTTAGCTTCATTGCAAGTAGCTATCTTTCCTTCAGTTAAAGCATTTACATATTCACAATTTCATTGGCTTTAGTATTTTAATCGATTCATCTTTGCATAAAATCAAGTACTAGTACTGCTAAGTTAGTCATGATGGCTATCCTCCAGCCATGCTAGGAATCATAAATTGTGCATGGGGAAACGAACATCAAACAAATCCGACTCCTAACTTTATATAGAAATTCAATAACTCATAGTTGATTATTGAGAGTCAATATAATGAATACAATACCTACAGTAAGTGCCAGGATAGTCAAAATAATAATTTTTTTATTCTAACTCGTCCTTAACTTAGATTCTATTAAGTCCTCCTTGAAAACCAACATTAAAATTCAACTATACTATTATCGTGAATGCGTAATTCTTGATATTTTTTCCTTTAATGAATTCTATTTCTTGGTAGTTTATATCACAATGAGATAGTTTCAAGTATTTAGCGTACAAGTGTAATGTTACTTAAGCATAAGCTAGAGGTGAATTTCATCATAGATCTTGAGTGTAAAACATGGATTCCACTCTTCAGTAAAATAGTTGAATCATAATGAAATAATCACTAAAACTAACGTATATAACGCGCTACACGTAATTCGATTTTATGATGATATTGAATTAAAGCTGTGTATCTGGCTTTATATTATACTGTCGATGTTCGAGTTTTAGTCATGCACAGTTGTTTGTCTTAGGCTAACGACTGTAAACTTGGTATGAATGAGTGAAAGTAAGGTAATCGGCAAATCGCGTAGATTAAACTAATTCTTCGATAGTTCAATCTGCTTGATTCTAATGACCAACTGAAAATTAGCCATTGTACTAGAGTTACATGATACTGAACTGATAGACCAGTTTGTGTAACGTCTATCGCGAAGATATTTCAATTCGTCATTTCGGATGTCTATCATTGATATCATGATCCTTAGGAACCTTATCGCTTACTTATAGTTACTTCTGTTCAAGAGTGCAGAAGTTGATTACTATCTCTCCTTTTATTGAAATCTAGAATTAGAAAAATCTTAAGAGAGAAACTGTTCTACTGATAGATAGCTACTTCTTAGTAAGAGTTCACATTAATTTCATCATTTAAAATGTAATTCAGGAAAATATGATAGGAAGTGTAAATAATTATTCGAGGCTTTTACTTGACAAGTAATATCGGTAGCGGAACTATTAATTAAAATAAACTTCAATCATTGCCATAATGGGTAATTCTAAAATAAAAGCTGACCAATATGACCATACAGAATAGAATTTATACGCGGAAGAAAACAAATTTTAACAACGACAATATTTTACTAGAAATTACTAATCGTAACTTGAAGGAGACTTCGTTTATGAGCACCTATTATATCGCAAAGATCATCACGATAATATTTGATTTTTTTCTTTAGATATTGATATTGAACAAAACAGCTTTCAAATCTATCTTGACTAGAAAGGTAAGAGAAGATGGCAGAATAGTAGAGATAAATTTAA
Source organism: Trichoplax adhaerens (assembly GCF_000150275.1). Taxonomy (NCBI): domain Eukaryota; kingdom Metazoa; phylum Placozoa; class Uniplacotomia; order Trichoplacea; family Trichoplacidae; genus Trichoplax; species Trichoplax adhaerens. Next base: position 2,375,207 of record NW_002060945.1, on the reverse strand, counting down.
GCCCTTTCAAATCGTGATTACAAAGTTTTGAGAAAAGGTTACACAACCATATGTGAAGCTATTGATTAGTGGGCTCTCCTGACATTAACTTTGATAAGACTGCTCTTTTACCCTGTTTTACTGTTTGCTATTATTTAAATCCGTGTAGTTTACACTCAATTTCCAAGCTATAACATCAATTATCAACAGAATTATTTAATTAGGTATCAATTGAAGGAAAATAGACAAAAATCATATCTTCTTTCTTCAGTATCGTCGTTTCAATTTGTATCCTTTCATCTCTATACACTTACATCGTATTCATTAATTACGAATGATAAACTTTCCTTTCCGATTTTTAACTAAGCAATGACAATCTATAACGATATTAGAATACCACGGGTTTTCTTTATGTGCTCTTTGCAATACCTTTACTTTATCACGTTCTGCTAAGACACCTGAAAATTACTGATATACTCGTTTGTTAATCTCAAATTTATAAGGTAGCTTTCCATTTCGCTGACACCTCAAAACGTCATCAATTGCTACTACTAGAAATTGTCGCAAATACGACATATGAGATATCTTATATGTCTTATCACTGTAAAAGATTTCTCCATAATTGTTCGAACGAGTACAGTACTTAAATCGTACAGTATATTGTTTAAAGTAATCTCCAATAGGTATTTGTACTACCTCACGATCGCTCTTTTCTGCTAGCAAATTGATAAGCAAACATTTAATAGAAAGGTCAATGAGCTATAATACTTTTACATAAATTATAAATTTTAAGCTTCATATTTTTCTAAATCTTTCAATAAAATACCGGTACCAGAGAAATACTACACAAGATAGCATTTAGGTAGATATTCGGAAATGCTGATACGTGATTAACTGATCCTTAAAGTTACATGTATAGACTTTGTACGATTCGATAGATTATAATCCAAAATATAGAGAATGATTCTAGAATTGCTAATATCAAATAATTAGTTCTGGAATGAAAAATATAATGAGTCTGATATTCTTCTAAACATTTTGGTTACATTATAATGTAATAGTTTAACAGTGTTTCTTTTTTCCGGAATATTCCGCAGTGTCAATTCTAGATCAATGTTTAAAAAATAATGCAATATAATTTACTGATTCCTAAATTGCATAAAGTGACTTTATTTATTCGATAGACCTATAATTGTAACGTATAGAGAAATAATTCATGACTTTTCAATATTACATGATTTGATGATGAAATTAGATGGCAAAATTGATACTACAGAAATGATAAAAAGACTGACGTAGTAAACATGAGCACCTTTCAACTTCTGCCAATATACTTTTCAAAATTATTCTTACAGATTTTAAGCCATATCTCTATTTTTATAAAATAAATATTAACATCAATACCTTACTGGCGCAGCTATTACCTGACTGCTTTCAATAGGTGACTTATGATCGATTGGAATCGTATTAATTAAATAGAAACGCACTTAGAATAGCTCACAACAACCATCTACAACATTGTTCAACATAAATTTAGTTGTGCTGTATATCTTTTGTCCTTGTAAGATATTTTAACAAGGAGAAATTGGCTCATTAATCAAGTAGTATGTGTAGGGCTTCATCTCTTCCGCCATTTATACTAGAAATAATCGGAATAACCACAACAATCTTTGATTCAGTAACATATAGCAGCTCGCTATCTCCAGATATAGCCAAGGATAGAGTATCTTTTTCGCTATTCGTACAAGAAATAATTGCAATAACCATAACAATCTTTGACTCAGTGAAAATGCGGAAGCTCGCTTTCCTAAGCCACAACCAAGGATGGAGTCTTCTATGATGAGAATTATAAGTTACTGTTTTAAATTTGGGCGGAGACTATAGAGCTTAATGATATCGAATAATTATATTTACAAAGAAATGGTCTATAAAACGTTATTTAGCGACGAATATGTCAAATACTAGTTACCAGCTGGCTTAACTTAAATTAACTTTATGTTAGCTAACTGATAAGTGAAGGTAAATATGCACTTATCTGAAATGTAGTTATATCTATCAAAGAAGTTTAAATTTTATTGAACTACCTACAGAGCATAAAGTTGGGCTAACTTACGTTAACTTACGAAAGGAAAGAAGTTAGTTGCTGAGTAGTAGTGAAGGTATTCTTGTAGGGAAGATAATTAAACTCATTAGAACAATTCAACAAACCCTATATTAACTTGGTATTTATAACTGAATCGCTTACACTATCTTGGATAAGCCACTTAACTAGTCGATATATGGAAGTGAAGGTATATTTGAACAAAGTACTATATACTTGTGAGCATTACTTGTGAAATAGTTCAAAAAACTTAACTACAGTGTTGACAGCCGCTTTCACCTAAATTAACTGTAAGATAAAGTAGTCAGCTAATGGTAATTAATATATACATATGGAGATAAATCTGTTTTAAATATAATTGTATTCATCAAAGTAGAGGAATAGACTTGAATTAGTTACGGTATTTAATATTGGCCTAGCTCTAACTTAACTTTAGGTATGCTAATGGAGGAAAATGCGGAATTCCTAACACTAGCATCGAATTATCCATTCATTTCAGTCTTGCTTATATTTAAACAAAGTGTAATATTACCTGCAAAATAAGTTATTTTTAAATTATTAAACTTGTTAGAACTTTTGAGCAAATTCTAATATTGAACTGAATTAGCAAACTACAATATTGCATACGAAGCAAACCATTTTTTAATTATTTAATTCAATAGAGCTTTGGAGAAATTTTAATATTGAACTTAACTTAGAAACGAGATTACTATATTATATCTGCTTTCCTGCGCATAAATTACATTATATGAGTAGACAGTGATAAGTGCAGGTAGATAGAGTATGACTGCTTTTTATTTACTTATCAACTATCAAAGACTATGTCATAATACCTACCTCTACGAAAGTACTGAAAGCTCTGTAATTATATATAATTTCCAGTAGAATAAACGATAATTTCTTTATGATGTAAATGAAATCATTATCACGCTTGCAGACATTGTGCATAGACTGGATAAAATGAACAAATTTATGCCACGGACTAGGTATTAAAATATTACGTAGGTCTAGTGGTAAATAGTTATATCAACCAACTGTATGAGTTATTCTAAAATAAGGTAGAAGCTTAATTGGAATGTTCAATCTTATTGAAAGATACTAAGAGAGCAATGAAATCACGTCGATTCATCTTCAACCTTATTTTGTGATTAATCTACATTTGAGTACTGAAAAGTATCATAGAATTAATGAATAGATGAATATTAGCTTTGTTTTTCGTCCTAAATGAAATAGGAAGTTATTTGTGGTTATAGTATCCCCATTGAGGAATCTAGACGAGCAAGAGAATCACAATTTTTCAATATGTAAACATATTTCTTGATTGAGATGTAGAACACTAAAATACTACCAAAATTTAGTTTATGACATAAAGGACCATGCTTATTTAAGTGCTTGTATTTTTGTGCAATTATGCATACCTACGATTACCGATTGGTCACTATTTCAATTAGTAAAAACATGAAGGAAACTAAAAAATAATTACCGTACATATACATGTATATATATATTTATTTACTGAAGTATGAAATTGATATTGAAGTTTGCTACAATTGAGATTTACAGGATAGAGAATAAGCTATATAGTTGTTGTATTTCAATGGAATATTCATTCATCGTCTTCAGCTTTAAATTATTTCACGGTTTATGAATAAAGTCAGATTCACAGATTTACTGGATAGATAGCAAGCTAAGTAATAGTTATATGACTTGCATCATTTTATAATCAAAGAGTTAATCAGTTAGAAAAGGATGGACACCAACAGAATTATCTATAGTTGCCTTCAACTTTAATTAATTCATTCCATCACCTGCATTATTTATTAAATCAGCCCAATCACTTTACTGAATGGGAACAAGTCGTAGACTAGCTGTGAATAGAATGATCATCGTCTTCAGCATTCATTTATTTCATAATTTATAAATAAAAATCAGTTCTAGAATTACCAACTAGATAGTAGGCCAAATATACCAGCTGTACTTACGTCATTTTTTACAATCAGCCGTAGTCTATTTATAATTGTTTCATTCGATTGAAAATGAAGGCTAGCAATCGATTTGCAATCAGTCGTCTTCTATTTTAACATATTTCATGAATCATGTAGAGAATCAAACACTATCTCAGATTTGTGGGGCAGGCGAAAAGTCATGGTAACTTTACGCTATACTACAATCAAATGGAAGCCAAGTTATAACTCTTTCATCCATTTGAGAAGTGAAAGAAAGCAATAGAATTACTATAGCTTATCGCCCATTTATTTTCATAACTTATGTAGAAATCAACCTACGGGTATTTCCACCAATTTATACCATAGACAAATACCATGTACGCCTTTGTCTCATTGTAAAAGTAGCTAAAATTAGATAAAGGAGTAAGCTCTTGGTAATGATTCTACCAACAGAAAAAGAAGATAACTCATGAAATTAATTTATATCACGGAATTCTCAATATGGTTTAATTTATTTCACGATTTAGACCATTTTACTATCCGTAATAAAGTAAAAACTTCCAGCGTACTTGGATCAGGTTATATTTCAAATGAATATTCAAGTTAATAATTTATTGTCTACATACAGAGAATATTGCGACATTCAATTACTGTCAGGTAGAAGAACTCCAAGTATTTCTTTAATAAATTAATAAAGAATGAAAATGGGTGGGCAAAAATAGTTGTCAATCACCATTAAAAGTTGATCTAATTCAATGAATCAATTAAGATAGAATAATAAATCCTTTTTAATGATTACTGCCAAATAATAAGAGCAAATTGAAAATTGATTCAAAGAAAAGAATTTATTTTCTGTTAGCTTACTTTGATTAATGCTTGAACCTCTTGTTAGTGCAGAAGATCCATAACAACAACAATACAATGAAAACTTGGATAGATTCTTTTGAATGATAGTATTGCTTTTGATCTAACGACTATTTTCCCTATCATCGAATTTCACTTATTGACCGCTGTATTCTATCGCACATCGACTGATGTGTTGCCTATTTTAATAAAGTTAACAAGGATTAAATCTTGATCAAACAACATTCAAGATACTATATTATCTATCCTGGTTATTTTATAACGTGGTAATCGCACTCATCTTCAATAGTATGTTAAAAGGATATTAAAAAACGTTAGTCTAAAGTAATTCATTAGCAAGGAAGAGACGTTAATACTATTTTAGTTAAATTGGAAGTGGACAAAGACAACAGCAGCGATACAAAATAAAAAAAATCACCTCCTAGGTCATTATACAAAGCAAACATGAGACGGATACGAAGGTAAAATCTTTCACATTTCGACAATTTTTTTACAGACTGCTAGACCAACTAGCCTATTCAGTTAAATTGTAACAATCTTCTATCACTAATTATAATAGAAACTCGCAACTAACAAGATTTATACGTATTGTAATAGAATAAGCTGGCAATCTTTTTTTATCTTTTTTTCACTTAAACGTGCGTTTATCTCATATTTAGATCACAACTACTTATTGTATTTACTACGGAATTTTGAGTAATTACTTGTAAAAAGTGAAACCTTATTACATTGCAATCATTGAATAATTCTACTCAATGATGTTACTCTATTCACATTTTATAAAATGGTCATTTCTCACTTTGGATTCTACCATTAAGTGTTCAAGATGTTGTAGTACAAGTCTTAATTGTTCTGGATACTTGAAGTATCGATATTCGCGCTACAGCTGCTTGAAACGGCTTGGAAATATTGACCATCTATTCATTTAACTTGAATGGTTGGATATTAATCAGCCCAGACATTGGATATTGATTTAGTTTTTAAATATAAAAGAACATCTAGAGCGATATGGAAAATATATACTCTATCTTTCTCTCCTTACTTTTGCCCATTTGTGAGGCAGAAGGTTCTGAGATAGCTAGGTTATCGATATTCGATTAAATTCTAATTTAGTTTTTTAATGTGAAAGTATCACGATAGTAACTTGGAAGACATACGTATATATATATATATATACACTCTATGAGTATTACTATCCTTACATTACTCAATTTGTGACGCATAAGGATGGTCTACTTTTATAATATAATTTTGGATTATGTTCAAGCTTAATAGCATGCTAGTGTGCTCCTCCTCGTAAATTTAATGTCTGTCCGCAACAACTCACTCCTATCAATGGGAATCATTCCATTAGTATAGATTGATGATGAAGATAGAATCGAACTAGAAGTGTAATTAGAATAAAGAAAATTAATCATTGATCGCTATTGGCATCTGAAAAGGTCGAGAAATTTTTGTCATCACTTAGCTATTCCTTTTTTGACTTTAAAACTGTCTAACTTCGTCCTATAATTAAACTAAAGCTCGTCATCTAGGCCACCTTGTCTCCCGTTTATCAAAATATGTAGACCGAAATCTCTGTAGACCAAAGTATTATTCGGTTCCAACGCCAACATTTTCTTTTCAACACTGATCCCAATGCCTAGCATAGTCTATCTTTACACCATCTTATCTTTAAACTAATTTATTTCCATGAAATTCAATAGGGGATGCCCAATGTTAAACTACGTCCAACTTGAACTTCTTCTAGCGTACTCGATAAAGTCGAAAGTAGTAAATCAGTCGCCCTCTTTCCCCCATTTATAGCATTTAAAACAGTTAGCAATGTGAGACAAGATGTAATTGCTTGCTGTACCATTTTTCGAGAGTAGAATCGCATGAATAAACGAGAAAAAAGTCAACAACTTCAACTAATTATAACATGATCCGATCAATGACAGTAAATCTTCTGATTTACCCGTTGACTACAACATTTCATTTACTTGTAATTATAATAGTAAGCTATAATCGATTACTGCTTCATCTTTTAGCACTACTTTGGCACGAATAAATAACCAATCAATAAGTTAATATAACTATTTCGTGACTTAATATCTGTGATATACTTCCGTATGAATAACTAAGAGATAAATAGGTCAGTATAATTTTTTCTTTTCTTAATATCTCTGATATCTTTTCACACAAATAAATAAGGATAAATAGGATAGTATTATTCTTTCATTGCTTAATATTTCTAAAACAATTCTGTGCTGACAACGAAAAAGTAAATACGTTAATATTAATTCGTTAGCTGCTTAGTATTTCTGATGGACTTCCGCAGAAATAAAGAGGAGGTGAATAGGTTAGAATAATTCATTCATTTGTCTATAGCAGCTCAGATCTTACATATTTTTTACGGTTACGATATCTCCTGCTTTTATAGAGGTAATAACTAAGTATGATCGTTCCATTTCTACTCTACTTTCATATAATTATCCGAGAGATAAATAAGTTGAAATAAGTCGTGTATTGATCAATGATAACAGTATTTTTCCCCTACTTTTTAGTTATAATATCCTATCATTGTAACCACAAGATAAAGTCATTCTCTACTTAATATTTCTGATGTACTTCCGCTTGAGCAGCTAACAAGTGAATAAGTTAAAAAAATTATTGTTTTTCTACCGATTTTACTATGGATTACGTCAACTATTTTATAGCTAACATCACTTAACTAGATAGATGACAGCTTCATTTTATTGGCAGTACCTATATGGTATAGAATTATATGTAAGTTTGCAAAAGATGGACTAAGACAAGGGGAATTTAAAGCTGTAGACTAACTGTATTCTTATAATGACGGAAGAGACTAATTAAGCTATAGAAGAAGAGACTGTTGTCATTTTATATCATCATGTTTAGCATCTTTATTTATAAGCTGCATCAAGGATGTCCGTAGGTGAAATTGATTCTTTCTTATTTATTGCATCAGTCCAATGGCAAAAGCCAAGACTTAAAATGTTACAGCTTTAGCAACTGCCTACCTCCTATTTAGCCAACCAACAGTACTGAAAATTATGAATATCAAGGGATAGATGCGGCAAAGATCTTACTTACTGTATTTTCAACCTATCGGACTTGTTAATAAAATAATAGAAGTATCTAATTCCTATAACCTAAACATGAATTAAGCCATTTGGGAAATTGCCATATCGCGGCTAATTTCAATAGAAAGGCTACACGAATCGACTGTAACCCAGCCTTAATCCTTTTCCTTTAAAATTGTCTTCGTCGAGAATCCGAAATTAAAGAACTGGATTTTAAATTTTTAAAGTTTGAAATATGTACATAGATTTGATCCGTTAAATTTATCAACGATTAACCAGTTCCCATACTCCGCTATGCTATTCTATTGAGCGTTTTATATTTTGTTGCTAGCTATTTTAAATCAGGAATATTCATAACAATATAGAAAGAGAACCGTGATGATGTAGTCTAAATTGAAGAGATAATTTCTTCTGAGAGAACTAAAGGCTGTGGCCATCATTTACTCTACCACAGTATTTTTTTTGACACTCAGCCATAGTAATGAAACATTACTGCTCTGCTCATAAATTGAATATAAAGTGGTCGAGCCTCTATATCGAGCTTTAAGTGCTGGCCAGAGTAAAAAATAAATGGGTCCCAATCACATCAATTCCATTTCTTTTCTACGGGGATTTAGATAGAAGAATTCTCAATTTGACATTAGTACCCTACCATCACCTAAGATATTGCAAATCTGTAATAAAAGCGAATGTCAGTCCATTTCACGTAAGACAGGCTAGTAATGTAATGATAGATTTATTATTTAACAATATTCCTTAAAATTCAATTAAAATTGCAGCTATCATCTAAGAAATGACAAATGTGTAATAAGGCTAAACTGGAGTCTTTTTCCACATTTCTGTAGAACAGTATTTTAACCATTGGTAATCGTGACTGTAAAGTAATTGCAAAAATAAATAGATTACAATACATTAATCTGACGAATCATTTACGCCCATCTACAGGACTATTTTTCAAAATTCAATTTAAAATTGAAGCCATCACTTGAGACAGTATACTGGTGTAATACAGCTAAAAATCAGTCTATTTTTACTCTAAAGCAGAATAGCATTTTAATGATTTGTAATCATAGCTGCTGTCTATCCTGATTGATTGAGCAGGAGAACAATATTTTCATCGCTATTAAAATACATCTTTAGACTCTGTTCTATAGAAAGACAGTCAACAATTTCAATTTCTTCTTATTGCGTAGTTTTCGCTCAATTGCTGCGTTTCGCAATCTGTTATTGAAAGGCTGTCATGGCGCTTTAATAATTAAGACCAAATAAACGTCACTTTCCATTTTTACTTTGCTTTTTTAATATCTTCCTTTTAACTTAGGATGTTCTTTTTTCTCAAATTATAAAACTATTAAATATTCAACGTCGGTCCACCATTTAGAACTAAATTAGCAATGCGGTAATACCAGATATTTATTCCATTTGCTCCGTTTCTCTTGGCCAGTTTCCCAGTTACTATAGACGTTCATTAGAAAAGAAAACTATGTATTGGTAATAAAACCACATTTTTCTAGCCTGTCCCTATTGCATTTCTCTACGATGACATTCCTAAATTTACAATAACCTTTGATTATCATTTTGTAGCAATATTTGTGAATATTACGCATTGGTAAAACCTCAATATTTTTGAGTCTATTTCAATTTAATCCTTTACTATGAAATTCCTAAACTTTCACTAGCAGTGATAATTATCTTATAGTTGTACGTCAGTGTATTTTTATTTGGTGAAGATTTTATATTACCAATATTGCTCTCAATTTTTTAGTCCCAAAGTATTTCTCAGTGACAGAATTTCAAATTTAAATTAACAAATTCCTAAATTTACCCTAGTAGACATAGTCCTCTTATAGCAATAATACAGTTTTACGTCCGTTTCAGCCCCTTTTTATTTACTTCCTATATCTTCTATCGAATCAATTGATCTTGGACCGTCACATAAATCACATTTTAATAAAAATTAGTTGCGATTTTTATTTCGTTCTCAGCCTCTTCTACTTCGATTTTTCCCTTCATAATTGAACCGCTAGATCTAAATCATGGTGTATATCTATTATAGTAATGCTCTCACTGGTTCATTCGCTTTAGGCCACTTTTATTCCTTTCCATATACTCGTATATCATTTTCTGTACCATCGCAGTGTATTGCCAGATTTTCAATTATAGTGTAAATGTTTACTAGTTCTTTAACATTTTATTAGATTTTTTCTTATAGTTTTGATATTTTTTATTTATTATTTAGCTACTGGGTATCTCAGCAACGATATAAATTAATTTTTATCGTCATCAGCCTCAGTTTTTCTCTTCTATGTAACCACTAAACACTTAAACATTTTGAAACCCCGATTAATTTTTTTTGGATACCCTTTATTACCAAACTGCTGATGTTCTTGTCCCCTCATTTTAACTAAAGGCTACCTCGACAGTAGCATTCATTCTTCTTGGCCAATATCTCTTCGTTATTCAAGTCTTCGTATCTTTCTATTTGATGTAATGCTTTTACCCTTTCATGATGATATATATCATTACCCCACATTTCAACAAATTGTCTGGATTAGTGTAGATTATTAACCTTAGTAATACACCATAGGGAAATTTTCACCATTTATCATCATTCTATCCCATCCCATTACATTCAAGGTTTCACAATTTCTTAGATTATTGAATTTTCAGCGCAATTCATCGCTAGATAAATTGCAACTCCACTTCCTTAACTTCTTCAGAAAAAAATCGATAATTCGTGCCTATTGTTATTATACTCTTCAATAATGACTTAAGTTATGGTATTTTTGCTCATACAACGATGTCCACTATTTCCATTTCCTTTTTAAATTTATTTTCACGTATTGGTGTCTTTCTATCACATTTTGTTGAATTATCAAACTCTCAATAACAGTAGTAATCCTACTTTGATCATGCATGCCTAGCTGTCAAACTCCATGTTTCTCTGTTTTAGTGCCTGACATTTATTTTGTCTGCTAGTTGTTTACTTTTGTTTGTAATCAATCTTCGCGCAAAGACTAAAACAAATTTTTTAGCTCCTAAGATTTTCAACTGCATTGGAAATTTCAATTTGGAATGTTGGATACTGTACTCGTATTTAAAGATAATCGAAAAAGAGAATGAACCATTTTCTAATAATACTGATACCTTACATTACCTCTTAATATAGCGATATTCGCATTTCTTTTTGTATCTCATAATCACATTTCAATACTCGATGTTGTAATGCGCCATTAGCATATTTTAAGCATATTGTGAACTATCTGATCATTTCTACAAATTTCTAATTCTCCATCTTGCTATTCTATTTGACAGCCTTGACTTTAAATTGAGCTTAGCGAGTAGACTTGCAGTTACAGCAATAATCATTTTTCAGCTATGTCGATGCATTGTATATTCATCTCAATATGGCAATATCCGCCTTTCTTCAGGTACCAGTACATCATTATCACATTTTAATACTCCACGCTGCAAGGGGCCATTAGCCTATTCTAATCATATCATGAATTACCGGTATCTGGCCATTTCTACAGATTTCTGATTTGACACTGTTATTCTATGTGATGGCCTTCATTTTAAATTAGGCTGGCCTATTTAGGGGATAAATTTTCAGTTACAGTAATAATCAAATAACTTTTTAACAATGCCAATGTATATTCCAGTCAATATGGATATTCATGACTCTCTTGGAATTTCTTTATCATATGTATTCCGCATTGCATTGAGCCATTAGAATGTTTTAAGCACGTTATGAACTATCTGACCATTTTTATCGATTTTTCATTTTTTATTTTGCTGTTCTACATTAAGGCCTTAATTATAAATTAAGCTTAGCCTATTTAATGGGTAGATTTTCAGTTACAGCAATAATCATTTCCAGTAATGACTATACACTGTATTGCTTCGCAATATGGCGGTATTCACGTTTCACTTTCCATATTCCACATGACATTGAGCCATTGCAATATTTTAAGATTGTCATGAATTATCCGATAATGTCTGCCAATTTCTAATTTTTCATTTTATTATTCTATTTGATACCCTTAACTTTAGATTAAGCTCAGCCTATTTAATGACCAGATTTTCAATTCTAGAGATAATTATTTTCTATCATTTTGCTTAATCGTCATTACTCTACATACCATTAAGCCACTAAATATTTCAGTACGAACCGAAATTTATCCTCAAATTTCTAAATTTGAAATAATTTAATTTTATGATCAGTCATCCACACCCTATGGTATCAATTTTAATCCCCTACAATACTATAGCCGAATAAATTCCTTGTCTTTTTAGGGTAATTATTGATCCATGTATTCAAAATATTTTTATCAATATTTTTATTATGACGATTTTCTTATTTATAGTGACAGTCTTAACACGATTTGTATAATAATCTATCTAAATTACATTTGGCCATTCATGATCACCCAATCTTCTATTGAACCTCAATTTTTATTGAACTGATGTTGATTGATAATATATTCTTTCAAAGTCTTGATACTAAAGGCTTTCAGCTGTGTTAATTAGTGCTATTATGAACGTAAATTTATTCTTTACGGTAAATTTCGACTGTTGACATTATAATTTACATAGACTCCTCTTTATGACCGATATTTTCTAAGTATCAATTCTTTCCCTATTGAATGGTATAGAGTATTTAGGCAACTCGTTATTCAAAGGCAAATGTAATCATCTATTCACCCTCACCCTAATTATTATTAGATCAAGATTTATTATTATCAACAGAGCATATGAATAAATCATTTTGTACCATGCTATGTTTATCAATGCCTAAGCTTTTTAGTCTATGTATCTTATACAATTACATTTGCATTTTCTCGTAGTCTAGTAGAAAAGAAAGAATTCTTCGGTATTATAGCCAGCATCGAAATTTACTGTAAATTGGCTTATCGTATATTTGTAATATTTTAGTATATTAAGCTAAACCAATCTTAACTCTAGTCTATGATAATTACGTCTGCATTTTCTAGTAATTTATTAGAAGAGAAGGAATGTTTGATACTCTAATAATTGTCATAGTTTTACTATACTAGTCTTAGCCATCCTACACTTTAGTCTTGGATAATTATACTGGCGTTTTTTAGTAGTCTAGCGGGAGAGAAGAAATTCTTTGATATTATGATTAGTATCGTAAATTATAGTAAGTTATTTCATGGTGTGCCGACAAGAATCCAACTTATTAGGCTCGACCATCTCTAAAATTTAATCTGTATTTCTTGGACAACTAGATTTATATTTTCTAGTGGTCTAGAAAAAGAAAGAACTCTTTGATACTTTAGTGACCGTCAAGAACTACAGTAATTATCTCATAGTATACATGTAATAAAATAGCCTACTAGGCTTAACCAACCATAACTTTAGTCTGTATTTTTTAGACGACTATACACGTGTATTTACGTTTTCAAGTTATCGAATAGAAGAGAAAAGAATTCATTTATACTTTAGTTATTGTCGAGAATGACAGTAATTATCTCATCTTACACTAGTAACACAACTAAACGGTGTTATTACAAGGGCGATATTGATGATTTTAAATTTATCTCGTTGGAATTCAGTGTCCATTCGTTGACATTATTCTAAACAAGCCTGTGTGTCCGCAATTTATTTTTTCGCTTTCATCCATTTCCGAGTAAACTCTGTATTATATTAAATGCTTCAAGTTGATATCCTTCTATGACATCACGGGATTAGAATTAGCACATGATGAGAATTATTTTCAATTGCATAACTATTTGATGGTACGGAGGCTATTTTGAACGGATATTAATCAAGTTAGCTTTATTACTCTTGACCATGTTGAATGATGTAATATGACAAACACTTAAAAGCAAAACATTAGTTTATGGCTCCTGATTATTTATACTGCACTAGAAAAATCAACATGGTGCCAATCACAATTTCTGATGATTTTGATATTAATGATTTCTGTAGGTCCCATTCCCAATCTCACTTTCAAGCTCCCACATTGCAAGCTGCTCGTGTCCATGCCGATAATCCAAACCAAACGCCAGGATTGAGTAGCAGCAACAATAGCAAACAATTTGTGCCGAATAGACACAAATTAGTTTACAACCCAACTTCTATTTCATTGACAGAAACTTCACGACCAAGAGGAAATAGTAGTGGCAATGTGGAATTCAATTTAGAAAATATGAAAAAAAAAAACAGAAGCTATGACTTAGATACAACCGAAGAACATAAATATCAGCCTTATCCAAATCAGCGAAGTCAGTATTCTCCTCAAGCTCGTAAGTAGTGATTCATTATCTTGATTTAGGAAAAGGAAACTTAGCGCTCTTGTATTTTCATAAAAGTTAACCGTTTCACCTCTGTTAGATTATTTTATTATAGTTATTAGCTTCTGTTCTTGTTTATCATTTACTTTAGCTAGTGAATTTCAGTTTTTATAGCTATAAAAACCATATTGCAATCTTTAATAGACCGCAATACTTGGTTATTATAGCTCGTTAGGTAAAAAATGCAATGTAATCTTTTAATCTTGTCATTTACTGTACTTTAGAAAGTGGCTTTTTGTTTTACAGATCCCAGTAATACATTATACTGTAATCTTTAGGCAGTTACAATATATGATAATTGTAGTTCATTAATATAGAAATATAATTCATCGTTCGCTTAATTATGTATGTATTAAACTATTTTTATTAACATTTTGTTATAATAAAATATAAATTCAGAGTTAAATGTAGCTTTTCGCTTACTGAAGTAGGTAGATTCTTATTAAAATAGTGGCAATGAGCACATAGATAGTTATGTTCGGTCTCAGACCAGACCTTGAACAGATTTAATTATATGGGGCAATCCGTTCGAAAAATTTTTACTCTTTTTCCATTCTTTTAGCCTCACGCAATACTTCGCAGTATGCAGGAACTAATGGTTTAATTGGAGCATTATCTATGTAAGTCTGAAACATTGAATTTGATCCTATTAAGCTTTGCTAGGGAATGCTCGTAAGCTTACCGATCATAGGTAGTTGCTAATTATTATATTTTCAAAGAATCAGTCGGGTATAGCTTTGACCTCGAATTACTGAATTGCTATATCCGAACCACTATCACTTATTACGATAATACACCTCTGTAGCAGAGAAGGTACTACACAATATCAGTTCTTACAACAAAAATATTTTATACCAACTTTTGGACGTTCTAGGAAGCCTTCGTTTAAAGGATGGCTACCCTCCATGCCAAAATTAAGAGGTAAGCACATTCCTAAGTAGATCCAAGCAATCAATTTGATTACCGTGAATTGGAGGCAGTTCATTTTACTAGCTTGACAATTTCTTGTCTTATTAATTTTGACGGCGAATATTTTTTATAGTAGTTAGTTCCTACCAGTACTCAAATTTTTATATCCAATGCAGAAGATTCTTTCATTTTACTAGCATGATAAATTCTTATTACAATATAACACATGTAAATTTTTTCAATTAATCTAAAATGGAGGTGGCTCATTTTACTGGCTCGATAAATTCTTATCTCATCAGTCATAGCTATGAATATTTTTCAGTTAGTCCTTGCTCAATTCCTAATTTCCAATTCAGTAATTGCAAGACATGCAATAATTCAATGTTGAAAAAATGATAAATTATGTCGTAACCGCTTTTCTAAGTAAAGACATGTAATCTTTTCAATCAGTCTGAACTAGAGACGACTCATTTTAGTAGCTTTATAGGTTCTTGTCTTAAGGATAGCCGTGAATAAATTGAACATTATTTAGCTCCAACTCAAACTTCTACATCGAATGTAGTCGTAATAAGGTGTTCAATCATCTAACGTTGAAAATTAATACACTAGGTCAGACAATTGTCATTGACTCTCGGATCATTAATACATCGATGGATCTTAATAGAATTACTTTTTTATTTAATAAAAT
Source organism: Trichoplax adhaerens (assembly GCF_000150275.1). NCBI lineage: Eukaryota > Metazoa > Placozoa > Uniplacotomia > Trichoplacea > Trichoplacidae > Trichoplax > Trichoplax adhaerens. The sequence continues at coordinate 2,359,314 of NW_002060945.1, read as the reverse complement.
GCCGCAATCGGCTTCCATTCATTCACTTTAATAGTCTTGATTATTCCTTAATTGATAAATAGCAACCAACTGTGCCTTGTCATTATTCATACTATATAAGCAATAATCTGTGTATTCATTTCCTTGCCAAGGTGGCCTACAATAACAATAGCTACAAATGCATAAAGCTTTTATGGACAGTAAAAACTTCAATTACTCTCGATCTGATAGGCACATAATACGTTTATTCTGCGATTTTGAGCGTTCTAAGAATTTATCGATTGAGCACTTTCAATTAGTACTAAGCTATCACTTAATCGATAGAGTCGATACGTAAGTTCAAAATGAGTAGCTAGCGATCGAATGTCAGTTATATAAGAATAACACAAAATGCGACCAAAATTACCATCTAACCAAGTAGCATATTATTTAGTCACACGAATATTGGCAAAATCATATTGTTGCCGTGATAGTTACAAGGCAGTCTTTCTTTAGCAGAATTTAATTTATTCTTTTCGATTGTATTTGCTAAATCCAAACAGTTTCAATACCTTATGAACGCGGTAATTATTTTTAAATTAAATATGCAATAGCGAATATAAAGGAGACTATTATAGGGAGCTAATAAGAATCAAGAAAAGGAGAGTAAATATTCATTTTATCTAATCAGTAGAAAAATTTTGTCTATAAATATTCTGATTGTACAATTAAATATTCAATAATCACAATAATTGATTGATTCATATTGATGGTCATAAAATACGCTTTTCGAGTAAAATATATACTGTCAACATCTGCCATGCCTAAGATATGCAGTAGTAGTTTTGATGATTACATTTAGAGTCAATTTCAAATTCAACCAAACAACAGCAATCATTATCATTTATATACATTCGCATATATAAATATATTGTATACAGTATATTCTGCCGGCTATTTTAATGAAGTAAGTTTCATATAAATTGCACCGAATCTATACAAGCTACAGCAAAAATAGCAAACTGCAATTATGATGTAGATTTAATTGATTAGGCGACTTTATGACATTACTCAATTCTGAAAGAGTCTACTTTTGTTAAAATGAATTCCAGAAATATTCTGTAAAATGTCAGCTCAATAATTTTAAGGGGTAATACTGGTAAAAATGCGTATTAAAAGGTGCAGCATGATAGCTTGACATATATAGAATATTACTGGGTACGCTATGGGTAGTTGCTTGGAAAATTATTTTATACAGTACCTTATGATTTTGGTTTTTGATCGATTCATAACATTGTGTGGTATTACAATATATAGGCAGCATTATTTTCTTATAAGGGGCAATTCATTAAGCCGTAAAAATGAATACTTTAATAACAACTGAGCTTCCGATTACTCTTAGTAGCGTAGACGAACATTCAAAAATAATTTTTCTTGTCTTTATTGGTTTCTTACATCTTTACAATTATCATATTATTAATAAATTCATTATTGCAACAATATTCATTATCTTATTTTATTAATATTTAATTCTTAGTTAAGCAATAGCGTTTATATATAACGGCATCTACGCAATTTTGAGGACTATATTACCTCCTCGTCAGAGATATTGTGACCTATTCAACATTGATTTTAACGCGTATTGGTCTTTTACGTAAGCTAATGTCATCATCACCTATATTTCTAGGAGAAGGAACGCCTGAATCTTTTCGAAAGATAGAAAATGAACAAAAATATCAAATTATTGATCATCAAGGTAGTGATATTGTTACAACTGAGGAAGAATCAACGGAGGATATTTCTCCTCTTTACCAAACACACAACGGAAGTCTACCCTATGGCCAAAATGGATATGACCACTCCAGAAAATCTCTGGCTTCTTCATCATTTATCAATCAAAGCTGTGATAGTAATCAGTATCATTGGGCAGCAGACTCTAGGTAATTCTTTTGAATATGTCAGAAAAAACATTGAGCTTTACAAGCATAGCCTTCATTTAGATGTAATCTATCGTCAAAACCAGTATTTTCATTGCTTACAATTACTGCTAATTCTTTAATAAATGAAAAATGCCTTTTATTAATTATATTATAATGCTATATATATTTCCACTTAGACATGTATAACCCATTTTATCAAAGTATTCGCTGTTAAACGAAACTTTTCATGATCCACTACTACCACACTTTGACGACCATTTACTTTAGCAAAAGTGATATGTAATAACTAACTAGCTATTGCAAATGCCACTATAATTCTTGGCAAAATCTGAACAAAACCGTACTGAATACCCTGTATGGACAGTATAAAGTCACTTCTGTAATTACGTTATAAGAAACATAACGTTAGAGTTTTCTTTAGCAATCTAAACCTTACTTCTGTCTTTGTTTTTGTTATATTGATGCACTTTCTAAAATTATGAGACAAATTTTCAAGTAGACTAATAAGAAGCATACGAATTTAATTTCAATTTGGAAATTAAACTCTGATTGTTGAGTACAGCAGTTGGGATTAAAAACTAATTACCGGGTATTACTGCTACATACTTTCCGTTGAAATTAATATCAATAACTGAGGGTCAATTAAAATGATATACTACCATATAAATCATATTGGAATTGAATGAATAAAATTAAAAATTTATGCAATCAATCTCTATACGTGGATAAATAGTACTTTCGACTATCATACTACGTATAGACCGTTTATTCAGCTACTAGCACATCCATTTATTTAGAATACTAATAATGATTTTTGTGCAGGATACCGGATCGCTTTTGCAGTAGCGAAGAATATCATCACGATAAAATCAATAGGCAAAATAGTATTGTTTTCGACGATGGTAAATTATTTCTTCAAGGACCCAATGATCGTCAAACTTTAAGGTAAAATCAAATGGAAAACCATGAATTTGTACTAGGCTGAATTAGATGTTGAATTCAGTAATCCTAACTACAGAATGAAGTTTTTCAATCACGTATCATCTAATTCAGAGTCTTGATATTTCTCCATTTTTAATTTTCCCTTAGATGCTTATAGAAGTAATTACTTGAGCATCTATTTGAACTTGCTTTGTTGAGCATTTGTTGTTATTTTAAACTACAGATTCCTACCCATTTTCTGCACTATTAATTTAACCTAGGGCCACTAGTATTTTGCTTCCCTATTTATTTTGTTTTCGTTATGATCAATAGCATGGGGTATCGATCTCCTTAGATTATTAAATTTAGTACATAAGAAGTGAATAAATTATGGTAAAAGTATTGATAATTAATAGCTAATTGATCATTACTATATTCATCTTATACAGCTTACAAGATATTCTCAAATTGAGACGTGGCAACCCTGAGGAAATATTACTTTCGCTAGGTTTTGGCGGCAGTTTACCTACAGATGATGTCATTACAAGTATATTAAATCGAATTCCACCTCGATTTCAAGGTATTGACATTGCAACATTGCTAAATTCGTTAAAGTTAAGTTCAAGGATTAAAGACGGTGTATTTGGAGTACCGCATCATTTTCATGTTCGCGTTAGCGCCGATGATGAAGAAGAAGTGGAGACTGATGAAAAGCAGTCCAAATCGAAATGTATTCCTGTCGGAGACTACGTTGATTTAAAACATAAAGGTCATACTTTACAAACTGTTAAGTCTAAATTACGCTACTCTAGCCCAAATTTAACTACTGGTCGTGATAATCATCCAATCGTCAACGCAAAATCGGAAAGCCACCTTAATGGCGTTAGTCTTCAGAGCAGTTATGACGATGACGTATTTACTAGTCGTGATAAAAATGACCATAATTATAGTCCAGATTCTAATATATTCCGGCCTTTAAGTAGGATAACTTCTTCATCATTTGTAGAAATTGATGACCAAGTTTTACAATCATTGCCTAAGGGTGAATCTTCTTATCAACTCATTGAATCCAATTCTCCAGACACTGCACCAAACGACGGTATTGATCAAGAAGTGAAAGCAAATTCTAGTTTATCACCTGGTAAATCTTCCACAATTAAACAACTCTTTCATGGCTTACGTCAACGATCTAGCAAAATCAGATCAGGGTTAAGATCAAGTCAAAGTCAATCGGTTGATGATAGTCAGCTTGATAGCAAATATTTTAAGGATCAAAAATATCAAAGTATGCCAATACCCTATCGTTATGATGATGCCGGTGCCTTTTCCAGTGAAAACTACATTGTACTTGATTCGTTGCGGAAGAAATCGACATCTGTATCATCATTACCATCATCTCCAACATCAAGAACTGCGCTTAGCTCTGACAGAACCTTTTCAAGCTCAGATTATGATGATCATAATAGTGAAATAGAAACTGTAACAATAAGTCGAAAAACATCGATGACATCGAAGAGTAGCGATGGGCGAAGGAGACGACTTTCATCCGCATCGCTAAATGATCAAATCAAATTACTATCTGAAAATATTCAACGTAATGATAACCCATCTAATTCAAAGCATTCTATTGATGATGGACCTTGTAAACGTGGCCTATTGACGAGATCACATGCGGTATGCAATCCAGAGGTCAGTCATATAGAAAATTTCGATACGCTATTTTAAATATCTGCCACGTTGCATCGGTTATCATCAGCACAGGTAGTAATCTTGATATTAAATACATTATATTCGTATAGTATATTACACAAGAAGTGGCTGAAAGTAAGCAAGGGGCGAAGGTAGAAGATAATAACTTGGATAAGCCTGCAGTAAATAAAGAAAAGTCGGTAGCTTGGCCTGAAAGTAGGGAAATTAAAGGTGAGATTGATCGAATAGTAAATAGTTGATCCCTTTTTCTATTATATCGGTACAATTTTACAGACGTAACCCTGCAAAGTCGCTTATCTATCGATTTTACTACAGTTAAATATTCAATACGATAGTAATAAGTGTCTCAGATGGATTAAAGTAAATAAGAAAGGTGTAGTTCAGTTTAAAATGTGTTGTATGAAGACGAAGATTGAGATATCTTATAGCATCTAAACTGGTATCTGCTATAATTTCTTCAATGCAATGAAACGCAGATACACCTGAAGATGGCAATTCTTCTCAAGAAAATGCCGTAATGCATAGACAGAAACGAAAAATACCGGTTGATCGATCCTTAGCTGTAAGTGTGTAATAAAACCTTTAATAAAACCTTTCTAAATTGATTTTCTCATCTGTAGTAACTATAATATCGTGAAGAGATAGTGCAGGGGAGCCATTGTTAATACATTGTTAGTTACATGACGAAGGTAAAAATATCCAACGACCATTTATCTTTATAATTTTTATGTAGACATTAAGTAGTGCCAGCCTTTATTTCGATACCGCATCCGATGATGTCTTTGATAAGCGATCGAACGAGTCTGTGCTTTCTGAAGGGAAAGAAGTAGGTTTTCACTATTATATATACACAACGTTATCCTACCAATGATTCCACTTTGTAAAATGATATGAATAGCAGAATTTCTTGATCGATCAACTTAAAAATGGATGATACTTATTATATAGAGAGCCTTTGAAGAGATTGCAATGCTTGAAGAAGCATTGAACGTTTATAAAGAAGAGCAAAATAATATTGCCGACAGCACTAAACAATATATAGATAAATTTAAGAAGGATAGTAAATTAAGGTAAATTATGTATTTTTATAATAATGAATGAGACTTTCTCTATCGCTGCAAAATTAAAGGATCTATAGTACAATACGGTCTATTGCTGTGGTGTGAGATCTCATTTGTCTATAAAAAAGTGATTGATTTCAAATTGCTGATTCGAATTGCTGAATTGGCGTAGCTATATCATGATGAACGCAATTCTGTATGCGGGTGGCAGTGTGATTATAGATGGACTATTAATTTCCTTGCAGAGCTGTCGTGTAGCATATTGTTACGCCACATCTCAGTTATATTGCTGGTGATGTTTATTTTTTGATTTATCTAATCAAGTCTATCCACATTTTAGAAATGATATCGAGTCATTACTGGTATTACGAAGAGAAATTATGCTGGAAATTGAAGACTTGGAATTTAATTTACATAAAAAGAAATTAGCCATTATGAAAGAAAATGACAAAAAGGCAAATTCAATATAAGATAAATAGATTTACAGTTGGGATTTCCATAATTATAACTTTAATACTCATTAATATAGCTAGCTCATATACTGTATCAGTTTCTGAGATACATTTAATAGTTCAATTCTAACAATTGTCCCTTTCTCTACTGCCTATAGTTTTTTACACACGAAAATCACTATCGATATGATATTGGTTTAGCCTTAAGTCAGAAGGTAATTTGACCATTAGATTTATACAGCTCTATAATGTGATAAAGTATGATCATTTAAGAGGGGAACTAAGAAATCTTTATTCTACTCTAAAATGGATAGATGCTTAATTTACTGCAAGACCAACAAATTATGGAAGAGAATTTAGAGAAAATCTATTCTAAGTTACAAGAAGAAGAAAGCCAGCATCACGAAGATGGCAACGATCTAATTTTACCTCCATATGATGACATTAGCAGTCATGAGATCCTTGATGAAGTCTTTGATCAAGATGAGGCGATTAATCATCGCGCACCACTATCGAAAGAGCTACAGAGCGAATTGCATTTACTTAAGAAAACACTAGAACTGGAAAGAGGGCAAATTAAGCATCAGCTAACTCATTCTTTACAACAGGTTTGAAGGCATAACTGTTACTGCCAATATTAGAACATTACAAAATATAATGACTTTCATGATGTAGTGATATTTGAAATGCTAGTTTTCTTGATATCTTATGCAAGATTAAATGATCTACTTTATCCTATTTTTGTATCAATACTAACATTGTAGTATAACGTTATATGATATTACTGCAACATTAGGTCAAGAAAGCTGTTGAGCAGTCTATCCAGCGACAATATGAAAATAAATTGCAAACATTACAAGAGCAGCTAAAGGCATGATATTATGTTGATTAATATTTTACAAAGTTGATTTCAGATAATATGTTTAATCAATCTTGATAGTTATTAGGTGATAATGCTGGGGTTTTTTAATAATTTAGCTGCTACTGCAGATTCTGTTCCATTTACGTATCTACAACTATTATGATGTAATCCATTTCTGTTACGCTATTACAGGAGAAAGAATTGGAACTGGCTAAAATGTCCATATCCAATCCAAATAATAGTAATCAACCTGTCGATCTTGCTGGCTAAAGGAATTCTGAATACATTTTATTGGCTACCAAAATATGTCAAGAAATTTCAACTTTTATCAAGTAGTTTGATTTCTAGAACTGTACCAAATTAGAACTTACCTGTATCTGATGTTTTTAGAAAGAATAGAAGGATAGCTAATGTCATATTGTGGGATAATTTTCTTGTATTATACGTAATGGCCAATTATGAAAATTATCGGTATCACAAAAATAATATACGAGTGATTTCTATATACTGTATAAATTTGTAATAACGAGAATATAGAATTCAAATCCTAATCGGTAGGATAGTTGATATTCCATCCCATTTTTAGAATTCTGTTTCGATGCTATTGAACTATTTTACGGATAGACTAGCTTAACTGAAATAGTGCCCTCTAGCAGATATGAACGGAATTTACTGTATTATTTCATATGCAATTCTTGAAGTATGTGCAGCAGAGACTATTGCCTTTTCTGTCTAATTTGTGTCACTGATTGTAAACTATTAGTCCTTTTCCAAGCAAATTCATCATAGCGAATTAGCTATTAGTGGAATTGTCCCCATTTTACTATACTGGTTCTTTCTATTAGGTGATAGTAATGGAATCTAATCGTCTTTCATTTCCTAAATTAGATGTTGTAATTAGGGTTGCAATGTCTTTCTTTCACGGCCATTACCTTGTGTGACTCATTCAAATTACAAGCAAAATGTGTATTTTATTTTATGCTAATTTACCATGGATGATTTATATCGTGTACAGTATAGAGATGTCCAATTGGCTATAGAATATTTGCAATATGTAATATTGCCCTATTCAAAGACTGTCATTATTTCAATATAATTTATTAGAATATAGATGAATAAATCCTTATTGATCTATTTAATGATGTATTTCATGAATACGGATTCATTTCATGTCTAATAGAGCTTGGGATTAGTGGAGTTGTGTTTCCTCATTTTACCATGTATGAATTATTTTCTCACAACCATCATCAATACAGCGATGGCATTTTGTTGTATTTAAATAGTTGTTGTCCAATATTGAATACTAGGGCCCAAGAGGCTCTTGTATTGAGTTAAGGTATGTGCTATTGGTCTGTGATTATCTTTATCCCTCGAGATAACTATAATGGATCGAATACTATAAATATATTCATAAGAAAGTCGAATGATCATAAATTTGATAAGTTTATATCAATGGAGTCAAGATGCATAATTAATATAGGATTAGAAAGGCTAAAATGAAGTGGATTTTTATAGAATACTGGTATACGTTATAGTCATACTTGGTGTCGGTGAAGGGTTACTGTCATCTAGTAGCTTAGGCGCTTTGCCTGTTACGCATCCTTCGTTTTAAGCCATAAGCCATATTGTACTAGTTTACTGCAGTAGAAAGAAGAAATCTTTGCCGATCTCGGTTGTACTAATTCTATCTTGGTACCGTGCCGGTTGCTCATCTTTAGTAAGCTTACAGTATATTAAGATAAACTAGCTCTGAGTTTTCTGTTAATGTATTGCTTTATGCAGATTATGTTCCCGTTTATTTGAAGGGGTAATTTACTAGTATGCATAAGAAATCTTCTCGATTTCAGTTACAATTGATTAATCGTTTAACTTAATAGCATAGGACTATCCTAACGTGTAAAAGCAATCTCTTTGACGTCAGTGGTCCCGTTAGGCCTAGCGCCGACTATCTTAATGCCAAAAATTAATCTCTTTCTCTTCGACATCACTAGTACCCTTAGGTCTAGCACCGACTATCTTAACGCCAAAAATAATTTAGTCCTTTTCTCTTTGATATCACTAGTCTCCTTAGGTCTAGCACCGCCACCTCACTTATTATCATCGGAGTCTCTCTCTAGAATCTCTATTCGCCCGGTTATGCTCAGCACATAGTCATATCAGATAGAATTTTGTGTCATTACTCAGTGTGGCAGAAATTCGAGCTCACGATGCATACTTTGCTTGAGTTAAATAAGATAATTGACTCTTCTACCATGTGAAAGAACGAGAGAGTTTCACAACTCTATCCATATTGGAAATAGGATAACTGTATCATACGGATCCATCTCAATGAAACGTATCGATAGTATAATAATTACAATGTAATAGAGCAGCTCCTTATTACTTTGCTATTTGGCACTACTCTTGAACGTCGAACATATTCTGCGACTATAAAGCTTCTACTAGTTAAGGACTGCTAAGAATAAAGATTCTTGTTTTCCAGTAGTTTTTGTACTAGCCGTGAGTTTAGAACGAAAGTTGAAATTCTTAAAAGAGCACCGAAAATTATTACCGTGTGTTAGAGTAAGATGGAATGATTAAGAATTAGCTTCCCTACATAGCATAATTGTCTCTTTTTTACGTATACCATGATAATAAATAACTTAATATATCATTAGTCCGTGGACCGTATCATCGGATCTATTTGCTGTACAAAACTGCAACGATAATAATGTAAACTGCACTGTACAACTGACTGTACTGAGTCAAGGACTACTCGTGGTCCTAGACGAATAGTCCTTGACTAAAGTAGTAAGTTGGCTGCTTACAGGACACTATAATGTTACAAATGTTGTAGAACACCAAAATGATCAGTCCAATTGCCCTTTTAGCTAGTATAGTTAATGTAGCCCACATCCAGCAGTGCAATATGGTATGGTGTCACGTATCAATTATCTACTACGCTCTCTATGGTGTAGATTGTGCATTAATACGATGCATTAGCATAAACAGTCATCAATATGCTTGGTAGGTAGTAAGAAATAATTTGGCTGTAAATTTTCTTTGATTGTATTGTTTTGTGTAGAATATTACCCGTACAAATTATTTAAACGGGAATCTTAGTAGCGTAAAGTAAAAAAGTACAAGTACACGAAATCATTTATTTAGTATTCTACGTATATAATATACACCTAAGATTGCTGCAGTATATTGACTTGATTTAATTTAATATTACCTAAATGTAGTGTCATGGACTACTAAATTACATCTAGTAGTCCATGTTATATACACCTAAGATTGCTATAGTATATTGACTTGATTTAATTTAATACTACCTAAATTTAGTGTCATGGACTACTAGATCACTGGACTACTAGATGTGATCTAGTAGTCCGTATTATTGCGTTATAAACTTACTATTAGGCAGTCAGGGATCGGTTAATTAGTATTTTATATAGACTGCCCAGATTTTTACATTGCCTATAGTATATTTACTCGATTTAACTTAATATTACCTAAATTTAGTATCATGGACTATTAAATTACATCTAGTAGTTACATCTAGTAGTCCATGTTATTGCGTTGTCAACTTACAATTATTAGGCTGCCATGGATCGATTAATTAGTTATGTTATATATATATAACATATATCGAAGGTTGCTATGGTGTATTTACGTGATTAAATTCGATCTTGGTGGGCTATAAACTTACTATGACACAGTAAAGTTGCACGTATTGGATAGTGACACACGAAAGTGTATGAAACCATGCACCGTATTGGATAGTGACACACAAAAGTGTGTGAAGCCGTGGTACCGTCACCGTAGTCATCAAGTCAAATAGTCTAACCGAACGTCACCGTTCGTATCGTGCTATATTCGGCCAATACGCGTCTTGGCCGTAACACAACTATTGCTAGGATAGTATATGACCGTCACTGTTGTACGATACAGTCGTAGACTACTAGAAGAAAACAAGTCCGTGGAGATACAACAATGGAGCGTCAACAGCAGTCGACTCAACCGCAGCGATACGACGCGATAACCCATTGTAGACAAAACCGTTACAACACTCACTAACGGTCATAACGGTCGCGACAACAATTAATAAACGTCAGGTGTGATCTGGGAGTCAGCTGTGATGTGTCTAGCACTAATGACTGATGCGATGCGAGACAGATGATGATGGTCCATTATCGTCACGTGATAGACGAGTGTTGACTTTGTGGACGAGAGAGACCAACGTAGAAAGTCATTTAACTCGGTGGTCAATTTCATTGTTGATTTCATGTGTAAGTGGCCGTAATTTCTTTCCCCTTCTTGCACTTGAAAATGGCGTTAAACAACAATAATATGGGCTCTCCCAAGTATTGCACATTAGAACCAATTGAAGAATTACCCCAATTAGAAGAATCACAAGCTGGCTTGACTAATTTAATTACTGATTTAAGTCATTTAATTGATGATCGTCAATCGACCGATTTAATTATTTATGTCGGCGAGAATAAGACACCATTTTATACCCATCGATTGATCATTTGGGCACGATGTAAAGGCTTTCGAAATCAACATCCCTCCATTCTATCTCAATCGCATGGCTGTCAATCGCCTGCTATCATTAACAAACCCTATCTCAATGCCCAATATTTCCAACAAGTTGTCGATTATTTATATATTGGCAAGGTAAGTTGATTGGTTGATCAACATGACACCTACACTCATAGTCAATATCATGATAGGGATAAATACGGCTAGAAAAATACTTTAGCTAGGGAGTCATCATCACTCTTAGCTTACGAAATCGGTATCGCTCTTGATTTGATCCTCTTGATAGGAATATTTGTAATATTATTCAATGAATGACGGTAGTTAACTTCTTCAAGTCTACGATTCCTTTCTTTTCACCCGTTCAAGCCATCCATTAAATCCATTAATTGACTTAGTCATCATCAATCAAATCAATTATCGTTTGTTCCAAATACTTGTATCTTTTTTGGTCTAGTAGAAAATCGTGATTCTAGTAAGAGAAATCAAATAATAACTGCAATCACTGCTACCAACAGCTCCTGCTATGATAGAAGTTTTTTTACAAGGTATGGCGGTAAAAAGGCAGAGAAAAAAGAGAATAGATGCCAAAATAACCAATTACCCCCCTCAGTTACAACTTTCAATACTGATAGACATGAAATACTAGAAATATAAACGTTTTATCCAAATACTTTATATACCAGTTTCAGAGAGAGATTGTTTACGTCTACATTAATATTCATATTGATATTGATAGCAGCAACATCAATGCTAATAAAGCGTTTCTCCTAACACCATGAGTAATAATTAATAGCAGTGATTTCATATCAACCTATATTTAGCGTGCTTTACTCTTGCGGTTTTAAACAATAATGAGTTTGCTGATACCTGTGTATAGTTTGATTCTATCCTTTTTCATATCTTTTCTTCTTCAGACCCTCAAAAAAGGACTTAGTTTAGTTAATAATTCAATCAATTAAGTCTCTTACGGAACTGAAATATTTAGAATCCTTGATCAATTTAGTACCGGTAGTGGTCTTACATCTGATGAATAAATGAACCGACTACAGACCCTTTTTATCTACCAATAGGATTATCCTTCTTCTTTCTTCAGCAGGGCTATTACTCCTATTTATTCCAAATATTCATATACAACGGGGATCACTTTTACACTTACGTTATATAGTAAATGGCACCCATTCAGATAACATGCACAAATTCGATAAACTATAACTTAACTTATCATTACTTATTAAGAATCTTTCTATAGAATGTCTGGTTTGGCTTTTCTCTTCAGGGAAATCTTTACCCTGCCAATATTCTTATTGATTAATTCTACAGTAGTGTACTAGTGGAGCAATTAATTCAGGATGATTCTCGCTTATGATTAGATCAATCAGGTTACTCGCTAACTGCTGGCGAATCTTATTCTCGTGTCTTGTGTACGTTATTTAAAAAAAAAATTTACTAGGAGTAATGACTATCCTTAGTTTAGGATATTTTATTACCACAGCCCTCATATTCTATACTAATGAATCAATTTATCTACACTTATTTCGGGGGTTAAAAAGGATTGATTAATTTTCTCATGCACTGATCATTTCAAAACACGATATCAAAATGCTATAGCTTTACTTAGGTAGACCTTATACAAGTTTGATAGACCTAACAAAAGTTCAGTAGACCTTATAAAACTTCAGTTCTTAGTAATTGTCGCATACGATCATCACTGGATTTAAGAAAATTATCGAAATTCATTCTATTTTTACGCCTTCTGAGAGTTATTGCCTCATATCAGAGCATTATTTGAATTGAGTTCTTTATAAAAATAGCGATCACTATTTATAATCGTCCGTAGTAAGTACATCAAGATCTAAATCTACGCTTGTTTTCATATGTTAACACACTTCTAAACCTTAGTGGCCTGTAATAGTCTTATTCAAACTGAATTAATTACGAGTTTCAATTTATCTTCTAAGCTGTTATCGGCAGATTTTCTTGGACAGTAAAACATACTTATAACACCTTCTTGGCATAACATCTAAATTATCTTTGCAATAAACTACAGTAAACACTCGTTGAAGGCGTGCAGTAGAAAATTCTATTCTCTAAACTTTGTAAATTATATCACTTTATTGTGAATGAACAAAATTTAAATTAAGCTATCCATCTGGCTGTAACCTCTATGTTTGATAAGTAGTTGTACATTAGTTTCTTTATAATAGAACTGATTATCATTCATCAACCATCATTTCTATAATTTTTTTAACAGATTAATCTAGATAGCTCCAAAGTCTTTCCAATCTTGGCGATAGCTGACGATTTTGGCATCGCTAGCCTGCAAAGTGCTTGTGTTGATCAAATTAACTCTCAAAGAACTATTGATAATGCTATTAGCTACTATATGGTGATAAGGGATATTATTTTATCCAATGATAGCGGTAAAACAACATTTTTTGGATAATCATTCAAATTAAACAACAAACCCTACTTAAATCTATCATACGTAAACAAATTAGGCAATGCATTCAATATTATTTTTACTCAAATAGTGATTTTGTCTTATCATATAGTTGCTTATAATATAGCTGTTAAAAACTTAATTAGTAACGAGGTATAATTCAACAACCTTCTTCATAGATGGTCCTGCACTGTATAAATATTATCATTTATCTTGATTCCAGAATGGCCGGCTGTGAATGAGGTCAAGAAAAGCTGTCTAACATTTATCGATGAAAATGCCGAAGATGTAACCAATACTGAATCATTCCTACACTTAAGCAATGAATCATTAATTGAATTAGTAGGCAGGGATGATTTTGCGTTATCTGAAGAGGAAATATGGAGATCAGTATTACGCTGGGCTAAAAATAAAGCTGATGTAACAGGTCAAATCAAGTCATGGAATGATAGTGAAAAGATGGCTGTATCGCATGTAAGACATAAATAGGCATCATTTTCTATTTCTATTAAAAATGAATGATCTATTCGTCCAGTAATCCAATCTAATATAATCGTACATATAAAATATTTCTATGACTTAATTTTCAATATGTGGTATCTTTTAATGACTGCTACCAACAGCATTTATCAAAGGTGATCCACTGTATTAAATTATTGCTAATTGATAGCGAAGTATATGCACAAGAAATTGAACCTACTGGTGCTGTTCCGATGAAATTGTCATTAGAAAGGTAATGGAAATGTGTATACTTAACATCCTAAAAGATATTAGTCTTGTATGGTATATCGAAATGGTTGCTTTAACTTTACATTCATACATCCTACTTTTCTAATTTTGTCCATATTACAGTTATCAATTGGGTTTTTAATTTAAATTGAAGGTTATATTCATTATCGTTTTTCTCTTTTACTATGCCATGTATACTCGTCTAAATTAAATCGAACTTATAGTATCGGTACGGTACCTGCAATTTGTTCAGACATATCAATCTAGAATTCCATAAATTAATTCCTACTTAAAATTTAATGATTGCAACATTGAAATTTTTTGGCTGGTAAGCTCGTAAAGTATCAATAAACCTACAGTGGAATGATTCTGATAGCAATTGATTTTAATAGTAAGCGTATTTTTATTTCTAGATATCGTTTTGCTGCTGTACCTGCTGCTTTCAATACTGCTACTGATAATCGCCTTCAACCAAGAAAGATGAAGACACTATTTTCAGGATCAGTCCTTTTAAGTGGCGATAATTTATACTTGCAAAGCATTTTAAACGGATGGTAAGCTTTGCTGTCTAATTTGAATGCTTGGTTGTACTAAATTCTCATAGTTTTTCCGTAAAACCTAATTAATATAACCCAAAATTATTCTATAATTTTAGGTATGGCAATGAATTACAGCAATGGAAGCTTATATTTCGTGCATCACGCGATGGATTTAGTGCAAGACAATTTCATGTATATTGCGATAATATTGATCCGACGTTCGTAATTGTTAGGGTTCGTATTTGCATATAGCGTCATTTTATTCGGGTTAATATTGGTGAAACTTTCTTTATAAATTTTAAATTCAATTACTTCGCTAACATTACATTTGTTTCTGCTAGGGGCCCGATGATAATCTATGTGGTGGTTTTAGCGATCAACCGTGGAGCAGAAAAGGAGCATCTGGCAGCTACACAAGATCATCAAAGTACAGTATAGTGAATTTCTGATGTGAAGTTAATAAATGACTCTTTCTATCGGCATTATGTATTGTAGTGCAACTTTTAAATCTTATATCCTTACTTTTGTAGGGCATTTATATTCACATTAACAAATCAACAGGACATGCCACCAAGTCGATTCGATATTACGCAAGAAAAGTACGCATTAGTGTACGATGAAGAGTAAGTAATCGCTATTAGATACCACTCAATGCGGTGTATTCGGCATGTAGCACAGCGTGATTAAAATCTGATCTTTAATTATGACGATAGGTATGGTCCAACCTTTGGAGCAGGAGCAGATTTATGCATAGCATCGAATTGTGATAGCAATGATCAGTCGTATTCGAACTTTCCGTACTCATTTGAAGGTCTAAATGCTTCTGTTAACCTACTTATGGGATCATACAACTTTTACGTTAAGGATTACGAAGTTTTTACTATTAAGTAAACGTTACTACAAGTGTTACATTAAACTGCACCTTATAAAGACATTAACGTAAAAATATTTGATCCCGATAAACCAAATTATTTATTTTTGTTAATTCTTAAATCGATCTTATATTAGAATGTTTCTATAAGTAAATAGCCCATCTTTGAACAAGTATATGAGTATAAATGCTATGGTAATTGCTATAAATCTCGGTCACTTATGTCAAACTTTTCTTCATTATTTTAGTTCATTAATAGGCCACAGAAACTGTTTCATTATTTGTCTGAGCTATCGATTGTATTATAATAGTATAAAAATCCATCATATAGATATTACTATACGTAAAAGAAAGTAATATTGATGTAGAAATGTAAAATTCACTTTCAGATTTTATCGAGAATAGAATTAATTGAGTTCTAGTGTCATATTCACACATATTATAAAAGAATAATATAAAATAAATTAAAACCATTTCTTCTATTTATGACATGGCATCCCGGTAGGTAGATCATTCTGATAACTGTGATTGCATAAATTCTCTACCCTATCTAGCATATACGAAAATCGAAATTTTACTATATTTTGATCTTCCTGATTAAACCGATGGTAAAAGAATTAGAGTGATAATGAATCAGTATTTGTAAATTGGCTAAGGAGGTGTGAAAAAATTCTCTTCTTTATCAAATCGGTATTTTCCCATAGATTTTATTATGATAACTATAATTACTAAAACTACTATATCTGTATAGTTAATAATAATATAGATTTTTCTTGTAATAAATATTCCGAATAAAGCAGTAATGAAAGATTATAATAAAAAAATCATCTGTGTTTGTGTCACAAACCAGCTTCGTGACAAGGATAACGTAAAACAAATCTCTAAATTACTATAGTCTCCGGGATTCAGTATCCCTTAACTACCTCACAAGAATTTAGACGCCTTTGATTCTACGTTAAAACAACTATACAATTGAGAACTCCTTTATTTAACTATCTGACGGGCTTATATACCCTTCTACAGCAGCTAACATTCATGAGTCATCATATAAAAATACTTAGGTGAGAACATCTACTAACTAATTTTTCACAGTTGGACTACAATATGTCCATTCACAGAATCATTTCAGAGCACATTGCAGCACAGCATTAAATTTACTGTAACACATTTATAATTAGAGTAATTCCTACTGTAAGTAACTAGTTGTAATATATTATCACTATATTATATTAACCAAATTTAGATGGCTATTTCTTCATGGTAGTTCGTACCGTGACAGTTTGTAAATTGGATTTGATGATGATGCTATGTGTAAGAAAAAAATAAATAAGAAAACACCTAAGCATTAGATACGCGAATGTAAATAAGTGTATTATATCACAAATTCTAAGCAAGTGCCATATAGAAAAATACTGGTGTATTTATCCTACGAACTAACTTAGGAGGTAATGGCTTTTAGATTAGACTGAACACAAGATTATTGATATATACGTTGGAATCAAAGATAATACAATATTCCTTATGCATCAATATAATATACCAGAAGGAAATACTGGCATTATTATTAGCTTACCTCAATTCTTAGAGGCCATAGCAGTAGATTGGTCACTATTAGATGAAGTTAAGCTACTCAAAACTTTGAGATATCTGCTAGTTTGACAAGCATCAAAGTGAATAAATTAAGTAATGCGATACGCACAAAAGAGTTTATTTGGCTAAAGTTATAAAATTTAGTTTTTAAAGGACAAATAGAGACAGTAAACGATGCCTTCTGTTAGACTGCAACAATATATTTGTTATATGTTTATAAATAAGCTTCCAGTTATATACTCTTAAATCATATATTACACAATATGTCTAGTTTCATGATACTTTTAACGTTAATTTCTAAACAGCTACAATACAGCTTCAAAATTTAATAGTTTATTAATTTGCTCTTATAAAGACAGTAGCACAGTAAAAAAATACACTAATAAATATTAAGATCAAAATTGTGTTAATAAATTTCTTGTATAGAATTTTTAATTTTAAGTTAAAGCAAGTATCAGAAGATGTATAGGAGAAAGTATTAATATGAAACCATCTTATTGATAACTCTGTTGGTAAAGTTAAGGATAAGTTCGTAGTGATATATGCATTTAATACTTTAAAATTAGACCATTGCCAAAGTCTTTAGAATACTGGCTCAGTCATTTAAACGGTAGTGCTATCAAGTGTAATAACAGGTTGAACAGAAGAACGAGTAAGACCATAAAATTGTTTAGGATTTAATGAGTGTTTGGTAGCTGTAAATTTCCAACCCATGTGTTGATGGCAACTACTACATTGAGCAATTGTCCATGCATACCTATAGTTTAAGCGAGATGGAATATTAAGGTAGTACTGCATTACCGGTGGTTTAAATTAAATAAATTAAAGATTACCCAGGAAACCAGCTATATTGTAGTGACTTTTGTCCAATGGTGACAATATTGGAGACTTTTCGGACAGTAAAGGTATCATGTACGTATCCACCGGGATTAACAAAGGACGACATTGGGCCATTCATGGACATACTAAATAAGAAATGAAGTCGTGAATATGATTGCATTAGTTCTATGAGGAATATAAGAATTATTCTGTTTATATTACGAAATAGATTATACTATGGGATGATCAGAGTTCAAAAATCGAGTATTGATAAGTTATCATTGCTAACCTGAAGATATTCTTTTTATCAGTTATTGGTGATTGACAAGTACTGCATGATAACATAGTATAGCGACAGATTAAATCCAGTTCCTTTTGTAGCCTGTACACGGTACAATTCAATGTTAATAATTCGACCCGAATGTTGTCATCTAGTGGGAGTCCATTAGCTAATTTATATGAAAAGCGCGTCGGTTCGTCGGGTAGATTAGATAGGTTAAAAGCATTATTCCATTGCAGCAACTCTTTCTTAATTCTTTGAATAAGAATATCTGCAAGTAGAACATACATGGTTGTTAATTCAATGCCTTGTACGTATAAAACGCTTAGTCCTTTTATGCAGGGAGATTAACAACTACACTATATTGAAAATTGCGATTATATATATATATATATATATATATTTATTGTGAAGCACATATATCTCCCCTTAGTATACTTATGCTGGCGTACAGTATCAATCTATTTTCAAAATGGGATTTTAACTAGTTAATAGGAATAAGATTACTTTCCATATCAATACAATATATCGCCATACAGCCCGATCTAGCTATATTGATTGTAACGAGATACTTGATGCCTTTTCTATCTTAATTTGTCAATTATTTTTACCGATATTATTACATACATTCGTCAAGTCCACTTTAAAGTTGATATTTTACCTTCATTGTACATTTCGTAGAGCCAGCTAGGGTGAGGTGATAGATTTTTGTATGTACTCAACGCTCGGTTACGACAGCCAGGTTTCGAGATGACGAAGCCTACAATGTCGGATTTTATGAATTACTTTGCTTAGTATTATTACTGCAGTATAGTAAAAATTTGTGAAATGCTAGTGGTGATAACAATAGTCATGCAAGAATATATCGTTGAAACTATTACACTATCAGTAGAAATAATTTGATTACATTGACTATTCAAAGTTTCAAACTCTTCCATTTTAAAATAGGATTAGTAAAGTATTAGTGATGACATTAATAATCATGCTAGAGTATATTATTAGAGTCAGGATACTATCCACATTACTAGTAGAAATAATTTGATTTGTACATCGACTGTTTAAACCCTTTCTTCTGGCATAAGATTGATTTTGTATCGCAGATTGCTATTAGAAATAATTCGATTTTTATATTGATCATTTAAACTGCTTATTGTGAAATAGGGTTATCCTACTCATATCAGCTACCTGCTGGATACTTGGTTACAGACGATTCCTTCATAATCTCGACATTAGCGAGCAGTATTCCATCACTTTGACGTCTTGTACTTTTGATATAAAAACGTTGCCTACCAATACTTTTAACGCTTATCCCACCTTCTAATTCATCTGCATGGACTGATATAATTTCAGCTGTTGTTCCATATCGACATTGTTGATTGCTATGCTTTAAATTGACGACACCTAGTGTTCTATTTGTCCTAAATAGATTTCTGACCATATTAACTTGATTAGGCATATAAAAATGAAGAGGTAACATTTCGCCAGGAAATAAAACTAGCGACGGTAATCTTAGAATAGGTAATTGAATGACTTGATCTTCTTCAAAAACTGTCCTTCCAGTAAATTCTTCTAAGTTAGAGCCTAAATATTGATGATGAACTGGTAAAGAGGGATCGAAATTGTGATCATTACTGTCGTCATCATCGTCTTGTTGCGATTCCTGGCTAGTATCTTGCTCGTCATCGTCGTGTTCACCGGCGACCTCCACAATATCAATGTCACCCCAATCGTCAACAGCATCATCAAATTCTTCGTCATCACTCTCATCATCGCTAATACTTTCATCACTTGTGCTTGGTTCAGCGATCTCAATATCATCATGGTTGTTCTCTTCGTCAGCCATAATTTAACTTGACTTTAAAGTATGGAAATAAATTGCAAAGCGTTCAAAAGTTCAAGCCTCGTCAGGCAATTCTTCTAGCAATCTATCCTTCCTATGCAAACATCTGATCTTTCAAGTGGTAACTTAGCTCGATAATATTTCTATCTTCCTACACACTATAAGCGCATGCAGGTTAATTTTTCCTGACTATTAGAAGATAAATGATGGTCTAAACTTGATCTTTAAGCTCAAAACTTCATCTACTGCTGTCATAATTGCAATAAATCACAACAGTAAAATAATTAATAATAATAAAAACTAATAACACCCGCAGAACCTCTTGGATTATATAGGGCAACTGTGCTAGGCTTTCATGACACTTTGCTGTCCACGGTACAGTATGATACAGTACATTCAGTCCTATACGATCGACAGTACTTGGTCCTAGCAATAGGGAGCTTGGCTCATTAAAGTAGGTTTGACCAAAATGTCAACACGATCTGGATGGTGTATACTGCATCCCATTCAGTACTCAATAAGCGATAGAAAAAGCTTTTCTGCGCAACGTTTATAGTCTGCTAGAGGTTTGGCTGCAAGCTTGCACAGTTGGACTCCAACTTAATCAAGGCTTGCAACCTAACTTGATATAATTGCATATGCATACAAGCAGTATTTCAGAATCAGAGCTACAATTAAGACCTAGCCAAGGGCTATTAATACTCCTGGCTGCCTATGCTAAGTCTACAAGATGAATTAAATGCATATGGAATAGAACGCTTTATGCCATGACTGATTGAATGCTCTCTAGCCTGTGGACGTATATGCTCAACCGTCCATGCTTAGCAGGTCTATTAGATTGCGTATCCAATTTTTCAATCAGTTCGATATAGCTAAGCTGACAGAATATATTGGCGAGAGGCGAAAACTGGTGCCTAGTGATTGACTTGTATTAACAGCAAATTAAAACTGCTGTATAAATTTAGTATGCAAGCATAAACCTCAATAATGCTTAGCTTTGACAACTATAACCATGGATTACTGGGCTAGATAGGTATATCTAGTAGTTTATGCTATGTAGAACTACAGGATGATTACGCATATAGATATAAATTATTAGCTCCCTTTACAATAATGCTTAGCTTTGACAACTATAACCATGGATTACTGGGCTAGATAGGTATATCTAGTAGTTTATGCTTTGTAGAACTACAGGATGATTACACATATATATATATATATATATAAATTATTAGCTCCCTTTGCACCAACGCCAGGCTTTCAAAAATCGATTTTATTAAATTTGGTAAATTTATCTTCTAATTTGTTAATTTTCCCTAATTTTTTTAAGATTTATAAACTCTACTCTGAGATATATTGATAACTGAATGTATACGAGTATATTATATATTTCGTATATATGTTACAGCTAAAACCCGATCCGGTTATTATGCATAATAGCCGGCTAAAGCCCGAATTAAGAGTAAAATCCTTCCAATTTCGAGCTTTACACGGCTAAGTAAGTGCTTTTAATAAGTAAAAAGTAAAACATTTAATCATTTTATTGCATATCTGAAATGAACTAAACGAAGCTTGTTTCCTTTCTTTGTAGCAAGTAATCTTACTGAAAGTCTGTGTACTCTTATTTCGAGCTTTAGCCGTAGCATACGAGTATACAGTATGCAACGTATATAGTCAGGGACTCTGTGATTATCAATTGCAAATTGCTACCGTGCAACAATTGAAAACTGTGTATTTGATGAGTTGTCCAACATAATGTTTAGCAGTAACTGTCTGAAGATAGAGAAAGAATCATTTATTTGACTTATTTTAGAGACGGTTACACAGTAGAAGCTATAAGCAGAAATTTTATATTGTTTATAATATTATTATGTATGTCGTATACATCTAGCTAGTTCATCAATCATGAACTTAAAGTAAAGCTATAATGAGATTTCTTCATCATCCTCTCATACAGCTTATAATACATTTATTGATCGAATATTGGGTAAAATCCTCTCGTAACATCCAAAACGGTTTGACCGGTTGGATCAACTAATTTTCGCTTATTTAAATTGGTCACACTCTCCGCAGTAGGGTATCTCAATAATGGCTTTTCATCACGTATACATTTCATAATAACGTCAACTACTCCATCTGCAGATTGTCTAGCATCCATTGGCCGATTAATTATAGTCTGAGCGACAGTATCTACCATCTGGCCAGTTCTTTGATCGACTTGCTCATTCAAATTTTGTCGAATATTGACCCAGGTATCAATAAATGGTGTATTAACTGGTCCAGGCTCGATTAAACTTATATTAATACCAAAAGCGTTTAATTCCGGAGCTAAGGATTCACTAAGACCTTCTAACGCAAACTTAGAAGCACTGTATAACCCTAAGAATGGGACACCAAATATGCCAGAGCAACTGCTCACATTAATGATCTGACCATAGCCTTGCTTTTTCATGACAGGTATGCAAGCTTGCATGGAGCGCATGCATCCGAAAAAATTGGTATCCATCATATTTTGAGCAATTTCCATGGGCATATTCTCAAAAGCACAAACTAGGCCAAACGCTGCATTATTGACTAAAATATCAATTTTGCCTTCCGTGTCTAATATCTCTTTCATAATTTCTTCTACTTGATTAGCCTGACAAACATCTAATTTCCTAATTAAAAGAGTTTTATTGATGGAATTTTCTGCCGCTTGCACTAGTGGACCTTGTTTGCCAACATCTCTCATCGTTGCATATACCTTATACTCAGCTCCTGGACTATTGGCTAATCGTGCAGCTAAAGCCAAGCCAATTCCAGTAGAACATCCTGTGATTAAAACTACCTTGACCATGGTTGCACGCCTAAAAGTTCAAAAGTTATTATTTTATTACCAATTAATTGCAGGGTTGCTGTCAACTAGATTGAGTGGGCTTGAAGCCCTATAGCAAGAGTATTCTACTGTACTGTATTCAGTAGCATCCGTCTGTCCATTACCCAAGCGAGTAATTAGTCCAGGACGTACGGTAGGCAGGACTTCTTCTGATAGTCGTAGACACTCCCTACATTAATACGCATACCGTCCATAACGATAGTGGATTGAGTATGGATGAGCTTGGCTCTAGCAGTCATTTTATGCCTTGTTTGGGTGTGTCGGCATGGGCGTGGAAGGTGGATCGTATTTTAATACTAAATGTCGATTTGATTACTTTCCATGATTATTTGGACGACGATGTTGTTGCTACTCGATCATTTCAATTTGTCTCTAGGATCACTCTATCTCCATTCATGTTATTGATTCAAGTTATAGACTTAGAATGAATTCAGTTAGATCCTGCTAATTGGCTTTGATTGACTTAGTATGTTCACATAGTGGACAATTGATGATTTCATCGAGCTACTCGTGTTGTGATTAACCCCCGATTAATTGAAATGGAGCGCATGAATGAAGGTTATCCTGGACAGACGACTAACCCTAAGATGTACGATAAAAGCTTGCCTGGTCAGCACTATTATTTATCGCCGTATTTAAATAGTGATGGCGATGATACTTCATCGACTGGTCAACGATATCGAGATGGACAAGTTGTAGAGCTTACGTTGTTTGCTCTTCATAATATAACCTTATTTCCTGGACAAATACTACCATTTCGTGTTGCTGAATTTATGAATATTGACATTGAAATTGACGAGTTTCTATCAGGAGAGCAAAGCATAGGACTAGTTACATGTAATCATATTTTAGATCGACAAAATGATCGCCATGTCGATGCTTTATCACTCTATGGTGTTACCGCAGATGTCCAATCATTCCAAATTGGCTCAGATCGTTGTCTAGTTGGTTTACTCATTGGGCGCCAGAAATTTGTCACACTTCAAGTTTCACAAGTCGAGGGCGAACTCTTTGCGACAGGCAAGGTCAAGATTCTACAAGATCCACAAGAGCCAACTGCTAACGGTACTTCATTTACCCTTGATATCATCATTAATTGTTATCGTCTTGTTTGTTACAGTAGCAAGTGAATAGAATTTGGCTTGATTGGCCATGGTTATAGTGTCTAGATGATAGAATAATCTCATCGTGTAATACGCGAATATATACGAGAAATTATGACAGTATCGTTCTTGAAAGTAGAGTACAGTAATACATAGTTTGAATTAAAATGCCTGGCTAAAATGGCCAAACACTCATGGCGTAATGGTTAGTAGTATGAAAAAAAAAAGATTTTCTTATACACGTATTGATTTACCTTAGATCATTTAGCTATGGCTAATACCATACTTGCCCAACCTCGTCCTAACTTAAGTTGCTGGCCAATATGGGTTTATAGATTATATGATAAAAGTAAGTAAACTTGAGCATACTATCATAACTAACACTGATATAGTAGACTGCGATAGTTTTTTAACTAGTAGTCTTACTGCAATTCATATTGATTATTCTGGTAAACTTCTTTTGATCCATCATAACACAGCTACCTTACGAAAGAAAATCAAGAAACAAATTTCAGGCTGGTTCGACAACTCACACCAAATATTTCAAAATAATATTGGTTGTGATCAATTCTCTATCAATGTGGCTTCCCAGTTACCTGTACCTATTCTATGGAGATTAAATCTACTTAGCATGGATGATATAATAAACAGACTACGCACGATACTTGGTTACTTAAATCGTTACAGCGAGCTTTGCTGTCAACAATGTCAAGCAGTCATTACTCGTTATGCCGATGTAATTAGGTAAAATGAGTAATTAGATGAAATAAGAACGTTCACTCTCGCCTACCACTATAGTTTGCTTGTAGGATAATTTCATGTGAAAGTATCGTTAACTTCAACATGAAAATTAATTATGCTTTATACTTACTTGATTAGTATGTCATCAGTTGGACCATTAGCAATTTACGTCGATTCTGGTGGGCAACAGTATGAAACTGTAACAACCAGTCAGGTCGTAAATACTTCGTGGAGTAGTGAAGAGGCTACCCATCAGTCTTGGTTTCCAGGGTTAGTTAATGATTGTATTGAACTATGTGTTATTGAATGCTATTTTTAACTTTCTGCTTTTAAAATATCAATGCTATTTCTGTGCTAACAATCATACTCTAGGTTTTCATGGTCGTATGGTATCTGCTCAAGTTGTGGCCAATTTATTGGATGGAAATATCTATCATTTGATGAAACAGTAACGCCAAGACTATTTTATTGCCTAATGCTATCAATGCTAGAACCTTGCTCTACTACTTGAATACTCGCATGTATAATATACTGTATGTTACTAAACACCTTCACTAATATTGTGATATGTATATACTGTTGAACGACTAATGATGAGAATTTCTATTTATCTTCCTCTAAAAAATAGTGTCATGGTAACTGATTATTAATATGATCACAACATGGGATGTGTCTGCGATTGTCGAACAAAACTACCATATCAACAGAACTATTTATTAGAACAAATGCTTCTAGATCTACATGAGCTAAAACATCAAACATGATCTATGCACACAAATTTAGATTTATTTATAGAAGCGTACACTTGAGGCTTTATACTTGTTAATAAGGCTTAAGACCATATACTGTACACACAAAACGTGATTATAAAATGAAATTTATAGTAAATACATTTACTTGTTTAGCGCGTGCTATACACTTTATGTATATTATCACGTAGCATAATCAGCACAGTATTAGTTGATTGTGTATTAAATGCTCCAAATATGGATACCAAAGATCGTTTAAATGTAAAGACCTTGCAAGAATAGAATTAGAGTTATCCTTGAAGTATTAAATTTAAATGTTAACAGTCAGCGATATTGGACAATCATAACTTCACGTCAATAATATCAAAAGTACCCACTCCTACAAAGATCATACTATATCAAAAGCATTGATATAATTATTTTTCAAGAATTTTAAACCATACACATGATAAGTGGTAAGAGATATCGTGCTTTTAGAATATCCCTCCAAATTTTAGTCATCATTGTAAATTCTTATAATTATTAGAATATAATTGATTCATTAATAAGAACTTGAAATTAATTGGTGTACTGTATACAAATTAAATGAATATACGCAATATGTTCTACTTTACGTTTCTACCATTTGTAATTTACAAATATAATTGATTCAATGTTCAACAGTTGATATTGTTAATTATTTCATATCAAAGTATGAAATGATAAACAAATTAGACTGATGAAGTAAGTGTTAAAATAATTTAAAATAATTGCATTACCACCAGTAAATTATTTTCTCTACCGACAGCTTATACTATATTGTATAAGCAAAAAATAAATGGCATCAATTAATGCGTACTAAGAAAGTGTTATATAACTTGTAAGATACAGTATATCTTGTACATGATAATCACAACGGTAGGCTACCAGCTTATGCTAGAAATATCAATCTGATGATGCCATCTTGGATTTATCACTTCTAATTCTATGCTCGTGTAATTTTAGTTGGATATACAGTATTATCGAAAGGAATGGATCACTTGTTTTTGAGCCGAGCAGGCAGAAAGTGTTACAATATATGACTTCAACCCAGCTTGAATTTGCAGTTAATAATTAGTATTCGTCAAATGAAATCAAAGTTGCAAGATTTCCAGAGTTAATATGAAATGATCAATATCTTGCATTGCTATGTGGTCACGTAAAGTAGGATTAGTCCTTTTTAAAAATGGGATAAAAACTAGTCGTGAAATCAGTTACGGAGTCACCAGTTGGATCAATAAATTTACGTTTAGCAGCCTTTAATACCACTTCTGTTGTTGGATACCTAAGTGAGGGAGGTTTATCATTGATGCATTTCATAATGACATCAACCACATGATCGACATTCTCCACTACATCAGGTGGCCGCTTAGTCATAAAATCGATGATACCATCAGTCAATTTTTGAGTTTGTTGGCCTAACTGTTTGTTCTCTTTGGAATCTTTTCTACGATCTATCCATGTATCAACAAAGGTAGTAGCAACCGGGCCTGGTTCAATTAAACTAATGGAAATACCAAAATAACTTAATTCCGGTGCTAAAGATTCACTTAAACCTTCCATTGCAAACTTAGTTGATGCATATAAACCATGAAATGGTGTACCGTAGATGCCACTTAGACTGCTAAGATTAATAATATGCCCACAGTTTTGTTTTTTCATATGTGGAATACAAGCTTGCATGCAACGCATGCAGCCGAAAAAATTAGTATCCATCATTTGTTGAGCGATATCCATAGGCATACTTTCGAAAGCACAAACATATCCAAAACCGGCGTTATTAACTAAAATATCAATTTTGCCCTCGTTTTGCACGGCTTCTTCTACCACACTTTGCACTTGATCACTTTTTCCTACATCTAGCTTACGAATTAGCAGCGTTTTATTTAAAGCGCTTCCAGCCTCTTGAACCAATTGCTTTTGCTTTTCTAGATTTCTCATCGTTGCATAGACTTTATAAGTTGGATTCTGACTTTGAGCTAGTCTAAGCGCTAACTTAAGACCGATTCCAGTCGAACAGCCAGTGATTAAGACTACCTTTGCCATATTGACGATTTGGTTGATGTTGAGAATTGTTTACGTATCTTGGGGGAAATTTCGATCAATTTTAAACCTTTAACAGACGATAAACCGATGATAAACTAATTAGGAATTTGCTGTAGACAAGAAGGCTATCTTACTATTTTAAGAAATCAGCTGTAAATATCGAATAATTAATAGACAAAGCTTGTAAAAATTATACTTAGAAGCATACAATCGAGGCGTTTCACAGTTGGATTTCTAGCTCCTTTTTCTGTAAGTTATTCCTGCAAATTGACAAGGACTCCTATTCCTTCTTTGTCCTTTTTTTCCTATCGTATGTCAGTAATAAACTGGTCGATATTGGGAAATTACGCTTACACAAGGAAAGGGTTTAAAATTAGGAATTCTATCGCGTAATTCTGCCAATTTTGTGGGAATGATGCTCAAGAACTGCAAAGCTTGTTTCTTCTTCTTGCCATCGGTGATGATTTACTACTGAAAGGTAGGAGCATCAATTCTGATATTGCAAATAGGGTAGTGTATTATGTAGGATTTTAAGCTTACTTCATTAGTATGAATTGGTAGGTGGGGTGTTCATACAGTACTTGTAAAAGACAGCCTACGGTATACTAGAGTACTATATCACAAGCGATCGTAATTTGTGAAATCATTCGAGCTCCATCTTCCATTGCCGGCAGTAGAGCTTTAAAAATTGCTGCATTTTCTTCTATATTATGCAGTTATTGGATAAACCATCGTAAACTTATTTGCATTCGCAATTGCAATTGTATGTTTACGTGCAGACTACAGCGTCCGATTGGTTGCATTGATTTTGGGTATAACGAGTACTGCGCCCAAACGAAAACAAGTCAGGTAATAACGCTAGGAAGCTATCAAATATTGCTATATTTCATAGAATACACATGGATAGTATATTAATTTTCAAGTAATAACAACACTTGTATTTGTAGTGGACATTTTTAAATCATTTAATTAATTGCTATCGGTGGAATAATGATATTACTGGATATAGGATGCACACGTTGTAGATGGCATCATTATGTAATGCAATGAATTAGTCATGGTAGCAGTTACTGTAGGATTTTCCAGAGATTTATTTTAATTATTTATTCGACTAGTTTCATGGCAGAGTCGCTGTTCAAAACTTGGCGTGTAATTAAATTACCTAGGGGTGAGCTAAATTTAAGTAAGACATTACAAAGTGGTCAACAATTTACTTGGAGAAAGATCGCTCGCGAGAACGAAACAGCAACAGTAGATGGTGATACTCAAGCGTCATGGCGTGGAGTAATTGCCGAGATGGTATGGACGTTAAAACAAGATAGAAATGATGAAAATTTATTATACATGATTCATGGACCATGGAAAGATACCAAGGTTTCATCGAAAAGGAAGAGGAAAGCTGGTACTGACCTCGGTCGGCGGCATGTGATTGCCAAGAAGGGAGCTGGTTACCAAGGTAACTTGTTGAAAAATTCGTAATAGTTTGCATTCAATAATGCTACAGATTGGAGGGTAAGACCTGTCCATATTGAATGTGAAAATTACCCTTTCTTCATGTAATTAACTCTTCTATATTATGTACACTAAGCTATTTGTAGATTAAAGCAATTGCTAGCGACTTGGTCATCGAGTGAACATGTCACATTAGAAATTGCTAGCTCCTTAACATTAATTATATTCGTTTAGAAAGCATGGATGCCATTGAGAGCCAATACCAAACCTTTGACTCTATCATTAAAGACTATTTTCAGCTAGATGTCAATTTAAGACAACTGTATGCTGAATGGAGTAAAGCTGATAGTAATTTTGCTAAAGTTGCTACTTCAATGACCGGAATTCGTATTCTTAGACAAGATCCTGTAGAAAATTTATTCTCCTTTATATGCTCATCAAATAATAATATTTCCAGAATTACCGGTATGGTTGGTAATCTATGCAAAAGATATGGTCGAAAGTAGGTTAAACTCATAACTTCGCGATAAAAATTAATTCATTATATTAGGCATACATGTAAGAAGAACGTTTTCGTTAGGCGAAATTGAACTCTTCTTATACTGTTAAACTATGTTAGACTTTTGAATGTCGATGGCATCGATTATTATCAGTTTCCTGAGATTGCAGCTTTAGCACAGCATGATGCAGAGAAAGTGATGCGTGATATGGGATTTGGCTACCGTGCAAAGTACATCAATGAATCTGCAAAGATTTTGAATAAGAAAGGGTAAAATTAACTAATTGTTGCACCATTATAACAAATTTTAAAAAATTTATCTCTCAAGCTAAATCGGATTCGTATTGGTTATCCTAGTGTCGCTTGGCTATATTCACTTCGTCAGACTCCGTACAAAGAATGCCAGCAACAGCTGCGGCAGTTATATGGTGTTGGAGCTAAAGTAGCTGACTGCATTTGCTTAATGTCTTTAGATAAGCCTTCGGTTGTACCGGTAGATACACATGTCTTTCAGATTTCATCAAGATATTACATTCCAGGCCTCCGAAAACAAAAATCACTTACGGGAAAAGCTTATACTGAGATTAGTAAGTAACGAAACAAATGATATCATAAATATCAAATTAGTTTAAAATTAAGTCATGAATTGCTTCTTGACTACAAATAACACATTATCTACGGTCTATTTTTATTATTTAGGTGAATATTTCTTAAAACTCTACGGCCCTTATGCTGGATGGGCACACTCTGTAATTATGCCTAATATTAAAGTCAATAGAATAATTGAATATTTAACAGATTGGATATACATAATATTTGCTACGCTAAATTCGTTTCTATTTTGCTCTTATATGCTTATCTAGGTTCTATTTACAGCTGATTTGAAAAATGTTACATGAAAAACCTAAACCTTACTATTCAATTTAAACTTTAGCTACTACGGTAATACTAGTGTTAACAAAAGAATGAGGCAATGTCCATATTTTGTTTAGACCATTTTATTTGAAAGGTTTTCGTAAAATTGGAATAACTCCTCAGTTTTATATATCAGTAACAAATATAACACTTGCATTTATATCAAGTAAAAATGAAAGTTTCAATACGGCATTAATATCTCGTAATTTAAATATATATCAATCCAATTTGTAACCAACAACTCTGTATCATTCCGACATATACTGCAGTATCCTGCAATTTAATATTTTTTCAATTGATGCCATATACGAATGCCAATCTATGAAATTATAAATATTAATAGCGCTAAGATTAGATTCAGCGTATTTTATGTAATAAAATACATAAAAGTATGTCTGCTTTACTGTATTTAGTATTGTTGTACCTGCGTGATATGTGCTTATGTTGCATTATTTCCATCTTTTTTTCTTCCATGTAATCGGCTCGATTTCTTGCCGTGAAGATGCAAAGATTTGGCTTTTACAGACTTTACAAGTGCAGATATACTATATTTATGTGAATATGATCGTAGAGTTGGTTCTTAGCAGCCAAGTAATGATATCATACACAGAATATCTTTCATTATCGGAAATTAATTATGTATTTATACCTTTTATCTTTCATTTGGCTATTGTTCTTAGCTTTATGTAATTAAATGGACATGTTAATAATAAAGTAATTATTAGAATAATTTATTTCAAATCGCACTCTTTTTGTAGCTATCCTATTATGCTGATAGGGTTAATCTCCTCAGCCTTATACGTTTACCTACCACTATTGCTACTACTGTCAGCGTTCTCGTCGCCATTTCGTCTTCTTCGCTGTCGCTCTTTAAGTAACGTTTCCATTCCTTTTGTTTTCCTACAGTATACAAAGTCCCATTTGAAATATCCATTTCAAGTCAACGCGAAGAGTCAATACATGTCGTGTTCGCTTCAGCTTTGATACTTACCGGTATAGGGAATCCGAAGGGTCAATTGCAAATTCATGCGAGTTGTATAAGGCATTAAATCTCGTATCATTAACGTCAATTGCAAAATTATCTTCTGGCGCCTAATAAATGTAATATAGAACCTTCCGTCACGCAAAAGTAAAGCAAAGCAATAGCAGTGATTTGAATCGTTACTAAGTGACTACATTATTGCATGACTATAAAGTTATGATCAAGTTGTGAAACGAACATCCTTGGAATCATTAGTATCCAGTTTCCTTTTCTTCTTTTTGGGATTGTTAATTTCTAGTGACTACAAATAATAACCATTATCGAAAATTAATTTGAACAAATTACAAGTAATTGCAAAACGTAAAGTCATAGTGACTGGAAACTAACATTCATATTAAAATGGCTTCTGCTATTATCACTATCTAAAACTAGTAACTCTAATTTTGATTTCTCTTCCGCGGATCGATTCAGCTCTTCTTTAGTTAGCTGTCGTTTTGATTTCTTTTCATTACGCTCATTAGAAGTCTATTTTATTATAATTACAAATCAAATTTGAAAGAGCATTTTAGGATCAAATGGTCATAAAAAGCCAAATGGAATTGTAAACCTTACCTTACGCCTATTCTTAAGCTCGTCAGCAAAGAATGGATCATTTATGTCAATGTCAGCAGGCACATCTGATATATCTTCATTTCTAGTGGTCTACATTAATATTTTGTAAAGTTCACAGCCTCAAAGTTACGTCTGTTATACTGAATATAGACAGTATTTCAATACTGGAACAAACCTTATGAGCAAGTCGTTTTTCTTTCTTTTTTTCCTTCCTCTTTTGCAAATATTTTTCCCATGGTGTAAGACCCTTATTCATTAACTTTTCTATAAATTCGATACGAAAAATGTTAGGCTTCTCCGTATTACGCTATAAACGACATTTTTAAAGCATTCAAGTAATCACTTCTAACTTTACCTTTAGTTTTAGAAGCTATTTCTTCAGCCATATCGGTAAGGCCTTTAAAATTGCATTGCCATATCAGATATTTTCCTATAGATACAGAAGAATGATAATAAAGAGAATTTACCTGTTTCCCACGTGATTTCCATTTCCTCTTCATCATCTTCGCCATCGCTTTTAGCACTTTGTACCAATGCCTGTTAAAAACATGTACAGTTAGAAGTTACAAAATAAACAAAGAAATCACTTCAAATCAATAACTTTACATCGTGAGATATGATCATACCTGATATTTATTCTTTAAATTCGCTTTGCCGTCGTTATCGCTCTCTTCTCTGTATACACACAGAGATTGCATATTAGACGTGAAAGTTAGATAGTGCAGCATGTTAGAAGTTAATTTACTACATTAAACTAGGTAAAAAAATTTGAAGTATACTTTGCATCTTCATCACTAGATGAGGCAATATAGGCTTTGATATCCATATCATTAATCTCAGCTTCAGTAAACCTGATGAAACAAGTTTATTTTGCATCAAACTTACAACATTGCGAAAGCTGTTGATTGAATAGCAAAATAAAAAATCAGGCAAAGTCTTACTTTTTTTTCATCAAATTTGATCTTTGCTTATCAACGCCATCCCATGTCAATTGGATA
Organism: Trichoplax adhaerens; assembly: GCF_000150275.1. Classification (NCBI taxonomy): domain Eukaryota; kingdom Metazoa; phylum Placozoa; class Uniplacotomia; order Trichoplacea; family Trichoplacidae; genus Trichoplax; species Trichoplax adhaerens. Next base: position 2,325,785 of record NW_002060945.1, on the reverse strand, counting down.
TTAGTACTTTGAAGTGCATTTACACGATAACTAAAAACATAATTTTGTTGCAATGTTTATATAGCAAACTTTCAAAGTTGATAAATTAACAGAAGAATGCACAGACAATTTAGAACTTCTTTGATAAGACAAAGTATTAAACAATACTCTCAAAACAGCAAAGACTCAGCTATATCTAGACGTACGTCTGGGATTTACTGTCTGATATTGTTGGTAATTCTAGGGCAACTGAATGTGGTTCCAGGTCAAATTTCATATCATCCGGGATAAATCTATCAAGACAAGACTGGGTATGTAAATATGAAGGTGCATAAGCACAGTAATGATGAAGTATTAAATTTCAGGAACTGAAGAGCTTAAAAAACCTTAAATCGATACGGCTGGCTCCTAATTCGTATTCGAAACCGTCACATTCTTCATAAATAGCATTTGCAGTGCCTATAAGATGCAAGTACATACAAAAAGTTCGATAATAGTGCCGTATTCGTAATACCTCACGTACGTTTACATATATAGAATTACCAGGGGAACCGCACTCAACCACTGCATAAAAGTACTTTAGTTTACTTAATTCGTATTGCCTAATTTTTTCTTTTGCATATTCAGACCCCTAAACAAAAACGGAAGTACATCAAACCAATATCGACTTTTTAGCAATTTTATCTGCTGTATCAATTTTCAGTAATGCTACCTCAGAAATTTCCTCCTGAACATTTTCATCTGTATCAATAAATTTTCCTGGCCCTTGACATTCTTCGGCAGCCATACGTTCTAATCCAAATTCGGAAGGATAAATCTAATATAATGATTACATGTAATGAAATTATGACTAAGAACTAACAAAATCTCGTCTAAATAAATGGTCAAGAAAACACGTTATGAACGATCATAAAGTACCTTAACGGATTTTATAATTCCAGTTCTTGGTTTAAAAGAGTAGAAGAGTGCTAAAGTTTGCGTGTCATTTGCAATATTAGTAAAGTATCACTAAATTATTTGTGCTTTTGAGAAAGTGAGAAATATTCACACCAAATAAATCATCCGCAGTAATTAATTCCCAGTTTAAGTTGCACACAGCAAAGCGGGATGTGACATCCTCAGCGTGGACTACATTTTCTATTTCTCCCCAAGGGTGTACGATTTCCTAATGACAACAATAATAGATTTCGTACACTTCTAATAAATAGTATTTCAAATGAGTTGAGAAATTTTAAAGTTTACATCCATAATTTGCTGTTCTCAAAAATATCAAAAATCTACCTCTCCAGGTTTACCATCCGTTGAACTATCTTCGTCTTCTGAACTGCTACTGCTACTACTAGTATCACTTGCGTCTTCGTCACTAACTTCATCCTTGCTATATTCACCACTTGACTTTTCACTATCATCGTCCTCGGAAGTTTCGGAGCTTTCTACTTCACGACTAGTCGAAGAGTTATCCACTAAAATATCATAGACACATATTTGCAAAAAAACTTTAAAGTTCCATGCTAACAGTAGTTGCTTACAAATTTCTCATACTTTTCCTTTTGTCTTTTCGGATGCCATCTTTACCGGAACTTTTGTTCACATCACAAAAATAATAATTAGGTAAATAATCTCAGATTTAGTATTATTGCTTCAGCACTGCTTAAATGTATCTTCACGGTTAGAAAACGTTCTTTCGATTTTATCGTACTTATGCCAGCCTTTCAAATCAAAGCAATTAAGGCTGCTGCTATCAACTATGCTATCCATTAACTAAGTATGCTTACCCTTCTATAGATTGATGTTCCTCGTGATCATCATCACTATCTCCTAATTGAAAATACAATGATAAGACAAATTATAATAATTTTCACGTAGGTACACAGATCAAGCATTAACTGAATGTGCTATGTAAGTAAAACGATACGAACTCTTACCATCATCATCGTCCAGTTCATAGAATTTACGCAGATTTTCGGTGGATGTTTCAGTACTTTTTTTACCTCGCTTGTCGACGGTATCTATAATAAATTGGAAAAGTCACAAGATTGTCAGGATTCTATCAATGCTAGTACGGATGCGGTATAAGCACAGTTTAAGTTAGTGGCGATACACCCAAGGCAACTCCTTAAGTAATCTAATTCATTGCGTATAGATCATCATCCTAATTTAGAAAAGTTATCAAAAATCTAACATGGATTAATTCTGCAAGGTTTTAGTGTCACTAGTTCTTCTTAAAAGGGACATATAACAATGTACAGTATTGAAACATTATCTATTAGTTATTTACGACTAAATACTTTTAATATGTAATTTCAAAATGTTTTCACCGCGAAGTAGAATTGTAGATCATTGTTAGAATATCCTCATTGAGCCATGAATCTTATTGTACAATGCATACATTACATAAATTGCCACTAGCAGTAGCAAATTTCTAAAATTTTAGTTATAGCTTACAGATCGTCTTGAAGGATTTATCCTCAAACATGCGCTTAAATCGAGCATCGATGACAACTTTTCGCTGCTGACGCGAAATTTTCTGTAAACAAAGAGATTTAAAAGATCGATTAATCCAACTAATGAGGCATGGGCAACCATGATAATAGCATTTCCTTAAAAGCCTTGCTTCTATTAATGTTTAAGTCATTTATGATGTACATACTGTAATATACCTCATATTATGAACAGATCAAATTGTTTTAAATTACTATAATTTAATAATATAAATCTCAAACCGATAGGTAGCAGCAGCATATCAATATTGATAAACTACTATGAGCAGACAGTACACTTGCTCTAGCAGGGTATTGCTACAATCTCACTCAGAGTTTAACTCCTTCTACATGCTACTTGAAGCTTCGATATAAGGCTATACTACTACGAGACAAAAGTTGATTACTCTATTTCGAGTAAGAAATGATAAAATTTGTATCTGCTACAACTAGAACATAATTTGTTCATTTTATAGACTGTCACTAAAACTAAGACGCTCAGCAAGATGCTATTGATACTCCGATGTAAATAATGCAGAAAGACAAGGTTACAATATGCAAGTCGTCCTGGCTGTCAGTGGTAAATTAAGCCAT